>NC_068425.1:30206364-30391364 GCF_023373465.1 Oncorhynchus keta | reverse complement strand
GGGACAGGGTAAGTTAAGCTGAGCTGAGGGACAGGGTAAGTTAAGTTGAGCTGCGGGACAGGGTAAGTTAAGTTGAGCTGAGGGACAGGGTTAAGTTGAGCTGAGGGACAGGGTAGTTAAGTTGAGCTGAGGGACAGGGTAAGTTAAGTTGAGCTGAGGGACAGGGTAAGTTGAGCTGAGGGACAGGGTAAGTTGAGCTGAGGGACAGGGTAAGTTGAGCTGAGGGACAGGGTAAGTTGAGCTGAGGGACAGGGTAAGTTAAGTTGAGCTGAGGGACAGGGTAGGTTAAGTTGAGCTGAGGGACAGGGTAAGTTAAGTTGAGCTGAGGGACAGGGTAGGTTAAGTTGAGCTGAGGGACAGGGTAGGTTAAGTTGAGCTGAGGGACAGGGTAAGTTAAGTTGAGCTGAGGGACAGGGTAAGTTGAGCTGAGGGACAGGGTGAGTTAAGTTGAGCTGAGCTGAGGGACAGGATAAGTTAAGCTGAGGGACAGGGTAAGTTAAGTTGAGCTGCGGGACAGGGTAAATTAAGCTGAGCTAAGGGACAGGGTAGGTTAAGCTGAGCTAAGGGACAGGGTAAGTTAAGCTGAGCTGAGGGACAGGGTAAGTTAAGCTGAGCTAAGGGACAGGGTAAGTTAAGCTGAGTGTAGGGACAGGGTAAGTTAAGCTGAGTTTAGGGACAGGGTAAGTTAAGCTGAGCTGAGGGACAGGGTAAGTTAAGCTGAGCTGAGGGACAGGGTAAGTTAAGCTGAGCTGAGGGACAGGGTAAATTAAGCTGAGCTGAGGGACAGGGTAAGTTAAGCTGAGCTAAGGGACAGGGTAAATTAAGCTGAGCGTAGGGACAGGGTAAATTAAGCTGAGTTTAGGGACAGGGTAAGTTAAGCTGAGCTAAGGGACAGGGTAGGTTAAGCTGAGCTGAGGGACAGGGTAAGTTAAACTGAGCTGAGGGACAGGGTAAGTTAAGCTGAGCTAAGGGACAGGGTAAGTTAAGCTGAGCGTAGGGACAGGGTAAATTAAGCTGAGCTTAGGGACAGGGTAAGTTAAGCCACCTGAATGAATTAAATATTAGCGCTACCTTTTTATCACCATGTCTATCTTTATTTCCTAAACACAATTCAATACAATCACAATATTTTTGTTTGTCTTTTAATAACTTTAAGCTTCTATTAACACAGGTTTAACACCTAACAAACACTTTTACAAACATTTTTTAAAAATATTCCCTGTTACCTCGTATCCCAGCGATTATGCCTTGTATTATGCCTGGGAAGAAAACACTTCCATTATCTCAACTTGCCATTGGCTCACCTTACCCCATGGCCTTTGGCTCACCTTACCCCATGGCCATTGGCTCACCTTACCCCATGGCCATTGGCTCACCTTACCCCATGGCCATTGGCTCACCTTACCCCATGGCCATTGGCTCACCTTACCCCATGGCCATTGGCTCACCTTACCCCATGGCCTTTGGCTCACCTTACCCCATGGCCATTGGCTCACCTTACCCCATGGCCATTGGCTCACCTTACCCCATGGCCATTGGCTCACCTTACCCCATGGCCATTGGCTCACCTTACCCCATGGCCATTGGCTCACCTTACCCCATGGCCATTGGCTCACCTTACCCCATGGCCATTGGCTCACCTTACCCCATGGCCATTGGCTCACCTTACCCCATGGCCATTGGCTCACCTTACCCCAATGGCCTTTGGCTCACCTTACCCCATGGCCTTTGGCTCACCTTACCCCATGGCCTTTGGCTCACCTTACCCCATGGCCTTTGGCTCACCTTACCCCATGGCCTTTGGCTCACCTTACCCCATGGCCTTTGGCTCACCTTACCCCATGGCATTTGGCTCACCTTACCCCATGGCCTTTGGCTCACCTTACCCCATGGCATTTGGCTCACCTTACCCCATGGCATTTGGCTCACCTTACCCCATGGCCTTTGGCTCACCTTACCCCATGGCCTTTGGCTCACCTTACCCCATGGCATTTGGCTCACCTTACCCCATGGCCTTTGGCTCACCTTACCCCATGGCCTTTGGCTCACCTTACCCCATGGCCTTTGGCTCACCTTACCCCATGGCCTTTGGCTCACCTTACCCCATGGCATTTGGCTCACCTTACCCCATGGCAATTGGCTCAACTTACCCCAAGGCAACATTTTGACTATATTATCCCACACAGCTACAAGGGTGCACTTTAATGCTAGTTTTAGGATGTCATATTGAGGCTCATAGAGACCCCAACTGATGTATAGAACAATCTTCAAAGTATATACATTGGTTTAGATACAAACAACATGAACCCTGAAATTATATATTCATTTTACTTGCTGAAAATCCTAATTTGTTTACCATTTTTCCATGTGGTTTCTTTCTTCACAGACTCAATGAAATGATGACCTCTTCCTAAATATTTGGTCAAATTATTAATTGTGTGTATGGTTTCCTAGAAACAAAGGTGACTCAACTTACCCCTTTGTCTCAACTTACCCCATTCTCCCCTACTGAGTTGTAATTTGAATGTAATATCCTGGGCATGTTAGTGCAGTAAATTGAGATGTGAGATTTACAACAGTCAGAATGACAACCTCTTGAATGTTTAGAATATAATTAGGCACAATGATATAATTAGGCATAATGATATATTTTTTTACATTCTAAATGATTATTCCTACTTTTCTTTCTCTTTGTTTAGAATAGTGATTTATCTAAGCGTAGATTTATTTCAGTGATCGTGTCCAGTCTTTGTTACGGGAGAAGTTTGTGTTCCAGATTGTTCTCGTTTCCTCTGGAGTGTGGTAGTGTGAGAGGTCTTGTGTCCTAGTCACGACCAGACGTGTGTGTGTCACTGTCCAGTGAGGTGTATGTGTATCCCTTTGTGTTGGTGTATCCAGATGGCTGTGGTGGATACAGAATGAAATTGAACACGGTGAATCTGCATGGTGGTGGAGAGCTGCTGGGTGGACATGGAGAAACTCTCCACTCTGATCTCTCTCCATCGCCTGGAACCATCGCCAGGGTCAGGGACCACCATTGTCCCTTAAGCGTCAGAGATGGGATAAGAGGAGATGAGATGATAGGGGAGGGAGGGAAAAATGAAGGATGAGGGTGTTGTTTGTGTAAAGTGCTGCTCTCATGGCTGCTCAGCTCGGTTCAGGACAAAAGGGTTTGAGGGTTGGAGAGGGAGTTGAGGTGTCACTGAGCTGAGCTCTCAGAGGGAAAGGTTATCTAGTAGTGGATCTAGCTATCAGATACTGCCATGCAGGAAACAGGCGATTCCTGGGCCCGTATTCCCAAAGCTTCTCTGAGTAGGGCTGATCTAGGATCAGGTTCCCTCTGTACATGAAATCTCATTCATTTGTGATCTAAAATGCCAAACGGATTCTATATAAGCACTTCTATCTGAGACTTTGTGAAAACAGATGGATGGACGAAATGAATAGCTGGACGGACACTGATAGACAAGGAGAGTGCTATTGATTTGGATTGATTTTTGATTAGACATCTCACAATATTATGGGTCACTTAAAGACAGCGACGGACAGAGAGAGAGAGACACACACACAACCAGTATGGATTGTGACACCTAGCCACATAGAGGTCTCATAATATTGTCCCCAGTGGTGTAGTATAGGAGACAACGTGGCTTAACTGTACAGCTGCTTCCTCTCCAAGTTGCCCAGTTGAACTGGCCAATGTATCTCTAGCAGTCAGAACAGTTGAACTGGTCAATGTATCTCCAGCAGTCAGAACAGTTGAACTGGCCAATGTATCTCTAGCAGTCAGAACAGTTGAACTGGCCAATGTATCTCTAGGAGTCAGAACAGTTGAACTGGCCAATGTATCTCTAGCAGTCAGAACAGTTGAACTGGCCAATGTATCTCTAGCAGTCAGAACAGTTGAACTGGCCAATGTATCTCTAGCAGTCAGAACAGTTGAACTGGCCAATGTATCTCTAGGAGTCAGAACAGTTGAACTGGCCAATGCAGTCAGAACAGTTGAACTGGCCAATGTATCTCTAGCAGTCAGAACAGTTGAACTGGCCAATGTATCTCTAGCAGTCAGAACAGTTGAACTGGCCAATGTATCTCTAGCAGTCAGAACAGTTGAACTGGCCAATGTATCTCTAGCAGTCAGAACAGTTGAACTGGCCAATGTATCTCTAGCAGTCAGAACAGTTGAACTGGCCAATGTATCCCCAGCAGTCAGCAGTCAGAACAGTTGAACTGGCCAATGTATCTCTAGCAGTCAGAACAGTTCAACTGGCCAATGTATCCAGTCAGAACAGTTGAACTAGCAGTCAGAACAGTTGAACTGGCCAATGTATACTCTAGCAGTCAGAACAGTTGAACTGGCCAATGTATCTCTAGCAGTCAGAACAGTTGAACTGGCCAATGTATCTCTAGCAGTCAGAACAGTTGAACTGGCCAATGTATCTCTAGCAGTCAGAACAGTTAAACTGGCCAATGTATCTCTAGCAGTCAGAACAGTTGAACTGGCCAATGTATCTCTAGCAGTCAGAACAGTTGAACTGGCCAATGTATCTCTAGCAGTCAGAACAGTTGAACTGGGCAATGTATCCCCAGCTAGCAGTCAGAACAGTTGAACTGGCCAATGTATCCCCAGCTAGCAGTCAGAACAGTTGAACTGGCCAATGTATCTCTAGGAGTCAGAACAAAATCAACACTTGATTCAACACTTGGAGTTCAATTTAAATTATTATATATATAATATATTATTCTTGCCACCCACAGAATGTTATATACACTGAACAAAAATATAAACGCAACAATTTCAAAGATTTGACTGAGAATCAGTCAAATCAGTCAATTGAGAATCAGTAAAATAGGTCAACTGAAATAAATAAATTAGGCCATAATCTATAGATTTCACATGACTGGGAATACAGATATGCTTTGGTTGGTCACAGATAGCCACAGAAAAACATACAGGTATTTTCCAACCTAGGAGAGGTGTCACAAAACTCAGAAATAGCGTTATAAATATTCACTTACCTTTGATGATCTTTTATCGGAATGCACTCCCAGGAATCCCAGTTCCACAATAAATGTTTGTTTTGTTCGATAAAGTCCATTTATGTCCAAATACCTCCTTTTTGTTTGCGCGTTTAGTTCACAAATCCAAATTCACAAGGCACAGGCACTTAGTTCAGACGAAAAGTCAAAACAGTTCTATTACAGTTCATAGAAACATGTCAAACGATGTATATAATCAATCTTTAGGATGTTTTTATCATAAATCTTCAATAATATTCCAACAGGACAATTCCTTTGTCTTTAGAAATGAAAAGGAACGGAGCTCGATCTCACGGCTGCGAGCGTGAGTTAGCTCATGGCATTTTGCCAGACCTCTGGTTCAAACAGCTCTTATTTGCTCCTCCTTCATAGTAGAAGCCTGAAACAAGGTTCTAAAGACTGTTGGCATCTAGTGGAAGCCGTAGGAAGTGCAATATAACCCCATAGACGCTGTATATTTGATAGGCAATGACTTGAAAAACTACAAACCTCAGATTTCCCACTTCCTGGTTGGATTTTTTCTCAGGTTTTTCCCTGCAATATGAGTTCTGTTTTACTCACAGACATCATTCAAACAGCTTTAGAAACTTCAGAGTGTTTTCTATCCAAATCTATTATATGCATATTCTAGCTTTTGGGCCTGAGTAGCAGGCAGTTTACTCTGGGCACCATATTCATCCATTTTAAAGATAAATGAATAAGCTACTCAATACTGCCCCCCAGTCCCAAATAAGTTAATCATAAAGCATACACCCCCGACCTCCCTTTTCCCAGAGACGTGTTTATCTCTGTCGGCACGATGCATGGAGAATCCCGGAGGCTGAACCGATTCCGACAACATATCCCGAGAGAGCCATGTTTCCGTGAAACAGAGAATGTTACAATATCTAATGTCTCTCTGGAAGGCAACCCTTGCTCGAATGTTGTCGACCTTGTTATCAAGAGACTGGACATTGGCTCGTTGTATACTCAGGAGTGGTGTGCGATGTGCATGTCTACGGAGCCTGGCCAGGTGTCGTTGTTTTGGATCGCCTACTGGAATTAGCTCCATTGTCCTGGGTGGTGGTCCAAACAGAGGATCCACTCCGGGAAAGTCGTATTCCTGGTCATAATGTTGGTAAGTTGACGTTGCTCTTATATCCAATAGTTCTTCCCGGCTGTATGTAATAAGACTTAAGATTTCCTGGGATAACAATGTAAGAAATAATACATAAACAAACAAAATACTGCATAGTTTCCTAAGAACTCGAAGAGAGGCGACCATCTCTGTCGGCGCCATACTCACTTCAATGGCTGTGCGAAGTTGCTGGATATTGGTGTCAATCCAGAGCATCCCAAACATGCTCAATGGGTGACATATCTGTTGAGTATGCAGGCCATAGAAGAACTGGGACATTTTCAGCTTCCAGGAATTGTGTACAGATCTTTGCGACATGGGACGGGGCCTTATCATGCTGAAACGTGAGGTGATGGCGGTGGATGCTTAGCTGCGGGAAGATGTTTGGGGGTGGAGGTGCTGCAAATTTTTTGCTGACGGGGCGGGATTGACATTTTTTGATGGGGGGCCGCCTATGGTGGCAGATTATAGCTAAACTGAAAAAGACGCAGCTCCAACAACACATAAAACCTCATACAATGCTGCCCAAAAACAATGACAGTTTGTCTCAACCAGTGGCATATGGGCTTTTTAGGTGAGCGCTGATGACGCCCTGTGATAAGTCGTACCCACTTAGTCAAAATATTTAGCTTGTCCATTCTCCAAGGTGCTGTTGGAGACATGCATCGCTGCCAAGTTCCACCAGCTTTCCATCACAAAAGTCATCTAACAAATCATGTAGCAGATATTGTATATGATAGAAAGAGTATGTGGTCTTTTGTGTAGCCTGCAGGCTGGATATAACATGTATGACAATGTAATGAGACAGACACTTTTCACATCATACTGGTCATATAGCCTAACCTAAATGGCGCCCAATCAAATAAAGTAAAATGGACAATATGGATAATCAGCATACTCACAACTGCTTTCCAGGAATTTCACCCCGTTGGCTAAATTGTCATGATCAGTGGTTTCAAGGTTGTATCAGTCCACTTTTGATGAGCTGATTATAGCAAAAACTAAAGTACTGAATTTTGCGCTGTGAAAACACATTGCAAATAGGCTCAGGATAACTGCTGATAAAGTTAGGTAGCTGATAGCCTAATTGTTTACAGAAATCAAGACTAATAAAGCAAATGCAACAGCCTGTTTTTCAAATGGTGGGCCTAACACATGGATGGGCATTCATAAAATTACGTTGCAGTTGGACAGGGTAGGTTACACCTTGGTAAGCGCAAACCGACGTGGATGTCTTTTGGGTGTCTTTTTTGGTCCTGTCTGGACCAGCAGTCTTTTTTGGTGCCATCCAGTCTGGCCTCCATTTCCACGTTCACAGACGTTGGTTTTTGGTCCTGTCAGGGCTAGTCTTAAATACATATTTTCAACATTCAGAACTGAAAATGAACCTGACTGGCAGGCAGGAGTCTGGTGAGGATGACGAGCATGCACATGAGCTTCCCTGAAACAGAAATTATTCAGTTGTGCAAACCCCCAGTTTCATCAGCTGTCCGGGTGGCTGGTCTCAGATGATCCCGCAGGTGAAGAAGCCGGATGTGAAGGTCCTAGGCTGGCGGGAGTGTGAGAGAAATAAAGTGTGAGGTTAATCTGTCCAATGGGGCGGACTCTTACTGAAATGAAAGTATGGGTTGCCACGGATACTAAGAGGCCTGACAAACGATGTCCCTTTATGTTGCTTATTTTATGTTGGTCTAATGATTAGCCAGGGCTATGCATTCATTTTCCCTTTCTTTTTCTGACTGGTAGACAGGCAGGCTGCAGAAAAGGGGCAGGTTTGGGCAACAGATTGTAGTGCTTTGAATGTCCTCTTGCTTATCAGTTTCATGCCTGGCATTTCTCTCTCTGTGTGTCTCTCTCTCTCACTCCATCACTCTCTCTGTGGCTCTCTCTCTCTGTGTCCCTCTCTGTGTCTCTCTCTCTCTCTGTGTGTCCCTCTCTCTCTCTCTCTCTCTCTCTGTGTGTCCCTCTCTCTCTGTGTCCCTCTCTCTGTCCCTCTCTCTGTCTCCTCTCTCTCTGTGTCCCTCTCTCTCTGTGTCTCTCTCTCTGTGTGTCCCTCTCTCTGTCTCTCTCTCTCTCTCTCTCTGTGTCCCTCTCTCTCTGTGTCTCTCTCTCTGTGTGTCCCTCTCTGTGTGTCCCTCTCTCTCTGTGTCCCCAGCGTTGGTCGTTTTTCCTTTGAAAAGAGGGTGTAAAGAGGGATAGAAGGACAGTGTGAAAAGGAAATGTAGATGAAAAAAAAGCTACCTTGGCTGATGACTCATAGAAATAGAATAGAACTATATTTACATACTCTGAGTGAACAAAACTTTAGGAACACCTTCCATGTTGTGTTGCACCCCCTATACATCACATTTTTATTCTGTTTCATACTCTACTCTCTCCCTTTCTGTCTACATCATTCAGTCACATTATTTTCTTATCTCTCTCTCTCTTTCTATCGTTCTCTTTCCATTTCTTTCTCTCTCTCTTCCCCTCTCTTTCTCTCTCTTCCCCTCTCTTTCTCTCTCTCTTCCCCTCTCTTTCTCTCTATCTTCCCCTTCTCTCTCTCTTCCCCTCTCTTTCTCTCTCTCTTCCCCTCTCTTTCTCTCTATCTTCCCCTTCTCTTTCACTTCCCCTCTCTCTCTCTTCTTTCTCAAGCTTCTATCATATCTCACCTCTCTGTTAAAGTATAACAATATGGGGCACCTAACCCACTCACAGGATTGGTTAACTCTTGATGTCCCTCATGTCTCTACCAACCAATCAGCCTTTAGTTAATGCCCCCCTGTTTTGAATAATTTAAAAACCTAATTAAATCTTGATCTAATTGTGCCAATGGGGCAGTTTAGAACACTGATGAGGGATGAATTTACTGAGGTTTTCAAGTGTTTTGGTTGATCTTGGTGGTTTATTAGTGTGGTTGAGATGTGGTGGGTTGTTAGTGTTGTTGATTGTGGTGGGTTATTAGGGTTGTTGAGATGTGGTGGGTTATTAGTGTTATTGAGATGTGGTGGGTTATTAGTGTTGAAATGTGGTGGGTTATTAGTGTTGAGATGTGGTGGGTTATTAGTGTTGTTGACATGTGGTGGGTTATTAGTGTTGGGATGTGGTGGGTTATTCATGTTGTTGAGATGTGGTGGGTTATTAGTGTTGAGATGTGGTGGGTTATTAGTGTTGTTGAGATGTGGTGGGTTATTAGTGTTGAGGTGTGGTGGGTTATTAGTGTTGTTGAGATGTGGTGGGTTATTAGTGTTGTTGAGATGTGGTGGGTTATTCATGTTGAGATGTGGTGGGTTATTAGTGTTGTTGAGATGTGGTGGGTTATTAGTGTTGAGATGTGGTGGGCTATTAGTGTTGTTGAGATGTGGTGGGTTATTCATGTTGAGATGTGGTGGGTTATTAGTGTTGTTGAGATGTGGTGGGTTATTAGTGTTGAGATGTGGTGGGTGATTTGTGTTGATATGTGGTGGTTTATTAGTGTCTTGTTGAATGTGTTGGTTTATTAGTGTTTGTTGAATGTGGTGGGTTATTAGTGTTGCGATGTGGTGGGTTATTTGTGTTGTGGTTGATTGTGGTGGGTTATTAGTGTTGTTGTTGATTGATGGTGGATTATTAGTGTTGTTGAGATGTAGTGGGTTATTAGTGTTGTGATGTGGTGGGTTATTAGTGTGTTGAGATGTGGTGGGTTATTAGTGTTGTTGAGATGTGGTGGGTTATTAGTGTTGTTGGTGTGGTGGGTTATTAGTGTGGTTGAGATGTGGTGGGTTATTAGTGTTGTTGAGATGTGGTGGGTTATTCATGTTGAGATGTGATGGGTTATTCATGTTGTTGAGATGTGGTGGGTTATTAGTGTTGTTGAGATCTGGTGGGTTATTAGTGTTGTTGAGATGTGGTGGGTTATTAGTGTTGAGATGTGGTGGGCTATTAGTGTTGTTGAGATGTGGTGGGTTATTAGTGTTGAGATGTGGTGGGTTATTAGTGTTGTTGAGATGTGGTGGGTTATTAGTGTTGAGATGTGGTGGGTTATTAGTGTTGTTGAGATGTGGTGGGTGATTTGTGTTGATATGTGGTGGTTTATTAAATTGTGGTGGATTATTAGTGTTGCATGTGGTGGGTTATTTGTGTTGTAGTTGATTGTGTTGGTTATTAGTGTTGAGATGTGGTGGGTTATTAGTGTTGAGATGTGGTGGGTTATTAGTGTGGTTGAGATGTGGTGGTTTATTAGTGTTGTTGAGATGTGGTGGGTTATTAATGTTGTTGAGATGTGGTGGGTTATCAATGTGGTTGAGATGTGGTGGGTTATTAGTGTGGTTGAGATGTGGTGGTTTATTAGTGTGGTTGAGATGTGGTGGTTTATTAATGTTGTTGAGATGTGGTGGGTTATTAATGTGGTTGAGATGTGGTGGGTTATTAGTGTTGTTGAGATGTGGTGGGTTATTAGGGTTGTTGAGATGTGGTGGGTTATTAGGGTTGTTGAGATGTGGTGGGTTATTAGTGTGGTTGAGATGTGGTGGGTTATTAATGTGGTTGAGATGTGGTGGTTTATTAGTGTGGTTGAGATGTGGTGGGTTATTAGTGTTGTTGAGATGTGGTGGGTTATTAGTGTGGTTGAGATGTGGTGGGTTATTAATGTGGTTGAGATGTGGTGGTTTATTAGTGTGGTTGAGATGTGGTGGGTTATTAGTGTTGTTGAGATGTGGTGGGTTATTAATGTTGTTGAGATGTGGTGGGTTATTAATGTGGTTGAGATGTGGTGGGTTATTAATGTGGTTGAGATGTGGTGGTTTATTAGTGTGGTTGAGATGTGGTGGGTTATTAGTGTTGTTGAGATGTGGTGGGTTATTTGTGTTTTTGAGATGTGGTGGGTTATTAGTGTTGTTGAGATGTGGTGGGTTATTAATGTTGTTGAGATGTGGTGGGTTATTAGTGTTGTTGAGATGTGGTGGGTTATTAGGTTGTTGAGATGTGGTGGGTTATTAGGTTGTGAGATGTGGTGGGTTATTAGTGTTGTTGAGATGTGGTGGGTTATTAGTGTTGGTGAGATGTGGTGGGTTATTAGTGTGGTTGAGATGTGGTAGGTTGTTAATGTGGTTGAGATGTGGTGGGTTATTAGTGTTGAGATGTGGTGTGTTATTAGTGTTGAGGTGTGGTGGGTTATTAGTGTTGTTGGGATGTGGTGGGTTATTAGTGTTGTATTTGATTGTGGTGGGTTATTAGTGTTTTGGTTGAATGTGGTGGATTATTAGTGTTGTTGAGATGTGGTGGGTTATTAGTGTCTTGGTTGAATATGGCGGGTTATTAGTGTTGCGATGTGGTGGGTTATTAGTGTTGTTGTTGATTGTGGTGGGTTATTAGTGTTGTTGAGATGTGGTGGGTTATTAGTGTTGAGGTGTGGTGGGTTATTAGTGTGGTGAGATGTGGTGGGTTATTAGTGTTGTTGAGATGTGGTGGGTTATTCATGGTGAGATGTTGTGGGTTATTCATGTTGTTGAGATGTGGTGGGTTATTAGTGTTGTTGAGATGTGGTGGGTTATTAGTGTTGAGATGTGGTGGGCTATTAGTGTTGTTGAGATGTGGTGGGTTATTAGTGTTGAGATGTGGTGGGTTATTAGTGTTGTTGAGATGTGGTGGGTTATTAGTGTTGAGATGTGGTGGGTGATTTGTGTTGATATGTGGTGGTTTATTAGTGCTTTGGTTGAATGTGGCGGGTTATTAGTGTTGCGATGTGGTGGGTTATTTGTGTTGTGGTTGATTGTGGTGGGTTATTAGTGTTGTTGTTGATTGTGGTGGATTATTCGTGTTGTTGAGATGTAGTGGGTTATTAGTGTTGTGATGTGGTGGGTTATTAGTGTGGTTGATTGTGGTGGGTTATTAGTGTTGTTGAGATGTGGTGGGTTATTAGTGTTGCGGTGTGGTGGGTTATTAGTGTGGTTGAGATGTGGTGGGTTATTAGTGTTGTTGAGATGTGGTGGGTTATTCATGTTGAGATGTGATGGGTTATTCATGTTGTTGAGATGTGGTGGGTTATTAGTGTTGTTGAGATGTGGTGGGTTATTAATGTGGTTGAGATGTGGTGGTTATTAGTGTTGAGATGTGGTGGTTTATTAATGTGGTTGAGATGTGGTGGGTTATTAATGTGGTTGAGATGTGGTGGTTATTAGTGTTGAGATGTGGTGGTTTATTAATGTGGTTGAGATGTGGTGGGTTATTAATGTGGTTGAGATGTGGTGGTTATTAGTGTTTTGGTTGATTGTGGTGGATTATTAGTGTTTTGGTTGATTGTGGTGGGTTATTAGTGTTGCGATGTGGTGGGTTATTTGTGTTGTAGTTGATTGTGTTGTTTATTAGTGTTGAAATGTGGTGGGTGATTTGTGTTGAGATGTGGTGGGTGATTTGTGTTGAGATGTGGTGGTTTATTAATGTTGTTGAGATGTGGTGGGTTATTAATGTGGTTGAGATGTGGTGGTTATTAGTGTTGAGATGTGGTGGTTTATTAATGTGGTTGAGATGTGGTTGGTTATTAATGTGGTTGAGATGTGGTGGTTATTAATGTGGTTGAGATGTGGTGGTTTATTAGTGTGGTTGAGATGTGGTGGTTTATTAATGTTGTTGAGATGTGGTGGGTTATTAATGTGGTTGAGATGTGGTGGGTTATTAATGTGGTTGAGATGTGGTGGTTTATTAGTGTGGTTGAGATGTGGTGGGTTATTAGTGTTGTTGAGATGTGGTGGGTTATTAATGTTGTTGAGATGTGGTGGGTTATTAATGTGGTTGAGATGTGGTGGGTTATTAGTGTTTTTGAGATGTGGTGGGTTATTAGTGTGGTTGAGATGTGGTAGGTTATTAATGTTGTTGAGATGTGGTGGGTTATTAATGTTGTTGAGATGTGGTGGGTTATTAGTGTTGAGATGTGGTGGGTTATTAGTGTTGTTGAGATGTGGTGGGTTATTAATGTTGTTGAGATGTGGTGGGTTATTAGTGTTTTGAGATGTGGTGGGTTATTCATGTTGAGATGTGGTGGGTTATTAGTGTTGTTGAGATGTGGTGGGTTATTAATGTTGTTGAGATGTGGTGGGTTATTAGTGTTTTTGAGATGTGGTGGGTTATTAATGTTGTTGAGATGTGGTGGGTTATTAGTGTTGTTGAGATGTGGTGGGTTATTAATGTGGTTGAGATGTGGTGGGTTATTAATGTGGTTGAGATGTGGTGGGTTATTAGTGTTGTTGAGATGTGGTGAGTTATTAGTGTTGTTGAGATGTGGTGGGTTATAGTGTGGTTGAGATGTGGTGGGTTATTAGTGTGGTTGAGATGTGGTGGGTTATTAGTGTGGTTGAGATGTGGTAGGTTATTAATGTGGTTGAGATGTGGTGGGTGATTTGTGTTGAGATGTGGTGGGTTATTAGTGTGGTTGAGATGTGGTGGGTTATTAGTGTGGTTGAGATGTGGTGGGTTATTAGTGTGGTTGAGATGTAGTGGTTTATTAATGTTGTTGAGATGTGGTGGGTGATTTGTGTTGAGATGTGGTGGGTTATTAGTGTGGTTGAGATGTGGTGGGTTATTAGTGTGGTTGAGATGTGGTAGGTTATTAATGTGGTTGAGATGTGGTGGGTGATTTGTGTTGAGATGTGGTGGGTTATTAGTGTGGTTGAGATGTGGTGGGTTATTAGTGTGGTTGAGATGTGGTGGGTTATTAGTGTGGTTGAGATGTGGTGGTTTATTAATGTTGTTGAGATGTGGTGGGTTATTAGTGTGGTTGAGATGTGGTGGGTTATTAGTGTGGTTGAGATGTGGTAGGTTATTAATGTGGTGAGATGTGGTGGGTGATTTGTGTTGAGATGTGGTGGGTTATTAGTGTGGTTGAGATGTGGTGGGTGATTTGTGTTGAGATGTGGTGGGTTATTAGTGTGGTTGAGATGTGGTAGGTTATTAATGTGGTTGAGATGTGGTGGGTGATTTGTGTTGAGATGTGGTGGGTTATTAATGTGGTTGAGATGTGGTAGGTTATTAATGTGGTTGAGATGTGGTGGGTTATTAATGTGGTTGAGATGTGGTAGGTTATTAATGTGGTTGAGATGTGGTAGGTTATTAATGTGGTTGAGATGTGGTGGGTGATTTGTGTTGAGATGTGGTGGGTTATTAGTGTGGTTGAGATGTAGTGGTTTATTAATGTGGTTGAGATGTGGTGGGTGATTTGTGTTGAGATGTGGTGGGTTATTAGTGTGGTTGAGATGTGGTGGGTTATTAATGTGGTTGAGATGTGGTGGGTTATTAATGTGGTTGCGATGTGGTAGGTTATTAATGTTGTTGAGATGTGGTGGGTTATTCATGGTGAGATGTGGTGGGTTATTCATGTTGTTGAGATGTGGTGGGTTATTAGTGTTGTTGAGATGTGGTGATTAGTGTTGAGATGTGGTGGGCTATTAGTGTTGTTGAGATGTGGTGGGTTATTAGTGTTGAGATGTGGTGGGTTATTAGTGTTGTTGAGATGTGGTGGGTTATTAGTGTTGAGATGTGGTGGGTGATTTGTGTTGATATGTGGTGGTTTATTAGTGTCTTGGTTGAATGTGTTGGTTTATTAGTGCTTTGGTTGAATGTGGTGGGTTATTAATGTGGTTGAGATGTGGTAGGTTTATTAGTGTGGTTGAGATGTGGTGGGTTATTAGTGTTGTTGAGATGTGGTGGGTTATTAATGTTGTTGAGATGTGGTGGGTTATTAATGTTGTTGAGATGTGGTGGGTTATTAGTGTTTTTGAGATGTGGTGGGTTATTAATGTTGTTGAGATGTGGTGGGTTATTAGTGTTGTTGAGATGTGGTGGGTTATTAATGTGGTTGAGATGTGGTGGGTTATTAATGTGGTTGAGATGTGGTGGGTTATTAGTGTTGTTGAGATGTGGTGAGTTATTAGTGTTGTTGAGATGTGGTGGGTTATTAGTGTGGTTGAGATGTGGTGGGTTATTAGTGTGGTTGAGATGTGGTGGGTTATTAGTGTGGTTGAGATGTGGTAGGTTATTAATGTGGTTGAGATGTGGTGGGTGATTTGTGTTGAGATGTGGTGGGTTATTAGTGTTGTTGAGATGTGGTGGGTTATTAGTGTGGTTGAGATGTGGTGGGTTATTAGTGTTGTTGAGATGTGGTGGGTTATTAGTGTTTTGAGATGTGGTGGGTTATTAGTGTTGTTGAGATGTGGTGGGTTATTAATGTTGTTGAGATGTGGTGGGTTATTAGTGTTGTTGAGATGTGGTGGGTTATTAGGGTTGTTGAGATGTGGTGGGTTATTAGGGTTGTTGAGATGTGGTGGGTTATTAGTGTTGTTGAGATGTGGTGGGTTATTAGTGTTGGTGAGATGTGGTGGGTTATTAGTGTGGTTGAGATGTGGTAGGTTATTAATGTGGTTGAGATGTGGTGGGTTATTAGTGTTGAGATGTGGTGTGTTATTAGTGTTGAGGTGTGGTGGGTTATTAGTGTTGTTGGGATGTGGTGGGTTATTAGTGTTGTATTTGATTGTGGTGGGTTATTAGTGTTTTGGTTGAATGTGGTGGATTATTAGTGTTGTTGAGATGTGGTGGGTTATTAGTGTCTTGGTTGAATATGGCGGGTTATTAGTGTTGCGATGTGGTGGGTTATTAGTGTTGTTGTTGATTGTGGTGGGTTATTAGTGTTGTTGAGATGTGGTGGGTTATTAGTGTTGAGGTGTGGTGGGTTATTAGTGTGGTTGAGATGTGGTGGGTTATTAGTGTTGTTGAGATGTGCTGGGTTATTCATGGTGAGATGTTGTGGGTTATTCATGTTGTTGAGATGTGGTGGGTTATTAGTGTTGTTGAGATGTGGTGGGTTATTAGTGTTGAGATGTGGTGGGCTATTAGTGTTGTTGAGATGTGGTGGGTTATTAGTGTTGAGATGTGGTGGGTTATTAGTGTTGTTGAGATGTGGTGGGTTATTAGTGTTGAGATGTGGTGGGTGATTTGTGTTGATATGTGGTGGTTTATTAGTGTCTTGGTTGAATGTGTTGGTTTATTAGTGCTTTGGTTGAATGTGGCGGGTTATTAGTGTTGCGATGTGGTGGGTTATTTGTGTTGTGGTTGATTGTGGTGGGTTATTAGTGTTGTTGTTGATTGTGGTGGATTATTAGTGTTGTTGTTGATTGTGGTGGATTATTCGTGTTGTTGAGATGTAGTGGGTTATTAGTGTTGTGATGTGGTGGGTTATTAGTGTGGTTGATTGTGGTGGGTTATTAGTGTTGTTGAGATGTGGTGGGTTATTAGTGTTGCGGTGTGGTGGGTTATTAGTGTGGTTGAGATGTGGTGGGTTATTAGTGTTGTTGAGATGTGGTGGGTTATTCATGTTGAGATGTGATGGGTTATTCATGTTGTTGAGATGTGGTGGGTTATTAGTGTTGTTGAGATGTGGTGGGTTATTAGTGTTGTTGAGATGTGGTGGGTTATTAGTGTTGAGATGTGGTGGGCTATTAGTGTTGTTGAGATGTGGTGGGTTATTAGTGTTGAGATGTGGTGGGTTATTAGTGTTGTTGAGATGTGGTGGGTTATTAGTGTTGAGATGTGGTTTATTAGTGTTGTTGAGATGTGGTGGGTGATTTGTGTTGATATGTGGTGGTTTATTAGTGTTTTGGTTGATTGTGGTGGATTATTAGTGTTGCAGATGTGGTGGGTTATTTGTGTTGTAGTTGATTGTGTTGGTTATTAGTGTTGAGATGTGGTGGGTTATTAGTGTTGAGATGTGGTGGGTGATTTGTGTTGAGATGTGGTGGTTTATTAATGTTGTTGAGATGTGGTGGGTTATTAATGTGGTTGAGATGTGGTGGTTATTAGTGTTGAGATGTGGTGGTTTATTAATGTGGTTGAGATGTGGTGGTTATTAATGTGGTTGAGATGTGGTGGTTATTAGTGTGGTTGAGATGTGGTGGTTATTAGTGTTGAGATGTGGTGGTTTATTAATGTTGTTGAGATGTGGTGGGTTATTAATGTTGAGATGTGGTGGGTTATTAATGTGGTTGAGATGTGGTAGGTTTATTAGTGTGGTTGAGATGTGGTGGGTTATTAGTGTTGTTGAGATGTGGTGGGTTATTAATGTTGTTGAGATGTGGTGGGTTATTAATGTTGTTGAGATGTGGTGGGTTATTAGTGTTTTTGAGATGTGGTGGGTTATTAGTGTGGTTGAGATGTGGTAGGTTATTAGTGTTGTTGAGATGTGGTGGGTTATTAATGTTGTTGAGATGTGGTGGGTTATTAGTGTTGAGAGATGTGGTGGGTTATTAGTGTTGTTGAGATGTGGTGGGTTGTTAATGTTGTTGAGATGTGGTGGGTTATTAGTGTTTTTGAGATGTGGTGGGTTATTCATGTTGAGATGTGGTGGGTTATTAGTGTTGTTGAGATGTGGTGGGTTATTAATGTTGTTGAGATGTGGTGGGTTATTAGTGTTTTTGAGATGTGGTGGGTTATTAATGTTGTTGAGATGTGGTGGGTTATTAGTGTTGTTGAGATGTGGTGGGTTATTAATGTGGTTGAGATGTGGTGGGTTATTAATGTGGTTGAGATGTGGTGGGTTATTAGTGTTGTTGAGATGTGGTGAGTTATTAGTGTTGTTGAGATGTGGTGGGTTATTAGTGTGGTTGAAATGTGGTGGGTTATTAGTGTGGCTTGAGATGTGGTGGGTTATTAGTGTGGTTGAGATGTGGTAGGTTATTAATGTGGTTGAGATGTGGTGGGTGATTTGTGTTGAGATGTGGTGGGTTATTAGTGGCCATGGTTGAGATGTGGTGGGTTATTAGTGTGGTTGAGATGTGGTGGGTTATTAGTGTGGTTGAGATGTAGTGGTTTATTAATGTTGTTGAGATGTGGTGGGTGATTTGTGTTGAGATGTGGTGGGTTATTAGTATGGTTGAGATGTGGTGGGTTATTAGTGTGGTTGAGATGTGGTAGGTTATTAATGTGGTTGAGATGTGGTGGGTGATTTGTGTTGAGATGTGGTGGGTTATTAGTGTGGTTGAGATGTGGTAGGTTATTAATGTGGTTGAGATGTGGTGGGTGATTTGTGTTGAGATGTGGTGGGTTATTAGTGTGGTTGAGATGTGGTAGGTTATTAATGTGGTTGAGATGTGGTGGGTTATTAATGTGGTTGAGATGTGGTAGGTTATTAATGTGGTTGAGATGTGGTAGGTTATTAATGTGGTTGAGATGTGGTGGGTGATTTGTGTTGAGATGTGGTGGTTTATCAATGTTGTTGAGATGTGGTGGGTTATTAGTGTGGTTGAGATGTGGTAGGTTATTAATGTGGTTGAGATGTGGTGGGTGATTTGTGTTGAGATGTGGTGCGTTATTAGTGTGGTTGAGATGTGGTAGGTTATTAATGTGGTTGAGATGTGGTGGGTTATTAATGTGGTTGCGATGTGGTAGGTTATTAATGTTGTTGAGATGTGGTGGGTTATTCATGGTGAGATGTGGTGGGTTATTCATGTTGTTGAGATGTGGTGGGTTATTAGTGTGGTTGAGATGTAGTGGTTTATTAATGTTGTTGAGATGTGGTGGGTGATTTGTGTTGAGATGTGGTGGGTTATCAATGTTGTTGAGATGTGGTGGGTTATTAGTGTGGTTGAGATGTGGTGGGTGATTTGTGTTGAGATGTGGTGCGTTATTAGTGTGGTTGAGATGTGGTGGGTTATTAATGTGGTTGAGATGTGGTGGGTTATTAATGTGGTTGCGATGTGGTAGGTTATTAATGTTGTTGAGATGTGGTGGGTTATTATGGTGAGATGTGGTGGGTTATTCATGTGGTGTTGAGATGTGGTGGGTTATTAGTGTGGTTGAGATGTAGTGGTTTATTAATGTTGTTGAGATGTGGTGGGTGATTTGTGTTGAGATGTGGTGGTTTATCAATGTTGTTGAGATGTGGTGGGTTATTAGTGTGGTTGAGATGTGGTAGGTTATTAATGTGGTTGAGATGTGGTGGGTGATTTGTGTTGAGATGTGGTGGGTTATTAGTGTGGTTGAGATGTGGTAGGTTATTAATGTGGTTGAGATGTGGTGGGTTATTAATGTGGTTGCCTGTGGTAGGTTATTAATGTTGTTGAGATGTGGTGGGTTATTCATGGTGAGATGTGGTGGGTTATTCATGTTGTTGAGATGTGGTGGGTTATTAGTGTTGTTGAGATGTGGTGGGTTATTAGTGTTGAGATGTGGTGGGCTATTAGTGTTGTTGAGATGTGGTGGGTTATTAGTGTTGAGATGTGGTGGGTTATTAGTGTTGTTGAGATGTGGTGGGTTATTAGTGTTGAGATGTGGTGGGTGATTTGTGTTGATATGTGGTGGTTTATTAGTGTCTTGGTTGAATGTGTTGGTTTATTAGTGCTTTGGTTGAATGTGGTGGGTTATTAATGTGGTTGAGATGTGGTAGGTTTATTAGTGTGGTTGAGATGTGGTGGGTTATTAGTGTTGTTGAGATGTGGTGGGTTATTAATGTTGTTGAGATGTGGTGGGTTATTAATGTTGTTGAGATGTGGTGGGTTATTAGTGTTTTTGAGATGTGGTGGGTTATTAATGTTGTTGAGATGTGGTGGGTTATTAGTGTTGTTGAGATGTGGTGGGTTATTAATGTGGTTGAGATGTGGTGGGTTATTAATGTGGTTGAGATGTGGTGGGTTATTAGTGTTGTTGAGATGTGGTGAGTTATTAGTGTTGTTGAGATGTGGTGGGTTATTAGTGTGGTTGAGATGTGGTGGGTTATTAGTGTGGTTGAGATGTGGTGGGTTATTAGTGTGGTTGAGATGTGGTAGGTTATTAATGTGGTTGAGATGTGGTGGGTGATTTGTGTTGAGATGTGGTGGGTTATTAGTGTGGTTGAGATGTGGTGGGTTATTAGTGTGGTTGAGATGTGGTGGGTTATTAGTGTGGTTGAGATGTGTGGTTTATTAATGTTGTTGAGATGTGGTGGGTGATTTGTGTTGAGATGTGGTGGGTTATTAGTGTGGTTGAGATGTGGTGGGTTATTAGTGTGGTTGAGATGTGGTAGGTTATTAATGTGGTTGAGATGTGGTGGGTGATTTGTGTTGAGATGTGGTGGGTTATTAGTGTGGTTGAGATGTGGTGGGTTATTAGTGTGGTTGAGATGTGGTGGGTTATTAGTGTGGTTGAGATGTGGTGGTTTATTAATGTTGTTGAGATGTGGTGGGTTATTAGTGTGGTTGAGATGTGGTGGGTTATTAGTGTGGTTGAGATGTGGTAGGTTATTAATGTGGTTGAGATGTGGTGGGTGATTTGTGTTGAGATGTGGTGGGTTATTAGTGTGGTTGAGATGTGGTGGGTTATTAGTGTGGTTGAGATGTGGTGGGTTATTAGTGTGGTTGAGATGTAGTGGTTTATTAATGTTGTTGAGATGTGGTGGGTTATTAGTGTGGTTGAGATGTGGTAGGTTATTAATGTGGTTGAGATGTGGTGGGTGATTTGTGTTGAGATGTGGTGGGTTATTAGTGTGGTTGAGATGTGGTAGGTTATTAATGTGTTGAGATGTGGTGGGTTATTAATGTGGTTGAGATGTGGTAGGTTATTAATGTGGTTGAGATGTGGTAGGTTATTAATGTGGTTGAGATGTGGTGGGTGATTTGTGTTGAGATGTGGTGGGTTATTAGTGTGGTTGAGATGTAGTGGTTTATTAATGTTGTTGAGATGTGGTGGGTGATTTGTGTTGAGATGTGGTGGTTTATCAATGTTGTTGAGATGTGGTGGGTTATTAGTGTGGTTGAGATGTGTAGGTTATTAATGTGGTTGAGATGTGGTGGGTGATTTGTGTTGAGATGTGGTGGGTTATTAGTGTGGTTGAGATGTGGTAGGTTATTAATGTGGTTGAGATGTGGTGGGTTATTAATGTGGTTGAGATGTGGTAGGTTATTAATGTGGTTGAGATGTGGTGGTTATTAATGTGGTTGAGATGTGGTAGGTTATTAATGTGGTTGAGATGTGGTGGGTGATTTGTGTTGAGATGTGGTGGGTTATTAGTGTGGTTGAGATGTGGTAGGTTATTAATGTGGTTGAGATGTGGTGGGTGATTTGTGTTGAGATGTGGTGGGTTATTAATGTGGTTGAGATGTGGTGGGTTATTAGTGTGGTTGAGATGTGGTGGGTTATTAGTGTGGTTGAGATGTGGTGGGTTATTAGTGTGGTTGAGATATAGTGGTTTATTAATGTTGTTGAGATGTGGTAGGTTATTAGTGTGGTTGAGATGTGGTGGGTGATTTGTGTTTTGGTTGATGTCATTTCTGCCCTGTTTGGAATCATGCCCTGGGTCCCATTTTGGTGGATTATTCGTGTTTTGGTTGATTGTAGTGGATTATTAGTGTTTTGGTTGATTGTGGTGGTTATTAGTGTTGTTGAGATGTGGTGTCTGTATTTCCTGTATCCAGTAGTTTATTTTAGCTCTTGTATTGATTTACTGAATTATCTTGTTGTGAGTTGTTTGTTCTCAGGGCACCATTGTGAATGAGACCCTGGTCTTCATTGGGCTCCCCTGAATAAATATACAATGTAAATGTCACGCCCTGGCCATAGAGAGGCTTTTATTCTCTATTTTGGTTAGGCCAGGGTGTGACTAGAGTGGGCATTCTAGTTTCTTTATTTCTATGTTTTCTATTTGTTTTTGGCCTGTGGTTCCCAATCAGAAGCAGCTGTCTATCGTTGTCTCTGATTGGGAACCATACAGCCTTTTTCATGCAGCCTGTTTCCCACCTGTGTTTTGTGGGTAGTTGTTTTCTAGCTTTTTTACCTGTTTTGTGCCTGACGGAACTGTTCGCTTTCTTTTGTATTCGTTATTTTTGTTTGAGTGATTCTTGACAATAAAGATCATGAACACTTTCTATGCTGCGCTTTGGTCCACTCTTCCTTACGACGACAAGCATTGCAGTAAAAAATATGTTTTTGCTCTTTCTCTCTCTCTCTCTCTCTGGTAATTTCATGTCATTTCAGCAAGCCATGACACCGACCAATGCAGATTGTTCTAAAATTGTTTCTGTAGTTAGAAACAGAAAACATTCCTTATTTTAGTTTGGTTAGAAATCCACAACATCCTGTCTACTGGAGAGTATTGGGTTTGCCTGGTTCGGATGTTTTTGTTTGTTTGGAATCAGTGGATCCCATCCTGACTCACTGTCTGGTTCCCATCAGCCTCCTCGAAGTACGTCCCGAAATACATAGCAGAGCATTGGGATCATTTAACTGGTCTGTTGCCACAGTTCAAAGGCAGGATTTGCAGAGATTGATTTTCTCCAGATGGATATAGCTGCCCTGGGTCATGTCATTATGCCCTGGTTTAAACACATCATTATGCCCTGGTTTAAACCCATCATCATGCCCTGGGTCATGTCATTCTGCCCTGCTTTAAACCCATCATTATGCCCTGGTTTAAACCCATCATTATGCCCTGGGTAATGTCATTCTGCCCTGGTTTAAACCCATCATTATGCCCTGGGTCATGTCATTCTGCCCTGGTTTAAACCCATCATCATGCCCTGGTTTAAACCCATCATCATGCCCTGGTTTAAACACATCATTCTGCCCTGGTTTAAACCCATCATCATGCCCTGGTTTAAACATCATCATGCCCTGGTCTTTATTCATGCCCTGGTTTAAACCCATCATCATGCCCTGGGTAAACATGCCCTGGTTTAAACCCATCATTCATGCCCTGGTTTAAACCATCATCATCATGCCCTGGTTTAAACCCATCATTATGCCCTGGGTCATGCCCTGCTTTAAACCCATCATCATGCCCTGGGTATGTCATTCATGCCCTCATTCATGCCCTGGTTTAAACCCATCATCATGCCCTGGTTTAAACACATCATCATGCCCTGGTTTAAACCCATCATTATGCCCTGGTTTAAACCCATCATCATGCCCTGGTTTATACCCATCATCATGCCCTGGTTTAAACACATCATCATGCCCTGGTTTATACCCATCATCATGCCCTGGTTTAAACCCATCATCATGCCCTGGTTTAAACCCATCATCATGCCCTGGTTTAAACCCATCATCATGCCCTGGTTTAAACCCATCATCATGCCCTGGTTTAAACCCATCATCATGCCCTGGTTTAAACCCATCATCATGCCCTGGTTTAAACACATCATCATGCCCTGGTTTAAACCCATCATCATGCCCTGGTTTAAACCCATCATCATGCCCTGGTTTAAACACATCATCATGCCCTGGTTTAAACCCATCATCATGCCCTGGTTTATACCCATCATCATGCCCTGGTTTAAACCCATCATCATGCCCTGGTTTAAACACATCATCATGCCCTGGTTTAAACCCATCATTATGCCCTGGTTTATACCCATCATCATGCCCTGGTTTAAACCCATCATCATGCCCTGGTTTATACCCATCATCATGCCCTGGTTTAAACCCATCATCATGCCCTGGTTTAAACACATCATCATGCCCTGGTTTATACCCCTGGTTTAAACATCATCATGCCCTGGTTTAAACCCATCATCATGCCCTGGTTTAAACCCATCACCCATCATCATGCCCTGGTTTAAACATCATCATGCATCATCATGCCCTGGTTTAAACCCATCATCATGCCCTGGTTTAAACATGTCATCATGCCCTGGTTTAAACCCATCATCATGCCCTGGTTTAAACCCATCATCATGCCCTGGTTTAAACACCATCATCATGCCCTGGTTTATACCCATCATCATGCCCTGGTTTAAACCCATCATCATGCCCTGGTTTAAACCCATCATCATGCCCTGGTTTAAACCCATCATCATGCCCTGGTTTAAACCCATCATCATGCCCTGGTTTAAACATCATCATGCCCTGGTTTAAACCCATCATCATGCCCTGGTTTATACCCATCATCATGCCCTGGTTTATATCATCATGCCCTGGTTTAAACCCATCATCATGCCCTGGTTTAAACCCATCATCATGCCCTGGTTTATACCCATCATCATGCCCTGGTTTAAACCCATCATCATGCCCTGGTTTATACCCATCATCATGCCCTGGTTTATACCCATCATCATGCCCTGGTTTAAACCCATCATCATGCCCTGGTTTAAACACATCATCATGCC
This sequence comes from Oncorhynchus keta, assembly GCF_023373465.1. Lineage (NCBI taxonomy): Eukaryota > Metazoa > Chordata > Actinopteri > Salmoniformes > Salmonidae > Oncorhynchus > Oncorhynchus keta. The sequence goes on along the minus strand of NC_068425.1, from coordinate 30,367,133 downwards.
CTGGTTTATACCCATCATCATGCCCTGGTTTAAACCCATCATCATGCCCTGGTTTAAACCCATCATCATGCCCTGGTTTAAACCATCATCATGCCCTGGTTTAAACACATCATCATGCCCTGGTTTATACCCATCATCATGCCCTGGTTTAAACCCATCATCATGCCCTGGTTTAAACCCATCATCATGCCCTGGTTTAAACCCATCATCATGCCCTGGTTTAAACACATCATCATGCCCTGGTTTAAACCCATCATCATGCCCTGGTTTAAACCCATCATCATGCCCTGGTTTAAACCCATCATCATGCCCTGGTTTAAACACATCATACTGGTCAAATAGCCTAACCTAAATGGCGCGCAATCAAATAAAGTAAAATGGACAATATGGATAATCAGCATACTCACAACTGCTTTCCAGGAATTTCACCCCGTTGGCTAAATTGTCATGATCAGTGGTTTCAAGGTTGTATCAGTCCACTTTTGATGAGCTGATTATAGCAAAAACTAAAGTACTGAATTTTGCGCTGTGAAAACACATTGCAAATAGGCTCAGGATAACTGCTGATAAAGTTAGGTAGCTGATAGCCTAATTGTTTACAGAAATCAAGACTAATAAAGCAAATGCAACAGCCTGTACAAATGGTGGGCCTAACACATGGATGGGCATTCATAAAATTACGTTGCAGTTGGACAGGGTAGGTTACACCATTACATTACATTTAAGTATTTAGCGCAAACCGAAACGTGTGGATGTCTTTTGGGTGTCTTTTTTGGTCCTGTCTGGACCAGCAGTCTTTTTTGGTGCCATCCAGCCTGGCCTCCATTTCCACGTTCACAGACGTTGGTTTTTGGTCCTCTCAGGGCTAGTCTTAATTTGGCCCAAACATAGAGGTTTATGTTTGGTTCGGATTCGGTGTGGTCCGGACCGACCTTGATTTCCACGTTCACAGACGTTGGTTTTGGTCCTGTCATGTTTAGGTTTATGTTTGGTTTGGATTCGGTGTGGTCCGGACCGACCTTGATTTCCACGTTCACAGACGTTGGTTTTTGGTCCTGTCATGTTTAGGTTTATGTTTGGTTCGGATTCGGTGTGGTCCGGACCGACCTTGATTTCCACGTTCACAGACGTTGGTTTTTGGTCCTGTCATGTTTAGGTTTATGTTTGGTTCGGATTCGGTGTGGTCCGGACCGACCTTGATTTCGTGCAGACATAGACGTCTACATATTACGTCTTTTCAACTTTAATTCAGAAACTAAAATTAACCTAATTTCAACGTCCAGAAAATACATATTTTCAACGCCCTGAAAATACATATTTAGTCTATTCCGAACATTGAAATCAGGTTAATATTCGGTTCTGGATGAAAGTTGAAAATACATATTTTCAACATTCAGAACTGAAAATGAACCTGACTGGCAGGCAGGAGTATGGTGAGGACGACGAGCATCCACATGAGCTTCCCTGAAACAGAAATTCTTCAGTTGTGCAAACCCCCAGTTTCATCAGCTGTCTGGGTGGCTGGTCTCAGATGATCCCGCAGGTGAAGAAGCCGGATGTGAAGGTCCTAGGCTGGCGGGAGTGTGAGAGAAATAAAGTGTGAGGTTAATCTGTCCAATGGGGCGGACTCTTACTGAAATGAAAGTATGGGTTGCCACGGATACTAAGAGGCCTGACAAACGATGTCCCTTTATGTTGCTTATTTTATGTTGGTCTAATGATTAGCCAGGGCTATGCATTCATTTTCCCTTTCTTTTTCTGACTGGTAGACAGGCAGGCTGCAGAAAAGGGGCAGGTTTGGGCAACAGATTGTAGTGCCTTGAATGTCCTCTTGCTTATCAGTTTCATGCCTGGCATTTCTCTCTCTGTGTGTCTCTCTCTCTCTCCATCACTCTCTCTGTGGCTCTCTCTCTCTCTCTGTGTGTCTCTCTCTCGGTGTCCCTCTCTCTCTGTCTCTCTCTCTCTCTCTCTCTCTCTCTCTGTCCCTCTCTCTCTCTCTCTCTCTGTCTCTCTCTCTCTCTCGGTGTCCCTCTCTCTCTCTCTCTCTCTCTCTCTCTGTGTCCCTCTCTCTCTGTGTCTCTCTCTCTCTCTCTGTGTGTCCCTCTCTCTCTGTGTCCCCAGCGTTGGTCGTTTTTCCTTTGAAAAGAGGGTGTAAAGAGGGATAGAAGGACAGTGTGAAAAGGAAATGTAGATGAAAAAAAAGCTACCTTGGCTGATGACTCATAGAAATAGAATATAACTATATTTACATACTCTGAGTGAACAAAACTTTAGGAACACCTTCCATGTTGTGTTGCACCCCCTATACATCACATTTTTATTCTGTTTCATACTCTACTCTCTCCCTTTCTGTCTACATCATTCAGTCACATTATTTTCTTATCTCTCTCTCTCTTTCTATCGTTCTCTTTCCATTTCTTTCTCTCTCTCTTCCCCTCTCTTTCTCTCTCTTCCCCTCTCTTTCTCTCTCTCTTCCCCTCTCTTTCTCTCTATCTTCCCCTTCTCTCTCTCTTCCCCTCTCTTTCTCTCTCTCTTCCCCTCTCTTTCTCTCTATCTTCCCCTTCTCTTTCACTTCCCCTCTCTCTCTCTTCTTTCTCAAGCTTCTATCATATCTCACCTCTCTGTTAAAGTATAACAATATGGGGCACCTAACCCACTCACAGGATTGGTTAACTCTTGATGTCCCTCATGTCTCTACCAACCAATCAGCCTTTAGTTAATGCCCCCCCCCCCTGTTTTGAATAATTTAAAAACCTAATTAAATCTTGATCTAATTGTGCCAATGGGGCAGTTTAGAACACTGATGAGGGATGAATTTACTGAGGTTTTCAAGTGTTTTGGTTGGATGAAAGTGCACAGTGATCTTGATGCTCCTTTCCAATAAATCTCCCGGGTCTGATTCTGGTGACATGTTGATCGATACTTGGCTGCCGTTTGACGACAAAAAAAGTAATTGAGCTATTTTGCCCGTAATAATGTCATGTAGGCTCCACCAGCACTGTATCTGCCAGCTGTTGACTGGAGCGCCCTGCCAACACCAGAGTGGACACGCTCTCTATTTAACGTGTTGTGAGAAAACCATCAGTACTGTTGACAATAGAAACCCATTTAACTTTGTCTTTTTTATTCAGTAAAAAAATGCAAAAGGTATTTTATGTACATTACGTCATCACACACAGCCTTTTATCCCTACAAGTGACTGATGAAAACACATCTCTGGTGGGACAAATGCGCAGGTTTTTATGCAGATTCTGTCGCCAATTGGATGGAATCCTGGCTAATGGGAGACGAAGTGAAATTTGCCTCTTAGCCTCCAACCACAGAGCTAATCTAGGAGTTAACCTAGCTTCAGACAGCAATATGAAGTACTCTAAAACTCTGTGTGTTCTCTCCTGTGTCTATAGCCTCTGAGCGTCTGACAGAGGAGCAGGCTGAGGACCTGATCTCCTGGATGAGAAACAATCTGGGAAACAGAGTCACCAACATCAAGGTACTGGTACCCTACCATCACTATCTACACTAGTCACCAACATCAAGGTACTGTTACCCTACCATCACTATCTACACTAGTCACCAACATCAAGGTACTGTTACCCTACCATCACTATCTACACTAGTCACCAACATCAAGGTACTGTTACCCTACCATCACTATCTACACTAGTCACCAACATCAAGGTACTGTTACCATACCATCACTATCTACACTAGTCACCAACATCAAGGTACTGTTACCCTACCATCACTATCTACACTAGTCACCAACATCAAGGTACTGTTACCATACCATCACTATCTACACTAGTCACCAACATCAAGGTACTGTTACCCTACCATCACTATCTACACTAGTCACCAACATCAAGGTACTGTTACCCTACCATCACTATCTATCACCAACATCACACCATCACTATCTACACTAGTCACCAACATCAAGGTACTGTTACCCTACCATCACTATCTACACTAGTCACCAACATCAAGGTACTGTTACCATACCATCACTATCTACACTAGTCACCAACATCAAGGTACTGTTACCCTACCATCACTATCTACACTAGTCACCAACATCAAGGTACTGTTACCATACCATCACTATCTACACTAGTCACCAACATCAAGGTACTGTTACCCTACCATCACTATCTACACTAGTCACCAACATCAAGGTACTGTTACCCTACCATCACTATCTACACTAGTCACCAACATCAAGGTACTGTTACCCTACCATCACTATCTACACTAGTCACCAACATCAAGGTACTGTTACCCTACCATCACTATCTACACTAGTCACCAACATCAAGGTACTGTTACCCTACCATCACTATCTACACTAGTCACCAACATCAAGGTACTGTTACCCTACCATCACTATCTACACTAGTCACCAACATCAAGGTACTGTTACCATACCATCACTATCTACACTAGTCACCAACATCAAGGTACTGTTACCCTACCATCACTATCTACACTAGTCACCAACATCAAGGTACTGTTACCCTACCATCACTATCTACACTAGTCACCAACATCAAGGTACTGTTACCCTACCATCACTATCTACACTAGTCACCAACATCAAGGTACTGTTACCCTACCATCACTATCTACACTAGTCACCAACATCAAGGTACTGTTACCCTACCATCACTATCTACACTAGTCACCAACATCAAGGTACTGTTACCCTACCATCACTATCTACACTAGTCACCAACATCAAGGTACTGTTACCCTACCATCACTATCTACACTAGTCACCAACATCAAGGTACTGTTACCATACCATCACTATCTACACTAGTCACCAACATCAAGGTACTGTTACCCTACCATCACTATCTACACTAGTCACCAACATCAAGGTACTGTTACCCTACGTTACCATACCATCACTATCTACACTAGTCACCAACATCAAGGTACTGTTACCCTACCATCACTATCTACACTAGTCACCAACATCAAGGTACTGTTACCATACCATCACTATCTACACTAGTCACCAACATCAAGGTACTGTTACCCTACCATCACTATCTACACTAGTCACCAACATCAAGGTACTGTTACCATACCATCACTATCTACACTAGTCACCAACATCAAGGTACTGTTACCCTACCATCACTATCTACACTAGTCACCAACATCAAGGTACTGTTACCCTACCATCACTATCTACACTAGTCACCAACATCAAGGTACTGTTACCCTACCATCACTATCTACACTAGTCACCAACATCAAGGTACTGTTACCCTACCATCACTATCTACACTAGTCACCAACATCAAGGTACTGTTACCCTACCATCACTATCTACACTAGTCACCAACATCAAGGTACTGTTACCCTACCATCACTATCTACACTAGTCACCAACATCAAGGTACTGGTACCCTACCATCACTATCTACACTAGTCACCAACATCAAGGTACTGTTACCATACCATCACTATCTACACTAGTCACCAACATCAAGGTACTGTTACCCTACCATCACTATCTACACTAGTCACCAACATCAAGGTACTGTTACCCTACCATCACTATCTACACTAGTTCCATTACCCTGATCACTATAACCCAGTGGGGAACGGTCCAGGGCCTCTTCCGTGGTCTTGTGTGACTGATTTGATCCAGCCTATATATACAGTAACTACTGGCTAACTGGACTTTGGTACTGTATGTAAGAATCAGTCCATTAGTAAGGTTTCCTTTGCTTGTCTGTGACGGCTCATTCTTCACCTTTGACCCCCTGACCTCCAGGTGACCCCTCGTCTGGATACCCACCCAGCCATGATCACGGTGCTGGAGATGGGTGCCGCACGCCACTTCCTGCGTACCCAGCAGATGGCCCGCAGCACAGAGGAGAGGGCCCAGATACTGCAGCCCACCCTGGAGATCAACGCTGGGTACAGGAGGGGGAATGGAGGGATGGAGGGGAGAGGGATCTCTAAATCGATGCATTTTATATGTGCAAATCCATAAGTTTCAAGTTTTATTTGTCACATGCACAAGTGAAATGCTTAACTTGTCAGCCCTTCCCAACAACGCAGTATTCAATGTCAAAATAGTAGTGTGTTGATTTGTGCTTGTCTCCTGCTCTCCCTTTCCTCTGTAGTCATGACCTCATCAAGAAGATGCACTCACTGAAGGAGTCCGACTCTGCACTCGCACAACTGCTGCTGGAGCAGGTAGATCACACGATCCTGGATCACACGATCCTGGATCACACGATCCTGGATCACACGATCCTGGATCACACGATCCTGGATCACACTCCCTACACTTTGGGGTCTGAAGCCATATCAAGCTGGGACCAGGGTTTGGGCCCATTCCATTTACAGTGTAATTTCAGTTTACTTCCTGAATTGTACTGAGTTGAAATGGAATTTACCCTCAACACTGGTTGAGACACAAACATTATCAGCACTTTAAAAAACATGGTAGTTAGATTCTATGGAAATGGGGCTCTTCGGGACATTCATAGTTCTCTGAGCTTAATGGCAATCTGTTTTACTCTTATTTGTGTCAGTTTCATTCTCATACCTGTTGTGTTCGGACTCCTAGATGTCAAACTAAGATGAAGCCTTGAGACGGTGGTATTAGACCAGTCTTGCATGTGTCTCTAACCCCTTCTGATCCTTGACCTCAAGATCTACGACAACGCCATGATCGCAGCGGGCCTCAACGACGACCCCCGACCCATGATCGCCCGCCTTAACAACCTGCTGACCAGAGCGCTGGAGAAACACTGAGACGTCACGGCCGTCAACTGTAGGCCCTATACACTACAGTCACTGCCTGCTTTAACTCCCCATCTCCCCAACCAACTGTCCTACTGGTCAGGTCACTGTAGGCCCTACATAGACACGTGACCTGGCTCTACATGCTGCAGATACTACCCCATCAACAACACACGGCTCTGGTGGCCTTTCCACATTCACGCCTGCCCATCTGTACCCCAGAAAAGTCCCTTCAATACCAACGGACTGTTGGAGGAGAGCAGGGAGGCTTCGGCCTGCTCAGAGACCTGAAAATGGAGGAGACGGACACGACTCAAGCTGTGGATGTGTGTGTTTCTCGGACTCTCCAGCAGTGTTGACTCATGTTGTGTGTGATGACGAGATATTTATCAGACTGTTCCATGAGCAGAGTGGAAACCCCAGATCTGAAGAATGGGTTAGGGCTTTGTAAAGTCGTATTGACATTGGGACTGGTGTAATGATTGTACACATTTCCATGACGTGCAGATTACTAGATGACCGTTCAATACAATCGTTACTGTTGGCCCTCTTTTTTTCTTCCTATTTTAGTTTCTGTCATCTTGATTCAGGTTCCTCATTTTTTTGTACCATTTTTTTGTTACGTGATATTTTCCTCCCAGCTATTCCTCAGATATGATGGTTGGCAATCCCAATATTAGAGCCATAGATTCCTGTCCTTCAGAGAATAGTATTCAAACTGACTGTAAAGACTTATTTTTACAATTAGATGTGTTGCTGGGAGAAAGGTGTACGAGATTGTATATTACCATCTGTGTGGAATTTGACAAATGTCTTAATTCGGTGCCCAAGTTATCCATAAAATATTATTAGTTATCCATCAAATATTATTAGTTATCCATCCAATATTATTAGTTATCCATCCAATATTATTAGTTATCCATCCAATATTTTTTTTGTACCTGTTAACAAAGGCTGACATCGAAGAAAGAGCGCGTCTAATACTCAGATTGTAAAGTATGATACTGATGTATTGTGAATAAAACCCATTTCCTGAACCCTGTGGATTGAAACAGATGTTACAGGCCATTTCTGATTGAGTCACCATCTGCAGAGATGACCGTAAATGCGCTATCTGTGGACGTAGAGGAAAATGCCTTTAAAAGCTGAATTGTTGGCTGTTCAGCCTGCTGCTCTATGGAGTGAATGTATCTAAAAATATCACACTCAAATAAGAGGGACCAGGAAAAAGACATTTTAATACCATGTGTAGATGAGGCAAAGCTTCATCAGATAGTGATGGGATCTACACCCTTGCCGAAGCACTTTCTCAAAAAATGTCCATCCACTTTCTCAAAAAATGCTTCGGCAAGATTAAAAACTGTGACACCTCTTGTTTTTTCACATATTTAAAGGTAGTACACTGAACAAAAATATACACATGTAAAGTGTTGGTCCCATGTTTCATGAGCTGAGGTAAATAAAATCCCAGACATTCTCCATACACACAAAAAGCTTATTTCTTTCAAATTTTGTACACATTTGTTTACGTCCCTGTTCGTGAGCATTTCTCCTTTGCCAAGATCAGGGCAGCCCAACCCTCTTCCTGAGGATCTACCGTCCTGTGGGTTTTCAGCCCAACCCTCTTCCTGGAGATCTACCGTCCTGTGGGTTTTCAGCCCAACCCTCTTCCTGGAGATCTACCGTCCTGTGGGTTTTCAGCCCAACCCTCTTCCTGGAGTTCTACCGTCCTGTGGGTTTTCAGTCCAACCCTCTTCCTGGAGCTCTACCGTCCTGTGGGTTTTCAGTCCAACCCTTTTCCTGGAGATATACTGTCCTGTGGGTTTTCAGCCTCTTCCTGGAGATCTACCATCCTGTGGGTTTTCAGTCCAACCCTCTTCCTGGAGCTCTACTGTCCTGTGGGTTTTCAGTCCAACCCTCTTCCTGGAGATCTACCGTCCTGTGGGTTTTCAGCCCAACCCTTTTCCTGGAGATCTACCGTCCTGTGGGTTTTCAGTCCAACCCTTTTCCTGGAGATATACTGTCCTGTGGGTTTTCAGCCCAACTCTCTTCCTGGAGATCTACCGTCCTGTGGGTTTTCAGTCCAACCCTCTTCCTGGAGATCTACCGTCCTGTGGGTTTTCAGTCCAACCCTCTTCCTGGAGATCTACCGTCCTGTGGGTTTTCAGCCCAACCCTTTTCCTGGAGATCTACCGTCCTGTGGGTTTTCAGTCCAACCCTTTCCTGGAGATCTACTGTCCTGTGGGTTTTCAGTCCAACCCTCTTCCTGGAGATCTACCGTCCTGTGGGTTTTCAGTCCAACCCTCTTCCTGGAGATCTACCGTCCTGTGGGTTTTCAGTCCAACCCTCTTCCTGGAGATCTACTGTCCTGTGGGTTTTCAGCCCAACCCTCTTCCTGGAGATCTACTGTCCTGTGGGTTTTCAGTCCAACCCTCTTCCTGGAGATCTACTGTCCTGTGGGTTTTCAGTCCAACCCTCTTCCTGGAGATCTACCGTCCTGTGGGTTTTCAGTCCAACCCTCTTCCTGGAGATCTACTGTCCTGTGGGTGTTCAGTCCAACCCTCTTCCTGAAGATCTACCATCCTGTGGGTTTTCAGTCCAACCCTAGTTTAACACACCTGATTCTACTAATTAGCTGCTCAAAAAGACCTTAACGAGCTGAATCAGATGTGCTAAATTAGGGTTGGACTGAAAACCTCCTGGAAGAGGGTTGGGCAGCCCTGGCCTAGATAATCCATCCACCTGACAGGTGTAGCATATCAAGAGGCTGATTAAACAGCAGGATCAATACACAGATGCATCTTGTGCTGGGGACACAACACAATTCCACAGATGTCTCAAGTTTTAAGGGAGCGTGCAACTGGCATGGTGACTGCAGCAATATCCACCGTATGTCTGACCAGCCTCACAACAGCAGACCACGAGTAACCACGCCAGCCCAGGACCTCCACATCTGGCTTCTTCACCTGCGGGATCGTCTGAGGGGGGTGGGCCCTTTTGTGGGGACAGACTGATTGGCTGGGCCTGGCTCCCCAGTGGGTGGGCCTGGCTCCCCAGTGGCTGGGCCTGGCTCCCCAGTGGCTGGGCCTGGCTCCCCAGTGGCTGGGCATATGGCTGCACCACTGCCCAGTTATGTGAAATCCATAGATTAGAGCAGGGGTGTCAAACTCAAATACCCAGTGGACCAAAATGTAAAACCTGAACAAAGTCACGGGCCAACATTGAACAAATTAACCTTTTAATATGGACCCAAACAAGTTTTGCTTTAACATTGAATATGGAACAAGCATCGCTTATTACCATACAATATATAATTTAATAGTGGAGACATGCAAAATCGAATTTCAAATGAAAAAAACACATCAATGGCATTCATTTATTAAATAAATAAAATTTAAATAAAAATTGTATGCCTCTTTTCTATTTGGAGCCTTCTGATTTAAATACCAAAATAAACGTTTTCCACTGGCTAATAATTTTACAAATAAAATGATAATAAATCAACCATTCAAGCCCATGCCTTGTAGCAAGAAAAAGTGCATAAAGAAAATGTTAATTATTGCACACTGGTCTAATCTGATGTGCCCAAGCCAGATAGATACCTGGCATCTCTTCTTGGATGCTAGTTCATCAATGTCTGGGCTCAAGCTCTGAGCTGAAGAAATCCTCAGTATCGAGCAAAGATGTTCATCAGTCAGACGTCTCCTGTGAGTTGTTTTGGTCATCTTCATTGAGGAGAAAAGTTGCTCGCATAGCTAAGTGCTGCCGAACATGGAGAGCATCTGAGCAGCTTGGGTGCGGAGCTGAGGCATTGTGTCAGGGATGAACCGTGGAAACTGTGCGGCGCCCACAGCATCATACTTTGACTTCAGGGTGTCGTTGCACTGGAGTTCAATCAGCTCCATTTGGATGTTGGTTGGTGCATTTTCCACATCAACTGCGAAGGGATTACTAAGCAGTTCAAACTTGCATTTCTGGGCATCGAAGTCGGCAAATCGCCGGCTAAACTCAGCGGCGAGAACACTGAGTTTTTCAGCAAACTGTGCGCATGGGAACACGGCGGTAGAGATCTGCGCTTTTATGGATTGTCAGCAGGGAAAATGGCAAAGGTTTCCTTGCAGCATCTGATTCTCCCACAGGCACAGTTTAGTTTTGAAGGCCCTCACTGCAGCGTACATGTCTGTGATGATGCGCCCCGCCCCTGAAGCTGCAGGTTCAGCGCATCGAGATGGCTCAAGATGTCACAGAGAAAGGCCAGCTCACACAGGAACTTTTGCTCCAGCTCTGCTGTATCCTTCCCTTTGGTTTCCAGGAATTGACATATTTCCTCACGCAGCTTGAAACATCTGTTCAGTACTTTTCCTCTGCTTAGCCATCTCACCTCTGTGTGATACGGCACGTCTGCGTATTCCGAACCACACAGATCCTCCAGAAAAGATTTAAACTGGCGGTGATTTAGACCTTTGGCTCTTATAAAGTTAACTACCTGTGTTACTGTGGTCATAACATGTTCCATCTTTAGGGCTTTGGCACACAGTGCTTCCTGATGTATGATGCAGTGGTAAACAGTTAGCTCACCTGCACAGTTCTCTTCCCGCATCTTCTCCCGAACCATGCCCACCAGTCCACTCTTTTTACCGCACATCGCTGGCGCACCATCTGTCGTTAATCCAACGAGTTTATCCCACGGCAGCTTTATTTCAGTTACACATTTGGAAACCTCCTCAAAGATTTCCTTTCCTGTGGTTGTGCCATGCATTGATTTGAATCCTAATAGCTCCTCCGTAACACACAGATTTGAGTCCACTCCACGGATGATGACTGACAGGTGAGCAGTATCAGATGCGTCGCAGCTCTCATCCACAGCGAGGGAGAACGCAACAAAATCTTTTCCCTTTTCCATCAGCTGGTCATACAGATTGGTGGCAAAATCACATGTGCGATCAGCTACTGTGTTCCTGCTCAGGCTCACGTTTGAAAATGCTTGTTTTTTCTCTGGGCATACGAGGTCACAAACATTCATCATGCACTTTTTCATGAACTCTCCTCATTAAAGGGCCGGGCTGATTTTGCGATCTATGCTGCCACTATATAACTAGCCTTTACAGCAGCCTCGCTTTGTGATGTGGCTTTTAAACATATTCTGTTGTGAAACCAAACTTCTTTTCATCTCCTCTACTTTCTGGCTCCCTTTGAGTCATGTCCAGGTCCTTGTATTTGTCATGGTGTTTCGTTTCATAGTGTCGTCTGTTGTACCCTTACTTACAGCCACGTTGACTCCACAAACAAGACAAACAGGTTTGTCTTTTACATATGTAAACAGATATTCTGCCTCCCACTTGTCCAGAAAGCTCCTGTTTTCTGCCTTTCTTTTCGCCATTTTTGGGAAGGGTTAGCTCGCTGACAGTTGTAGCGTCTATGTTGCTATGACTACTGTCACAGAGGAGACCGTTTCTGGGTCCTGTCCTGATTGGCGCGCGAAAACAGCAGAGCATTTGGGATTCGTGTATTAGTGGTGAATGCGCTGTATAATACCGGCGGGCCAGCTCTAGTAGTAATTTGGTATTGTCTCCACCAAATATAATTACCTGCCCAAATTTGGCCCACGGGCCAGAGTTTGACACCATGGATTAGAGCCTAATGAATTTATTTCTTATATGAACTAACTCAGTCAAATCTTTTAAATTGTTGCATTTATATTTTTGTTCAGTGTAGATTAGAAATGTGATTAGTTAAGAATGTTGGGTAAGGTTGGAAAACAAGTCGCTACCAGGATGGTAACCTTGCGAGTCACAACCTGCATTTAACACCCTCCATCCACATCCAACCTCCCTTCTTAAAAGTATTTATTTCATTTGACCTTCATCTGTAAACTGGTCATGGCTAGAAGGGATCCAGCATTTGTCAGAATGTACTTGTCGTTGCAGGTTTATGAGAATTAGGTTAAGAAAAGTGTTAGGATTAACTCAAATGCAAAAAATAAATACAAAAAAATTACTTTTGACAAAAGCTGGATCCCGTCTAGACATGACCCTGTAAACTCCATCCACTGACATGCCACTCTACACTCTGCCCACTGAGCTTTCATCTAACCAATCAAATTAGTTCTGTCTTTGAGCCGGAGCTTCTCTGAGAACAAAATTGAGGCCAGGGCCACCTTGTTGCCAAATGTTGTCGAACGTTGCAGATAGAAATATCATTAATTGAGCTGATGTGATTCCTTAGTCTACATGTCAGAGGCATGTTTGTTCTACTTAGATAGCCCATTTATATATGAACCCAAAACATTGGGTCCTGCTGAACGTGACCCATGATTCATGTCAACTTTCTATTGTCTAGTGCTGCTCTGTAATGAGCCTTGTATTGAATCCTGCCCTGAATGAAGAAAGCTCCTGAGCAGAATTCCAACACTCTTTCTCAATTATTCTTTCCTCAGTTTTGTGTCCTCTCTCCTCGCCTAATTTAACACCCTCCAACCTCCTTCCACCTCCAGCCTCCCTCCCTGACCCTCCATCCACCTCTAATCTCTCTCCCTGGCCCTCCAATATCCCTTCCCTGACCCTCCAATATCCCTCCCTGACCCTCCATCCACCTCTAATCTATCTCCCTGACCCTCCAATGCTAAATTGTAATTATTTTGCCACTATGGCCTATTTATTGCCTTACCTCCCTAATCTTTCTACATTTGCACACACTGTACATAGATGTTTCTATTGTATTATTGACTGTATGTTTGTTTATGTGTAACTGTGTTGTTTTGTCGCATTGCTTTGCTTTATCTTGGCCAGGTCTCAGTTGTTAATGAGAACTTGTTCTCAACTAGCCTACCTGGTTAAATAAAGGTGTTCTCAACTAGCCTACCTGGTTAAATAAAGGTGAAAATAATAATAAATAAATAAATCTCTCTCCCTGACCCTCCATCCACCTCCAACCTCCCTGACCCTCCATCCACCTCCAACCTCCCTGACCCTCCATCCACCTCCAACCTCCCTGACCCTCCATCCACCTCCAACCTCCCTGACCCTCCATCCACCTCCAACCTCCCTGACCCTCCATCCACCTCCAACCTCCCTGACCCTCCATCCACCTCCAACCTCCCTGACCCTCCATCCACCTCCAACCTCCCTGACCCTCCATCCACCTCCAACCTCCCTGAACCTCCATCCACCTCCAACCTCCCTGAACCTCCATCCACCTCCAACCTCCCTGACCCTCCATCCACCTCCAACCTCCCTGACCCTCCATCCACCTCCAACCTCCTGAACCTCCATCCACCTCCAACCTCCCTGACCCTCCATCCACCTCCAACCTCCCTGAACCTCCATCCACCTCCAACCTCCTGAACCTCCATCCACCTCCAACCTCCCTGAACCTCCATCCACCTCCAACCTCCTGACCCTCCATCCACCTCCAACCTCCCTGAACCTCCATCCACCTCCAACCTCCCTGAACCTCCATCAACCTCCCTGAACCTCCATCAACCTCCCTGAACCTCCATCAACCTCCTGACCCTCCATCCACCTCCAACCTCCCTGAACCTCCATCCACCTCCAACCTCCCTGAACCTCCATCCACCTCCAACCTCCCTGAACCTCCATCCACCTCCAACCTCCCTGACCCTCCATCCACCTCCAACCTCCCTGAACCTCCATCCACCTCCAACCTCCCTGACCCTCCATCCACCTCCAACCGTCCTGAACCTCCATCCACCTCCAACCGTCCTGAACCTCCATCCACCTCCAACCGTCCTGAACCTCCATCCACCTCCAACCGTCCTGAACCTCCATCCACCTCCAACCGTCCTGAACCTCCATCCACCTCCAACCTCCCTGACCCTCCATCCACCTCCAACCTCCCTGACCCTCCATCCACCTCCAACCTCCCTGACCCTCCATCCACCTCCAACCTCCATCCACCTCCAACCTCCCTGACCCTCCATCCACCTCCAACCTCCTTGAACCTCCATCCAACCTCCTGACACTCCATCCACCTCCAACCTCCCTGACCCTCCATCCACCTCCAACCGTCCTGAACCTCCATCCACCTCCAACCGTCCTGAACCTCCATCCACCTCCAACCGTCCTGAACCTCCATCCACCTCCAACCTCCCTGACCCTCCATCCACCTCCAACCTCCCTGAACCTCCATCCACCTCCAACCTCCCTGAACCTCCATCCACCTCCAACCTCCATCCACCTCCAACCTCCCTGACCCTCCATCCACCTCCAACCTCCCTGACCCTCCATCCACCTCCAACCTCCCTGACCCTCCATCCACCTCCAACCGTCCTGAACCTCCATCCACCTCCAACCGTCCTGAACCTCCATCCACCTCCAACCGTCCTGAACCTCCATCCACCTCCAACCGTCCTGAACCTCCATCCACCTCCAACCGTCCTGAACCTCCATCCACCTCCAACCGTCCTGAACCTCCATCCACCTCCAACCTCCCTGAACCTCCATCCACCTCCAACCTCCCTGACCCTCCATCCACCTCCAACCTCCCTGACCCTCCATCCACCTCCAACCTCCATCCACCTCCAACCTCCCTGAATTCCATCCACCTCCAACCTCCTTGAACCTCCATCCAACCTCCCTGACACTCCATCCACCTCCAACCTCCTGACCCTCCATCCACCTCCAACCGTGAACCTCCATCCACCTCCAACCGTCCTGAACCTCCATCCACCTCCAACCGTCCTGAACCTCCATCCACCTCCAACCTCCTGACCCTCCATCCACCTCCAACCTCCCTGAACCTCCATCCACCTCCAACCTCCCTGACCCTCCATCCACCTCCAACCTCCATCCACCTCCAACCTCCCTGACCCTCCATCCACCTCCAACCTCCCTGAACCTCCATCCACCTCCAACCTCCCTGAACCTCCATCAACCTCCCTGAACCTCCAACCTCCCAGACCCTCCATCCAACCTCCCAGTGAACCTCCATCCACCTCCAACCTCCCTGACCCTCCATCCACCTCCAACCTCCCTGTTCCCATCGAGGTCATATCATGACTTTCCCAATGTGTCTCCATCCACCTTCCAACCTCCCTGAACCTCCATTCACCTCCAACCTCCCAGAACCTCCATCCACCTCCAACCTCCCCAAAACTCAAGACTGACCCTCCATCCAACCTCCCTGAACCTCCATCCACCTCCAACCTCCCTGAACCTCCATCCACCTCCAACCTCCCTGACCCTCCATCCACCTCCAACCTCCCTGACCCTCCATCCACCTCCAACCTCCCTGACCCTCCATCCACCTCCAACCTCCATCCACCTCCAACCTCCCTGACCCTCCATCCACCTCCAACCTGTAAACTCCACTGACTGACCTGTCACTAAGCTCTTCCCACTAAGCTTTCATCCAACCAATCAATCAGTTCCCGACTTCCTCTGGAGGTGGTACTATGGACACAGCAGGACTACCTCTGGAGGTGGTACTATGAACACAGAAAGGCCTACCTCTTCCTCCGGAGGAGGAGGTCAGGAGGATCTGATCACAATCCCTTTGTAAATTGTCTGTACCTGTCTAGAAATGTGGCCTAAATCATGACGCATGTTAGCAGCAGGTATAAACAGGGATCAGTTCTCTCCACGGGCTCCCAAGTGGCACAGCGGTCCAAGGCGATGCGTCTCAGTGCAAAAGAGGCGTCACTACAGACCCTTGTTCAATTCCAGGCTGTATCACAACCGGTTGTGATTGGGAGTCCCATAGGGCGGCGCACAATTTGCCCAGTGTCCTCCGGGTTTGGGTTTGGCCAGTGTCATTGTAAATAAGACTTTGTTCTTAACTGACTTGCCTAGTTAAATAAAGATAAAATAATGTAGCCAAGCAGTGAACCACTGTTGTTTGACATCAGTGACACCCTGTGTAAAGCTATGGCATTGCAAGCCACATCCAAACTAGTGAAGAATAAATCTCACCACGGCACGTCTTGAAAACACATCTTTACTGCGTTTTTAAAGTAGTACAGACATTTTGACATCTTAGCCCACAGTGTTGGGCTTGAGAGATGGAGAATAACCAAAAATTCAAGACTTGTATCTTCCGGGTAGCTGCCCAAGTGGACAGTTTTGGTTGGTTAGTGTTGGTTGTACTGTTTCTGTTAAAAAGGTAAAAGAGTTCAGGTGATGGGGTTGCCATGGTTATGTCATCGCCAGCGTCCCAGCGCTGCTCTCCAGTAATGCCCATCGCCATCCCATATTTCCACACCTCTAGAGAAGACCCACACCTGTTACCAGGTGCACTAGGCTCCAACCTGGTTGAACCCCCCTCTCACCCCGACCTCCAGGCCCCTCCATAAGGCCCTCTTCCCTGGCTGATGGGGCCCCAGATGGAGAAGCCCATCAGGACAGGTTGTCAATGTTGGCCAGGAAGCGCTGGGCCCACCACTCATCCAGATCGATGGGAACAAAGTCTGGGGACGGGGAAAAGAAGAGAGTTAGAGGAGGCCTCAAACATTGGTTATGGTGTGGCAGCATTAACAAGTGGACCTCAACTTTTTGTAGTGTGATGATGTGAACAAAGATTAGAAGCACATTATTGGAACTGGTCAAACATAGATGGTGACTATATTTTAAACTAAAGTAAGAATTCAGAGGTGAAATGACTTAAGGTCCAATGCAGCTGTTTTTATCTCGATATTAAATCATTTCTGGGTCATAATTAAGTACTTTACTGTGACTGTTTCCAATTAGAATGGTCGAAGAGAAACAAAAATAGCTTCATAGCAAAGAGCAATTTCACAAGCAAGAATTTTGCTAGGACTGTCTGGGAGATGTCTGAGTAGGGAATGGAAAACTGAAAATGCTGTTATTGGCAGAGGTGTGGAACTCTCTTTCTTATTGGTCTATTAACTAATTTACCACCTGGTGATGTCATCAGGCAGACCAAAACAAGCAGTCTTTTCATATCATTTTCACAATTTCAACTGCACTGGGCCTTTAAGACCACGAACAGTGACAACTCAGAGGTCATATCAGAACTTTCCCAATGTTTCCCAATATGACTTTTCCAATATGACTTTCCCAGTCAATGAACTCCAATATGACTTTCCCAGTCAATGAACTCCAATATGACTTTTCCAATATGACTTTCCCAGTCAATGAACTCCAATATGACTTTCCCAGTCAATGAACTCCAATATGACTTTCCCAGTCAATGAACTCCAATATGACTTTCCCAGTCAATGAACTCCAATATGACTTTCCCAGTCAATGAACTCCAATATGACTTTCCCAGTCAATGAACTCCAATATGACTTTCCCAGTCAATGAACTCCAATATGACTTTCCCAGTCAATGAACTCCAATATGACTTTCCCAGTCAATGAAGTCCAATATGACTTTCCCAGTCAATGAACTCCAATATGACTTTCCCAGTCAATTAACTCCAATATGACTTTCCCAGTCAATGAACTCCAATATGACTTTCCCAGTCAATGAACTATGACTTTCCCAGTCAATGAACTCCAATATGACTTTCCCAGTCAATGAACTCCAATATGACTTTCCCAGTCAATGAACTCCAATATGACTTTCCCAGTCAATGAAGTCCAATATGACTTTCCCAGTCAATGAACTCCAATATGACTTTCCCAGTCAATGAACTCCAATATGACTTTCCCAGTCAATGAACTCCAATATGACTTTCCCAGTCCAATATGACTTTCCCAGTCAATGAAGTCCAATATGACTTTCCCAGTCAATGAAGTCCAATATGACTTTCCCAGTCAATGAAGTCCAATATGACTTTCCCAGTCAATGAACTCCAATATGACTTTCCCAGTCAATGAACTCCAATATGACTTTCCCAGTCAATGAACTCCAATATGACTTTCCCAGTCAATGAACTCCAATATGACTTTCCAATGAAGTCAATATGACTTTCCCAAATGAAGTCCAATATGACTTTCCCAGTCAATGAAGTCAATATGACTTTCCCAGTCAATGAAGTCCAATATGACTTTCCCAGTCAATGAAGTCCAATATGACTTTCCCAGTCAATTAACTCCAATATGACTTTCCCAGTCAATGAACTCCAATATGACTTTCCCAGTCAATGAACTCCAATATGACTTTCCCAGTCAATGAACTCCAATATGACTTTCCCAGTCAATGAACTCCAATATGACTTTCCCAGTCAATGAACTCCAATATGACTTTCCCAGTCAATGAACTCCAATATGACTTTCCCAGTCAATGAACTCCAATATGACTTTCCCAGTCAATGAACTCCAATATGACTTTCCCAGTCAATGAACTCCAATATGACTTTCCCAGTCAATGAACTCCAATATGACTTTCCCAGTCAATGAACTCCAATATGACTTTCCCAGTCAATGAACTCCAATATGACTTTCCCAGTCAATGAACTCCAATATGACTTTCCCAGTCAATGAACTCCAATATGACTTTCCCAGTCAATGAACTCCAATATGACTTTCCCAGTCAATGAACTCCAATATGACTTTCCCAGTCAATGAACTCCAATATGACTTTCCCAGTCAATGAACTCCAATATGACTTTCCCAGTCAATGAACTCCAATATGACTTTCCCAGTCAATGAACTCCAATATGACTTTCCCAGTCAATGAACTCCAATATGACTTTCCCAGTCAATGAACTCCAATATGACTTTCCCAGTCAATGAACTCCAATATGACTTTCCCAGTCAATGAACTCCAATATGACTTTTCCAATAACTCCAATGACTTTCCCAGTCAATGAACTCAATATGACTTTCCCAGTCAATGAACTCCAATATGACTTTCCCAGTCAATGAACTCCAATATGACTTTCCCAGTCAATGAACTCCAATATGACTTTCCCCAGTCAATGAACAATCTCAATATGACTTTCCCAGTCAATGAACTCCAATATGACTTTCCCAGTCAATGAACTCCAATATGACTTTCCCAGTCAATGAACTCCAATATGACTTTCCCAGTCAATGAACTCCAATATGACTTTCCCAGTCAATGAACTCCAATATGACTTTCCCAGTCAATGAACTCCAATATGACTTTCCCAGTCAATGAACTCCAATATGACTTTCCCAGTCAATGAACTCCAATATGACTTTCCCAGTCAATTAACTCCAATATGACTTTCCCAATATCACTTCCCAATGTCCCCCAATATAACTTCTGAATGTTCCCAAATATGACTTCCCAAAACACCTCTTCACATTGCTAAGAATGAAGACATGATGACTGACTCAACCCTACATCACACTGGTTTATGTGGTGGCAGTGCTGTGACAGCCCTAACACACACGCAGATGTGACCTTCTGTCCAGGTGACCAAAATAAGGTGCATCTTTCCATTGGGTGTGAAAAGCATGGGGGGTACGGACAGAGGAAGTGGTTTAGTGTCAAGGAAATGTACTGAGGGGGAGAGAATGGAGAACAGATTACAGTGAATGAGTGTTTAAGGGATGAGACTGAAGGAGGAAGGTAGACTCAGGTCAGGACTCACTCTGCAAGGCTGGGTTGGGGCTGGGGTTGGTGTCTGAATACTGCACTGGTCCCTGAGCACTGGCACTTCCTTTCTCCTCACTGGCTCCTCCCTCCTCCGCCAGCTGCACTACCTCCTGCCAGGCTGCAACAGCAACACACAGACACAACCTGGATACATGCAGCCTTCAGTAGAAATGAATGTAGGTTCCTTGGGTTTTCTTAGAAATCTATAGATTGTTCATAGACATGCTTTAGTTTAACATTGTGAATACTACCAGGAGAAACCAATAAGAAAACAATATCCAAATACTACCAGGAGAATCAAAGAAGAAGAAAACAATATCCAAATACTACCAGGAGAAACAAAGAAGAAGAAAACAATATCATAATACTACCAGGAGAAACCAAGAAGAAAACAATATCCAAATACTACCAGGAGAAACAAAGAAGAAGAAAACAATATCATAATACTACCAGGAGAAACAAAGAAGAAGAAAACAATATCATAATACTACCAGGAGAAACAAAGAAGAAGAAAACAATATCATAATACTACCAGGAGAAACGAAGAAGAAGAAAACAATATCATAATACTACCAGGAGAAACAAAGAAGAAGAAAACAATATCATAATACTACCAGGAGAAACAAAGAAGAAGAAAACAATATGAAAGCAGACAGTCATATAGTTGAAATTGGTAAACATAAAATGGGGGTAAACTCACCCTAAGAGTCAGTCAGGTTAAAACATTTTGCAGCTTAAAAGGTGTAAAAAGGAAATAACCTTTGAACAAAAGTAGTCCTGCCACATCACACCCACAGTGTAAGGTCCAGTAGGGTGAATTTTACAAAGCATGCCGCATTTTAAAGTACATTTTAAATAACGCACTCTGTCATGTGGATTTATGAGTGTTCAGTCCACTGGCACTAATGACCAATATTATCTCACTAGTCTAAATGTTTCAAGTACTAATGTAAAAAATCATAAGTCAAAATGAACCCCTATTGGGGAATGAATGACTGCATAAATGAATGAATGATGAAGGCAAGTTTGAATGACTATCATTTGAATTAAACATGCTCATAGTGAAGGTAAGTTTGAATTACTATCATTTGAATTAAACATGCTCATAGTGAAGGTAAGTTTGAATGACTATCATTTGAATTAAACATGCTCATAGTGAAGGTAAGTTTGAATTACTATCATTTGAATTAAACATGCTCATAGTGAAGGTAAGTTTGAATGACTATCATTTGAATTAAACATGCTCATAGTGAAGGTAAGTTTGAATGACTATCATTTGAATTAAACATGCTCATAGTGAAGGTAAGATGGAGCCACCATGTTAATGATCCAGTCCTGTCACATCTATGATAGGCACCTTTCACCATATGGACCTTCACATGACTTACAAGTGTTGAACCAACATATTGTTGTATAACGTTACAAGTAACTAACTGTAGTGGCCTAAAATGTGTATTTACTGGTTAATGATCCTATAAAACTTGTTGCAGGCCTCCTTTCTAGAACCTCTCTGTAGAAAGCCTAGTAAGAGCAGGGCCTCCTTTCTAGAACCTCTCTGTAGAAAGCCTAGTAAGAGCAGGGCCTCCTTTCTAGAACCTCTCTGTAGAAAGCCTAGTAAGAGCAGGGCCTACTTTCTAGAACCTCTCTGTAGAAAGCCTAGTAAGAGCAGGGCCTCCTTTCTAGAACCTCTCTGTAGAAAGCCTAGTAAGAGCAGGGCCTCCTTTCTAGAACCTCTCTGTAGAAAGCCTAGTAAGAGCAGGGCCTCCTTTCTAGAACCTCTCTGTAGAAAGCCTAGTAAGAGCAGGGCCTCCTTTCTAGAACCTCTCTGTAGAAAGCCTAGTAAGAGCAGGGCCTCCTTTCTAGAACCTCTCTGTAGAAAGCCTAGTAAGAGCAGGGCCTCCTTTCTAGAACCTCTCTGTAGAAAGCCTAGTAAGAGCAGGGCCTCCTTTCTAGAACCTCTCTGTAGAAAGCCTAGTAAGAGCAGGGCCTCCTTTCTAGAACCTCTCTGTAGAAAGCCTAGTAAGAGCAGGGCCTCCTTTCTAGAACCTCTCTGTAGAAAGCCTAGTAAGAGCAGGGCCTCCTTTCTAGAACCTCTCTGTAGAAAGCCTAGTAAGAGCAGGGCCTACTTTTTGTCCTTGTCCACTCTGACCAAGGTTACGTAGTTAATGTGCTGTCATTGCAAACGTTCAGTAGGAACGACCTCGTGTGTCACATGGGCAAGGGAGGAATGACTTAACAAGTTACACATGCTGTTTGGCTGGGTAGGTTAGGGTTAATGTTGAAATACAGTCATTGAGCTTACTGTGTAGAGCTCCACTTAGGCACAGAAAAATACCTGTGTCTTCATTCAATTACACTGCAGATTCACGCAGTGATTATCAACACATATTTCTAGAAGCCATTGTGTACTACCTTCATTTGGGGCAGAGTAGATCATTTACACACAGACGGACAGATGGACGGACAGACAGACAGACGGACAGATGGGACGGAAAGACGGCAGGCTGGCAGAGGGCTTCAATTTGGGTGTGAGGGTAGTGGAATTCCAGCCAGCTGTGCCTGCTATCACTGGTATCAGTGTCAGTGCAGCTGTGATGCTGAGCCTGGGAGGGGAGACTAACTCCTTGTCCAACCCTGACCCTCACCCTGCCTGTAGTTGGGTGGGAGAACACTGGGAGGGAGTGGTAGAGGAGAGGTCCTACTGTCACCTGTAAAGGGACACTAGACAGAAAGGAGATGATTTGGACACTACTCAGACTGTAGATGAGGTGAATAATAATAGTATGGTAATATTATGTTTACCATGGCCCACATTCATGTTGACTGAGAACATGGCTGACCATGTTGAAAGAGAAACACACATTCTTTGTACAGTGGGTTGTAAGGGCAAGATCAGATCCCAGAGGCCCATTGTCCATAGAAGTCCTGTCACAACCATATTAAGTGTACTCGTGGGTGTACGGTCAAAGTCAAATTGCCAAGGTTTGAGGGGCTTGGTCCATTCTATAAATTGTATTTCTATGGTCTCTCACTCCTTTACCTTCATAGATAAACTTGACATTCTCCTGGTGTGCAGAAGTGAAGCCCTCCTTGGGCTGGAGGTCCACCTGTAGAAGAGCTGCTGGGGTGTGGTGGTACTTCTTCCCATTCAGGCGGTTAAACACTATCTTGGGTGCAGGAGAGCTGCACGACAAAAAAAAGATGGACTTAAACATTAAAAAGTTGTTGATTTATTTTAAGTCTACACACAATATACCGATAGACCTGTAGTAAATATGACATGATGAAATGTTCTCCAAATAGAGTTTCTTAGGCATGTTTGCTGCTGTAGGGGTCATAAATTACATCTCTCCTAGGGCTCTTGCTCTCTCTCAATCATTCATTCATGACAAATGAATGAAAATGTATGCTTCACTCAGAGCAAGGACCAGCTAGATAGGAAGTCATCCACCTGAACCACATCGTTCCCATACCTTCGAACACAGTACGGTTTCTATGGTGATAACGAAAGCCCACACGATAAGAATGCAGTATTTTTATTTGATTTAGTTGACCTTTATTTAACAGTATGGAGGATGCCATGATGGATATGTCGCAGATTGTACTTCTCTCTACAAATTAGTGAAATATTGCTAAAGATATGATAAACGCCTTATTGTTGATGTTTATTTGAAACGGGTTATCTTGAAACTTAGTAAACATGTGTGAGTAAACAGCAGAGAGCAGCTACCAAGCTAGCATGTTGCTCAGCTAGCATGTTGCTCAGTAGCATGTTGCTCAGCTAGCATGCACGTGTTGGGACTAGACAGTGACAACAAACGCTCTTCAGTGACCTTGCTTCCCACACACAAGGTCGTTTCACGACCCTGTTCAATGACATAAAAGCAGGTGGCTGTGGTTTGGAAAAGACCCACAACAGTGTGCCTTGTGATAGAATGTGCCCCATGGATATTAGTTTTTATAGCTAGCTTGCTACTATTACGTGCCAATACAGGCGCTCGCGCTACAACAATGTTGTAAGATGTGCATTTCTGAAACTGTAATGCTTCACGGGCTGCAGGTGAAGTTATGCCAAACATCATTACAGTACAATAATAACCGTGACACTGCCATTATATGCTAATAACACTGTTAAACCTATGTACAATGCAATAATAGTACTTACTCTGGTATAGACCAAGGCGTTTGTTTGTGCTTGAAGTCATTTATTTTGTCAATCTGCTGCGTTTGACCTCATATTAAAAAAGGGAATAGATATCAACATTGCATTGAAAAGGAAAGCGATATAAACATGTTAAGTTAACCACTGAAAACACAATGTATGTTACTGCCTCTGAATGAAGGCCATTTAATGGATTGGCATCAACATTGGCACACATGCGCAAATATACACCCGTGGCCACACTGTACATGTTAACATGTAACAAGGCATGTATATAACCTCATAATTACAATGTATCATCACTTTGATGACAGTGTGAGCGAGAGGTCACTGGCATGTTGTTACAAAAGTGTCCGAATCGGTCTCCTAGAATCCACCACACTCACCTGTTCGTCGCTGTGTAACAAGTTTGCTGGGACCTCTTGTAATTGTGTACATCATGTGCTATCAAAATCCTAGTCAACTTCAGTATGGCACTCTGAAGTGTCCTATAGACTTTCCAGGTCGGTTATGTCAGAGGCAAATTAGGTATAGGCACAGTTTATAATTTATAAAATCTTTACAATACTTCCTCTCGTGTAATTTATCGACGCTTCCACGATTAGAAAAACAGGTCGGTGTTTTTCCAGTTACATTGGGCAAATTCCGTTTCAAGATTATCTCTGCATTTCAACTACTAGAATCTTCTGCGCTTCGAACGACTGGTGGAAACTTTTGGGATAATCTACCGCGCAACAACATAACCATGAATCAAGCTCCTCTTTTTCGGTATTTAATCATTCTAGTTGAAAACGTATCTCAAAACAAACCATTATAGATTGCTACGTTTTCCTGAGGCCCTGTGGCACGAGCTGATCGCCTTGCATCCAAGTGTGTGAAGAAGTCGGTAACTTTGGTCCTTGGGGCTGTCCGAGTCAGTACAATGTCAGATCTGATTAAACATGAGCTGTCATTGAGCTGCAAAGACACTCAACCAACGCAGCGCATACATTTTGACATCGCAACACGCCTCCCTCCGTCTTTTAAAGCGACAGTGACCAACTGACTGTATGGCAGAGGACAGGTCTGAAGATACCGGGGTACAGCATTGCCGCTGTCATCAACGTTGCTTTCAGATATGAACAAAACAAGAATAAGGTGTCCCCCATCATGTATACACAGTGATCATACAATACAATCACATATCCACTAGAATACTCACTATTCAGCACCAATCTGCATGTAAATTAGGACAGGGGATGTTTATTTTCCCAATATTTACAGTGGGCCTGCAGTAGTCACAATAAATAACATGGTTTCATAAAGGATACATTGTACATCATGTTTTCATTAAGAAATCAAAGATACATGTCAACAAAGAGAGTTGTATTTTGTACCATTGTTATATCAGTGTCATATCGTTAATACAATATTAATGAATGTAGCCTAATCTCTTCATGCACAGATTTGTATTAAGATGAACAATTCAACATGGCAAATTGTCTGCATTTAGTGGTGTGATGATTGGTCCAGGAGAGTATTTCTGAGATTATGGTGGTATTGTTGGTGTAGTATAGTTGTCAAATGAGGGTTGACATTGTATGATCTTGTATGAGTGTCTGCAGTAAAAACTATTCTGGTTAAAAGGGGCAACCTGAACTAGAAAATGATCTGCTATGCAGCTATATTGGATGTGTACTGTCCTGTACATTCATACTCCATATTCATATTCCCTATGATAGTGAGGTCTGAGTCCTTGTACAACTACACGTTGTTAGGTATTAGTCTAGAACTGTGTGTGTGTTGTGTGTCAGTCAGTAGTGAGGCTCACAGTCTTCCCTCAGGCTGTCAGTGATGTAGCTGATCTTCAGGACATCTTGGTAGTACTGTTTATCCACGGCCGTGTTGATGGTCCAGCCCACCACCTCCACCCCTCGCTCTGCCCAGTACTGGACATAGTCTCTGTAGAGAGGGATAGATGAGGGGAGTGGAGACCTGTTGGGTCAGTGGTCAGGGTATCATGTTTGTTTTAATACTTCAACAAACATCAATATATTATATGAATA
Organism: Oncorhynchus keta; assembly: GCF_023373465.1. NCBI lineage: Eukaryota > Metazoa > Chordata > Actinopteri > Salmoniformes > Salmonidae > Oncorhynchus > Oncorhynchus keta. The sequence goes on along the minus strand of NC_068425.1, from coordinate 30,340,668 downwards.
CAGACAGTATATGTTATCTGACAATAGGATACAACTGTCTCAATTTTGAACTTCCTCTGATATTAACACGTAATGATGTGTGATTCAATCCATGGTCATGTTCATTAGGGCTACACTGTATGTAGTGAAACGTTTTGCAATTGAAAACAACAAGAGAGTTTCCTATTGAAAAAGTCCAGGTAGTGTCCCCACTGTCAGAGTGTTTTATTCCATTTTCTCCCCAATGAACACAACCCATGTAACAAACTCAGTAGGCCGAGCCACTGCTGTTAGTATTACTCACAGGGAGATGAAGTCCTTCTGCATGAGGATGGCTGAGACGCCACACAGGTTCCACAGCAGGTGATGGTGGGCCCAGTCCAGCAGCACATCCAGAACTCCCAGCCAGTAGTTTGTCCACGTTGACAGGGAACGGGGTGTTCCATCGCCATAGCGACTGAGGCTCCAGGGCCGGTGGGTCAGGGCCGTGACCACCCCAGGGTCCGCCTGACGCATCTGGAGGAGTTGACCGATGAGGAGGTCAGAGGTGGCGTTATGGTTATGAGGACAGATAACAGTCTTGTTATAACACAGCCATACAGTGTGTAACAAGCCTAGCCTGGACCCACACCTATTGACAATGGTTGTTTACAGGCCAATCGTGACAATGACCGTAGGAGTTGGCAAAACAGTACAAACAGACCTGGGACCAGACTGATGCTAAACTGCACACTATAGGAAAAACACCACTATAATGGAACAGAAGATGACTAAATGTGCACATAGATGTCTCAATTCATATTTACAGTTTCATTTGAAGTTTGTGTGCATATATTTGGGCAATGTTGTGTGTTACTGAGTTGAAAGGTTGTTTTCGAACAAACATAAATGTCAAATGACCAGAGATGTTACAAAGTTGACCTTGTAGATAACTTTAGGTTGAAAGGAGCAGACAATGCTGGAGTTGTAGAGGACAGGGTGTTTGTGATACATCTCTCCTAGGGCTGCAGCTGCCTGGTGGAGAGGAGGGAACATATACAGTACTTACTGTCAAACTACATGCAGTGTAACACAAAAACATGTGGGCGGCAGGTGGCATAGTAACCAAAAGGTCACTGGTTTGAATTCCCGAGTCGACAAGGTGACAAATCTGCCGATGTACCATTGAGCAAGGCACTTAGGCCTAATTTGCTCCAGGCGCGCCGTACTACTATGGCTGACCCTGTAAAATAACATATTTCACTGCGCTTATCCTTTGTCTGTGACAACATGATATATCAGGACTACCCGACTACTATTTGAGAAGATCCGGTCACACAAATGTCCTCTGTGGCAAAGGTCCGGATTGATATTGTCTTTACTGGACCCAACCCCGACCTCGCGACCTCAACGTTTCACACCCCTCTTGTTAGCGGAAAGAAAATATTGCAGTTTTAAAGCACATTTTCTGCACTTCTACACATTTTTCGATGTCACCTGAGTGAGTCAACAAAAATCTAAATGGGGGCCCCTGGAAGTAACGGCTCCTGGGCACAATCTGGCCATGATAACTACAAGATCAAGATAGCCTAACTTACCTACCTAGCTAACGTGGGCTTGTTGATCAACTGGATATTTCTGAAAGGTTCTAAATAGCTCTCTCAGATCTGTCAGTGAATGACATAACAAGAGGAAAACTAGCCATGTGCCACGTTTCTAAATGGCACCTTGTGTGTTCTAATATTACAACTCTCAACTGAAAGCCAGAGTGTGTTGACCCCATTGTGGGTTCAGATCTGGACCATGGCCGCCTGTTGAGTATGGCTGTGATATATGATGATCTTATGGTCAGCAAGTGGCATCTTATTTAAGGCCCAATGGAGTGAAAATTCATTTTTTTCCCTGTGTTTTATCATATTGTTCAACATCTGATGGAACTAACAATGTAAAAGTGTGAAAACATGTGATCAGTGTTTTTTCCTGATAGTTGCTGGTTGAAAATACAATCTACACAAGACCTTCTAATCAGCAGGTTTGCATGGGCGGGAGTTTCACCTTTCCATGGTGACGACATCATGCGGTACTGGACTAAAAAAGATCAATGGAGAATCTCTATTCAAAATCATTTTTATTCCAGGATTAGGCTTAATCTGTATCCGGGAAACTGCTCCAAGACTATTTAATTGTCTTTTTGACTGCTTTGGTCCTCCATATATAATGAGGTCTGTAGGGGACTTTGGCAAATCTAACGCTTACAAAACTGTCAATATGGGGAAGGTGGAAGTATAGTGAGTCACATTGTAAGGGGGATTGAATTCCTCTCAGACCTACTGTCTGGGGCAGCTGTGAGATTCTTTATAACCAATCTCTGTAGTAGGGATTCCTATGTTACTACCTTAAACAGCTGGGTTTTTAACCAGCCTTAATCTCCCTATACACTCAGTTTACTACCATTTGACCTTACAGTGATGTGGTTGTCATTCAAAGTGCTGCTGGAGTGTGTATATGGGTGTTTCCCAACCCTGGTTCCTCAGTACCCCCAACAGTACACCTTCCCCTTGTAGCCCTGGACAAACACACCACATTCAACTCACTGAGGGCTTGATGATTAGTTGACAAGTTGAATCAGATGTGCTTGTCCAGGGTTACAATAAACATGTACACTGTTGGGGGTGCTGGAGGACCAAGGTTGGGAAAACCTGGTGTATACTGTAGTGAAACCCTAAGTCCTAAAGGTTTATAACAAGGCTTCTACCTGCCTAGAGAGGCCCTGTCCAGAAACAACCCCTATAGCCTACCCACTAGACACCTGGAAAGAACTGAGGATTGGAAGTGTAAGCAATATGGGGAACAATCAGAAGACAAGATGGAGACATCACCATATAACCTTTATCCAATCCCCTCAGATCTCCAGTTGTATCTAGGAAGTAGGGGCTGTTCCAAGACAGGGACAATACCTTATCAGGTTGATCTTTGACATCAAAGAAGATGGTCAGCTGGTGGTTGATGCATTCCTCCACTGCCTCCTGAAGCGTTGGCACCCTCTCCCCCTTGAACTTCTCCCTGGAGACACACAAAGGCCAACGGGGACACACAAACGTTTGTACTGCTGCTATATTTCAGACACCACCAATAGGTCTATATCTGGCCTTGTACCATTCTATATCAATAGGTCTATATCTGGCCTTGTACCATTCTATATCAATAGGTCTATATCTGGCCTTGTACCATTCTATATCAATAGGTCTATATCTGGCCTTGTACCATTCTATATCAATAGGTCTATATCTGGCCTCGTACCATTCTATATCAATAGGTCTATATCTGGCCTTGTACCATTCTATATCAATAGGTCTATATCTGGCCTTGTACCATTCTATATCAATAGGTCTATATCTGGCCTCGTACCATTCTATATCAATAGGTCTATATCTGGCCTTGTACCATTCTATATCAATAGGTCTATATCTGGCCTTGTACCATTCTATATCAATAGGTCTATATCTGGCCTCGTACCATTCTATATCAATAGGTCTATATCTGGCCTCGTACCATTCTATATCAATAGGTCTATATCTGGCCTTGTACCATTCTATATCAATAGGTCTATATCTGGCCTCGTACCATTCTATATCAATAGGTCTATATCTGGCCTCGTACCATTCTATATCAATAGGTCTATATCTGGCCTTGTACCATTCTATATCAATAGGTCTATATCTGGCCTTGTACCATTCTATATCAATAGGTCTATATCTGGCCTTGTACCATTCTATATCAATAGGTCTATATCTGGCCTCGTACCATTCTATATCAATAGGTCTATATCTGGCCTTGTACAATTCTATATCAATAGTTATATATCTGGCCTTGTACCATTCTATATCAATAGGTCTATATCTGGCCTTGTACCATTCTATATCAATAGGTCCATATCTGGCCTTGTACCATTCTATATCAATAGGTCTATATCTGGCCTTGTACCATTCTATATCAATAGGTCTATATCTGGCCTTGTACCATTCTATATCAATAGGTCTATATCTGGCCTCGTACCATTCTATATCAATAGGTCTATATCTGGCCTCGTACCATTCTATATCAATAGGTCTATATCTGGCCTCGTACCATTCTATATCAATAGGTCTATATCTGGCCTTGTACCATTCTATATCAATAGGTCTATATCTGGCCTTGTACCATTCTATATCAATAGGTCTATATCTGGCCTCGTACCATTCTATATCAATAGGTCTATATCTGGCCTCGTACCATTCTATATCAATAGGTCTATATCTGGCCTCGTACCATTCTATATCAATAGGTCTATATCTGGCCTCGTACCATTCACAGTTCACACTCCTCACTAGTGTATTTTCAGTCATCCTGACTCTGTCCACATGGGGCCATGTTTACTAAGCGTTTGCACCAGGTACCGACCCTAACAGTGTTTCCTGGTAGAAGCACTGACTTGTGTTCTTTTTAGATCTGCTAACACTGAAGGCATAACATTCAGGTCAGGGTCATGTTCATTAGGCTATACAACTGAAAATGTTTTGCAACAGAACACAAAAACAAGCATTTGTTATTGATCCCTCCCTGTTTCAGTCCATTTCCTGCCTAATGAATATGACCCAGGAGTTCAATGCTTTTGGACCAGGCCCTAACCTCCCCTCCCCTGCCAAGCCCACCCAAGCCTGTGTTTGCCCGTGGCGTCCAGCGTCCTGAGCTCTGCCAGACGCAGCGTGCCCACCGCTCCCGTCCCGTTGGTGGTGCGGTCCACCGTCTCATCGTGCATCAGCACTGCCTCTCCATCTGCAGTGAAGCCCAAGTCCAGCTCCACCCCTGTGGCTCCATTCCTGCTGGCCTAGAGGACAGGAGAGGAGGATGAAGCAGGGGGAGGAGGAAGGGATGGAGAGGTGTGTGGAGAAAGACAGGAGAGATATAGATCTGAAATGGATAGATAGACAGAGTAGGGGAGACGGAGCAGCAGGCTATTAAACCAACTGGGATTGTACTGATCTAGTAGGCCTAGATATTAGACAAAATATGTTTCAAATTAAAGAGTAGATACAAAAATAATGTTCCAGACACTCTAAACTATAACTAACCATGGCAAAATAAGTTAACAGGCTCTCCCTCTGCATAGATCTTGGGCAACATTTAGTAAACCCCCTGATAATATGAAACAATGTCTCAGTATAGACAAGGGACGTCATATGCCTTTCATCGGCCTCTGCTCACTTCACCTGCTGCCCCTAAATCAAATCATTATAGCCTAGTAAGCCTACTCATCATTTTATTTGCAGCTACAGCATTCAGTAGGCCAGACAGGGTAGATAACTGATACTTTGTCCTTGATTCACCTCTCGGATCGCTGCAATGGTGTTCTCCGGAGCATCGTGTCCCCCTGCCCGGTGCGCAACAACCGGGACGCCGGCGCTCGCAAGGCCAGTGGGCCGCAGCACTTGACTTGCCTGGTCAGCCGGCACTTGTGGGAACCGAAACATCACGATAAAGACGTAAATGGATGCGGTGACGGCCGATGCTCCAATCGCGCTCCTGGTCCCGAATAGAACCAGCAGAAATACCGCTGAGAAATAAACTTCGTCTCCAATTTGTAACATCGTTTAGAAGCGTTGATTAAAATGTCTCCAATGATAAAATCAATACACTGTCACTGTTCTCAATCCTCATTTATTTGATCGATCTACTTGATCACCGAATGATAGTTCCTTGCTGGTGTGAGATTCCAAGTTGAGACCGAGATGCATGCGCTTAGGTAACTACCAGACACAGCCGACTCACTGCTCCAGCTTCACAAAATAAAAACACACCATATTATATTGCGATGGGATGTTGCAGAATCAGAGATTTGAAAGGAGAGAGCATCAGTCGGTTTCTAGTTCATAGTACACACCGATCTAGAGGTCGTTGCTATGGAGCAGAGACGAGAGAGAGGTACCACGCTCACACTGTACTCGAGAGAGCTGCAGTCTGAGCCATAGAAATACAATATAATAGAATGACAGAAATATATGATATTTCTATGGCTAGAGCCATAGTGGAGAGTTTCTGACTGTGGCTATGCACTAATCTATAGATACGGAACATTACACTGAGTGGCCAGGTTATTAAGTACACCACCCTGTTCACAAAAATGGTTCACTCCTACAGATGAGTCATGTGGCCGTGGTATATAAACAGTGGCGACCAGTTTATTCAGGGTAGGTGCACATTTTTAGCACCCCCCTTAAAAAAATACATATATATTTATAAATAAATATATTTTTGCCTGTTTTGCATGTTATTTTAGCGTTAATACTTGTCACATATCAGTTTGCAAACAATGTATTCAGTTAATAAAGCCGCATACACACATGGTCTCTTTTTTGTTTTCTTGAGTAAGGCAGCTCCAAATTGCAAGTTTCAGCCTAGCTCAGTGCTTTCTGTGGTGGTGAGGTGAACCAGCAGAAAATAGGAGCATTGCGCCGCGATTGGCTCAGTGTTCTGTCACTCATGAAGTATAACATCCTTAGGAAGGGTAGACACCCAAAATTTCAGCCCTTTGGGTCCTGCCATATAGTTGTATTACAAGTGCCCTTCAAAGAAGGCTCAAGGTCATTGGACACAGATACAATGATTTAAAATGATGTCTTATGTACAGTAGCTTTGATTGGACTAATCATGTCAACATCTTACTTTCAAAGTCTTAGCTAGCAGTCATCATCATCATGAATCAAGTCGACAATCTACTGGTAAATCCTTTTTAATCCTTGTCATATGAAGGGAAATTATAGATAAAACGTATCGGTGCTCATAGGCCATAAAGATTTCACAACAAATTGGAAATCCCAAATTCAACAATGACTCGTTTGGAAGGAATCAGTGGCTAACTGCAAGCACTGCAAAGTTAGCCAGCTATTCAATGGAGTGGCTGTGTGTTTTTTCCAGAGTTCCCACCATAAATCCAGAGAATGCCAGACTTTGATGACAAAATGTGCCCACAAAGGGCCGCTGCGCCACCTTCACAAGGTGAGTCCAAAAATGTCTTGTATGTTGCTGCATTAATGATGTAATATGCCAGGGAAATAGTATTACTTTCTTAGCTACAGTAAACATACATGTATGTGGTGTAGTAAACTGTTAGTAGCTCATGTGCCTCACCCTAATAATTGTCTATTTTCACCAAAGCGGTTTTGTAAACACATTGTTGTGGTGCAAATTCAGCACACACAACATTCTATAATAGAAGTGTGTTATTTGACGTGTCAAATTAAAAGCTCATTTAACACCTCAAATAGTGTTATATGATGTTTGTTTTTTACACGCAAATATATAAGCGGCATTCAATGTGCCTCACCCTAATAATTTGGTCTATTTTCACCTCTTATTTTCGCCTACAGTTCTAACCTGGTGATGCACATCCAGCCTATAACCTGTTTTTAGATTTTTTTTATCATTGAATATTGTAAGAGCTTTCATTGTCTGTTTATATGCCCCCTTTATTTATCCTACGGATCTGACTTGTTGTACAGGGAGAATACTGTAAGAACGGGCCATGTTCTGAATTCTGTCTTTGTACATTTCAAATGTGCTGAACAAATACTACGTCCGTCGTCGCCTTATGCTATAGTTTGTACATCTCAATTGTCATTAGTAACCCCATTTGTTTAAGCATGTCAGCCATATCAGTTATGTATTTTTTTTTTTACATATTAAAGGCAGTAAATGAGGCTGAATGAATTGTTTCGCTGCCAGACAAGAATCCGCTGAAAGCCAGGTGTAGCAGTGTTAAAGTGTTGGGACTCTGCTGTTGGGACAGCTTTATGTAGGCCCTAACAGTTTGTGGGCACCGTGTGTCACCGTTATAGTGCAATTCATGTAATGTTTAGTAGTGTTGTATGTGTAGTGGCTTTGCTGGAATGCATCACACTTTTTTTTGTTTTGCCCCACCAAGATTTACATGCTAAAATTGCCACTGTATATAAAGCAGGCAGACAGGCATTGAGGCATTCAGTTACTGTTTGATTGAACATTAGAATGGGCAAAACAAGTGACTTTGAGCGTGGTTTGATCGTTGGTGCCAGGCACGCCAATTCCAGCATCTCAGAAACGTCGGGACTTAAATAACTAAAATACATCTAGTCAGCGGCAGTCCTGAAGGAAAAAACTGCTTGTTTTTGAGAGTTCGAAGGAGAATGTCAAGAATCACGCAAGCTAACAGGCGGGCCCACAACAGGCAAATAATGGCGCAGTACAACAGTGGTGTGCAGAACGGCATCTCAGAACGCACAACTCATCAGTCCTTGTCACAGATGAGCTATTGCAGCAGACATCCACACAGGGTTCCACTCCTATCAGCTAAAAACATGAACAAGTGGCTCCAGTGGGCACGTGATCACCAATAGTGGACAATTGAGAAGTGGAAAAACATTGCCTAGTCCGACAAACCCTGGTTCCTGTTGCATCATGCTGATGGTGGAGTCAGGATTTGGCGTAAGCAGCATGAGTCCATGGCCCCATCCTGCCTGGTGTCAACGGTACAGGCTGGTGGCGGTGGTGAGGGGAATGTTTTCCGGGCACATGTTAGGTCCCTTGATACCAATTGAGCAATGATTCCATTCCCCAAATAATCCCTGCTGTTCTGTAAGCAAAGGGGTGTCTGACCCGGTACTAGATGTATGTACCTAATAAACTGGCCACTGAGTATATGTCACAGATAAAAGGTTTTTAGAACCCTGCATGACAACGTGAATGCCCCTCCCCTGTATGCCATTTGGAAAACTAGTGTGACCACACATTACAAAAGAAAGCAAACCACAGTGCACTTAGTGAAAATGTATTATATTTATCAAAGATAAACAGTCAATTCAGTCTAGAAATCAAGGCACAACAGAATGAAATATCAACAATCAACATTGAGAAACCAATTAAAAAGCATAGTAACGAACAAACAAAATCACAGAGTACAACCATGTGTTCTGGGGTAGATTTGAAAAAGGGTAACAGTTTTGAGCTCTTAAGAGAACCTAAGCAGTTGGACAATATTATTGTTGTACAGGGTAAAACAAATAGATACCTGCCTTAGTGCTGTTAGATACATAGATACAATGTGTCAGGTCATATCTCGGGATGCCCATATCATTGCATCACTCTCTTAGTGACAGCTGTGTGTGTGTGTGTATATACTGTATGTGTGTGTGTGAGAGAGAGTCCATGCTGGACATGACCAGTGAGAGTTGCAGTTCCAGGTTTACTTTTCTTGGTATGCCATAGAAATATAATCTATATGATGTCTAGATTATATACAGATCTATATAGGATCTTCATTTCACCAGTATTGTCACATCAGTAGATCTTTCCAGTACTATGCATCTCTACACCGTATCCTTGCGTAGAGAGTGGATGTGCTGGAGCAGTTGGTCACAGTAGACAGGGGTGCGCTGTTTGTCCCTCACGGCTTCCACTTCCTGCTTAAGGAGGGCTGGGTGGACGCCACTGCCGGTCTTCAGGACCTCTGGACACACAGACAGACATGAGACAGGGGTTAAGTGGAAATGGACACACAAATAAGTGACAGTAGATTATCTCCACACACACACACACACACACACACACACACACACACACACACACACACACACACAACTCCACACAAATGAATTGAACACAATAACAAAGTCAAGATATTGGGGTGGATTCTTGTCACTGGCTGCAATCACTCATTGGAAATGAATAATTTGATTCCATGTAATTGTATTTATGAGGACTGACAGTGAAGAAACCACCAGAGAATATTTGCAACTAGACATTGATTTTAATAGTAATTTTTGGCAGCATTTCTGTACTTGTTCCTTTTGTACTCAATACCGTTCTCAGTCTGAGTGATTGACAAGGGAGATGTCCAATGGAGCAGAGTTATCACAATCAATATTACCATCGGGGTTGAAGAAGGCAGAGTTATCACAATCAATATTACCATCGGGGTTGAAGAAGGCAGAGTTATCACAATCAATATTACCATCGGGGTTGAAGAAGGCAGAGTTATCACAATCAATATTACCATCGGGGTTGAAGAAGGCAGAGTTATCACAATCAATATTACCATCGGGGTTGAAGAAGGCAGAGTTATCACAATCAATATTACCATCGGGGTTGAAGAAGGCAGAGTTATCACAATCAATATTACCATCGGGGTTGAAGAAGGCAGAGTTTTTTCAGTGAAGTCACATCCAGTGAAACTGAAGATAAGACCTGTTCTCCACATTGCAAAATGAGACCTTGCCCTCCTCATAATCAACAAACACCCCCACCTTCTTGGGCTTCTCTCTCGGGTGGAGGCAGATCGAAGGTGATGTAGAGACCTGGTACCCAATGTAATGCAGACCCAAAACCCAAAATCCATTATCCAGTTTAGTAACAACATATTTTTCCTGTTGATGGACTGCCTGTCCAATCCCATCCACCGAAATTGTTGCAACCCCTATTACCAGCCTATTCAACCTCTCTTTCGTATCGCCTGAGATCCCCAAAGATTGGAAAGCTGCCGCGGTCATCCCCCTCTTCAAACGGGGAGACACTCTAGACCCAAACTGTTATAGGCCAATATCCATCCTGCCCTGCCTTTCTAAAATCCACAAAAGACAAGTTAACAAACAGATCAGCGACCATTTCGAATCGCACCGTACCTTCTTCACTATGCAATATGGTTACCGAGCTGGTCATGGGTGCACCTCAGCCACGCTCAAGGTCCTAAACGACATCATAACTGCCATCGATAAAAGACATTACTGTACAGCCGTATTCATTGACCTGGCCAAGGGTTTCGACTCTGTCAATCACTGTATTCTTATCGGCAGACTCAATAGCCTTGGTTTCTCAAATGACTGCCTCGCCTGGTTCACCAACTACTTCTCAGATAGTGTTCAGTGTGTCAAATCATAGGGCCTGTTGTCCGGACCTCTGGCAGTCTCTATGGGGGTACCACAGGCTTCAATTTTCGGGCCGACTCTTCTCTGTATACATCAATGATGTCGCTCTTGCTGCTGGTGATTCTCTGATCCACATCTACGCAGACGACACCATTCTGTATACTTCTGGCCCTTCTTTGGACACTGTGCTAACTAACCTCTAAACGAGCTTCAACACCATACAACTCTCCTTCCGTGGCCTCCAACTGCTTCTAAATGCTAGTAAAACTAAGTGCATGCTCTTCAACCGATCGCTGCCCGCACCCTCCCGCCCGACTAGCATCACTACTCTGGATGGTTCTGACTTACAATATGTGGACAACTACAAATACCTAGGTGTCTGGTTAGACTGTAAACTCTCCTTCCAGACTCACATCAAGCATCTCCAATCCAAAATTAAATCTAAAATTGGCTGCCTATTTCGCAATAAAGCCTCCTTCACTTATGCTGCCAAACATACCCTCGTAAAACTGACTATCATACCGATCCTTGACTTCGGCAATGTCATTTACAAAATAACCTCCAACACTCTACTCAGCAAACTGGATGCAGTCTATCACAGTGCCATTCATTTTGTCACCAAAGCCCCATATACTACCCACCATTGTGACCTGTATGCTCTCGTTGGCTGGCACTCACTACATATTTGTTGCCAAACCCACTGGCTCCAGGTCATCTATAAGTCTTTGCTAGGTAAAGCCCCGCCTTATCTCAGCTCACTGGTCACCATAGAAACACCCACCCGTAGCACGCACTCCAGCAGGTATATTTCACTGGTCATCCCCAAAGCCAACACTTACTTTGGCCGCCTTTCCTTCCAGTTCTCTGCAGCCAATGACTGGAATGAATGGCAAAAATCACTGAAGCTGGAATCTTATATCTCCCTCTCTAACTTTAAGCAGCAGCTGTCAGAGCAGCTCACAGATCACTGCACCTGTACACAGCCAATCTGTAAATAGCACACCCAACTACCTCATCCCCATATCATTGCTCTTTTGCACCCCAGTATCTCTACTTGCACATCGTCATCTACACATCTATCACTCCAGTGTTAATGCTAAATTGTAATTATTTCCCCTCTATGGCCTATTTATTGCCTTTACCTCCCTACTCTTCTACATTTGCACACACTGTACATAGATTTTTCTATTGTGTTATTGACTGTACGTTTGTTTATGTGTAACTCTGTATTGATGTTTTTGTCGCACTGCTTTGCTTTATCTTTGCCAGGTCGCAGTTGTAAATGAGAACTTGTTCTCAACTGGCCTGGTTAAATAAAGGTGAAATAAAGAGTGAATAGTCCCTACAAAAAGAGCACTTCACGTTCACCACCAGATGGGGGTGTTGCACCACAGTGACATCCACTCCAACAGGACAGATACCACTGGTATTTGATGGTAATAAAGATGCTATGGAATTACTTGAAGTAGAGCCAACAGTAAGTGTTGAGGAAACCGCATGGCGTAACTGAAGCTGTACAGTGTTGATACTCCTGTCAGTTGGGATGAGTTAGTTCACGTCAAGTCAGCATTCGATACACCTCGGAATCCGCTTTGTTCCTCAAGTGGTGACCAAGGGGGATTTTTGCGACTTGGGTGTATAAATAGTGTTTTTTTCTTTCTCTGAGCTCTTTTGAACAAAGGAGAACAATGATGACTTGTGATGAGAGGGGATCCGGTGATTCCCCTGAACGTGTGCCAACCACGGGGTGTGTGTGTGTGTGTGTGTGTGTGTGTGTGTGTGTGTGTGTGTGTGTGTGTGTGTGGAGCAGCAGCAGCCGCGCTGCCAGGGCTGTGGGATTATGGGAGGAAGGAATTATGGCAACAGGGAAAGAGGGATGAGAGAGGGGGAGAGAGGGAGTAGTGGCAGTACTGTCCATCATACTGTCAGAGGAGCAGCAGACATCAAGCTCTTGGGAGATGACTTTGAAATTCAAGAACCATATAAGAATGGGATCAAGAATAAAAGAATAGAAGCAGGAAAGAAAGGAAGAAAGAGAGACTGAAGGAGGAAAAAAGCTTCAAACACAGACATGAGACAAAGAATGTCTCCAGATTTGTGGGGAGGATTGTGGTTATGGGTACGGGGGTACGACACAGCTATCAGTCAGAACTGGGTGAGCTCATCCACACACACGTTTACAGCAGATCAGCGCACATGTGCATATCACACACACAGAGGCACTGCTAACCTCCCTTCCTACTGGCTGTATCAATCGACCAGGGTTGGGGTCAATTCCATTTAATTTTTTTCTGAGGGACACTGCAATTGGAATTTAAACTCACCCCTTGAACTGACTGAATTGACCCCAAAATCTGTTATCAACCCCAACCCTCTACACCCAATCCCTGTACCCTCACACCCAGGATAGGCAGCTCTTAGCGGGATAATGTGAGCCTCCAGCCCCCCCCTCTACCCAGGAGAACAACCCCCTAATCACAACCACATGGAGACCCCTCTCCCTCATCTTTCCACACAGCCACTCCATGTTTATCCCCCTCTCTTTCATCTCTCTCATCCCTCTTTCACCCCTTTCCTCCCTGTCTCTTCCCCCTCTCATGCCTGGTGTTTTCCGACAGGGTTTGACGGTTCTGTGGTTTCATGGCTATTTGTGTGTGTGTACATGTGTGCATGAGTATCTGTCTTTGTGTGTGTGTGTGAGCAATGTGCATACGTGTGTGTGTGTGTTATTTATTGGCAGAAGGTCTGAGTGTGTTTCCTGTAGTGTGGATGTGGGGCCTTAGCTGAGAACACTGCTGGAGTTTCACTCTGCTTCTCATGGAAGCTCCTCCTTGATTATCTGTGACAAACGCCTGATGATTCAACCATATTCTCCCATCTTCATATGGAGGGAAAAGAACATCAACTGGCTGTATCCCAAATGGCACCCTATTCCCTTTATAGTGCACTACTTTTGACCAGGGCCAAGTAGGTGACTATGTAGTGAATAGGATGGCGTTTGTGACAGAGCTGATGCAGCAACAGCCACCATACTGTGGATTCCACTCCGTTTGAAACCTTTATCAGAGTTAACATTGTGTTCTGGCTGTGTGTCGGGGTATCAGATCAGTAACCTTGACCACAGGATGTTCAGTGGTTGGGATGTAAATCATGTTTATGAACAGGACCTTCTCTTACATACTCACTGTCACCCAGAAGGGAAGTTGTGTAGCTTTTCAGGGGTGATGACGGAGCGTCAATCACACACACTCCTCTGCCTCTGGATCCACTCTCGGCCCCGAGATGGACGAGGGGAGTGGTGGTGTGTGTGTGTGGAGTGGGGGGCTTCGCACGGGTCAGCGTGAAAGATGGAGTGGAGAAGGTGGATAGATAGCCTTTGATACGATGGAAAAGGGGGATCTGATATCCAAAGCAATGTGGTTATGTGTATGGGGCTGTTAGACGTAGGGATCAACTCTTTAAACTCTGACTGAGACAGGACAGAGCCTGTGAAACATGAGCACTACTGCTACCCACCTGATCAACATCAAGCCATATTCACTCACTTCATGTTCACTAGCTATCATCACCACCATCATGGTATCTGTGTTCTTTATCAACATCTCATGTTCACTAGCTATCATCACCACCATCATGGTATCTGTGTTCTTTATCAACATCTCATGTTCACTAGCTATCATCACCACCATCATGGTATCTGTGTTCTTTATCAACATCTCATGTTCACTAGCCATCATCACCACCATCATGGTATCTGTGTTCTTTATCAACATCTCATGTTCACTAGCCATCATCACCACCATCATGGTATCTGTGTTCTTTATCAACATCTCATGTTCACTAGCCATCATCACCATCATCATGGTATCTGTGTTCTTTATCAACATCTCATGTTCACTAGCCATCATCACCACCATCATGGTATCTGTGTTCTTTATCAACATCTCATGTTCACTAGCCATCATCACCACCATCATGGTATCTGTGTTCTTTATCAACATCTCATGTTCACTAGCTATCATCACCACCATCATGGTATCTGTGTTCTTTATCAACATCTCATGTTCACTAGCTATCATCACCACCATCATGGTATCTGTGTTCTTTATCAACATCTCATGTTCACTAGCTATCATCACCACCATCATGGTATCTGTGTTCTTTATCAACATCTCATGTTCACTAGCTATCATCACCACCATCATGGTATCTGTGTTCTTTATCAACATCTCATGTTCACTAGCCATCATCACCATCACCACCATCATGGTATCTGTGTTCTTTATCAACATCTCATGTTCACTAGCCATCATCACCACCATCATGGTATCTGTGTTCTTTATCAACATCTCATGTTCACTAGCTATCATCACCACCATCATGGTATCTGTGTTCTTTATCAACATCTCATGTTCACTAGCTATCATCACCACCATCATGGTATCTGTGTTCTTTATCAACATCTCATGTTCACTAGCTATCATCACCACCATCATGGTATCTGTGTTCTTTATCAACATCTCATGTTCACTAGCTATCATCACCACCATCATGGTATCTGTGTTCTTTATCAACATCTCATGTTCACTAGCTATCATCACCACCATCATGGTATCTGTGTTCTTTATCAACATCTCATGTTCACTAGCTATCATCACCACCATCATGGTATCTGTGTTCTTTATCAACATCTCATGTTCACTAGCTATCATCACCACCATCATGGTATCTGTGTTCTTTATCAACATCTCATGTTCACTAGCTATCATCACCACCATCATGGTATCTGTGTTCTTTATCAACATCTCATGTTCACTAGCTATCATCACCACCATCATGGTATCTGTGTTCTTTATCAACATCTCATGTTCACTAGCTATCATCACCACCATCATGGTATCTGTGTTCTTTATCAACATCTCATGTTCACTAGCTATCATCACCACCATCATGGTATCTGTGTTCTTTATCAACATCTCATGTTCACTAGCTATCATCACCACCATCATGGTATCTGTGTTCTTTATCAACATCTCATGTTCACTAGCTATCATCACCACCATCATGGTATCTGTGTTCTTTATCAACATCTCATGTTCACTAGCTATCATCACCACCATCATGGTATCTGTGTTCTTTATCAACATCTCATGTTCACTAGCTATCATCACCACCATCATGGTATCTGTGTTCTTTATCAACATCTCATGTTCACTAGCTATCATCACCACCATCATGGTATCTGTGTTCTTTATCAACATCTCATGTTCACTAGCTATCATCACCACCATCATGGTATCTGTGTTCTTTATCAACATCTCATGTTCACTAGCCATCATCACCACCATCATGGTATCTGTGTTCTTTATCAACATCTCATGTTCACTAGCCATCATCACCACCATCATGGTATCTGTGTTCTTTATCAACATCTCATGTTCACTAGCTATCATCACCACCATCATGGTATCTGTGTTCTTTATCAACATCTCATGTTCACTAGCTATCATCACCACCATCATGGTATCTGTGTTCTTTATCAACATCTCATGTTCACTAGCTATCATCACCACCATCATGGTATCTGTGTTCTTTATCAACATCTCATGTTCACTAGCTATCATCACCATCATCATGGTATCTGTGTTCTTTATCAACATCTCATGTTCACTAGCTATCATCACCACCATCATGGTATCTGTGTTCTTTATCAACATCTCATGTTCACTAGCTATCATCACCATCATCATGGTATCTGTGTTCTTTATCAACATCTCATGTTCACTAGCTATCATCACCACCATCATGGTATCTGTGTTCTTTATCAACATCTCATGTTCACTAGCTATCATCACCACCATCATGGTATCTGTGTTCTTTATCAACATCTCATGTTCACTAGCTATCATCACCACCATCATGGTATCTGTGTTCTTTATCAACATCTCATGTTCACTAGCCATCATCACCACCATCATGGTATCTGTGTTCTTTATCAACATCTCATGTTCACTAGCTATCATCACCACCATCATGGTATCTGTGTTCTTTATCAACATCTCATGTTCACTAGCTATCATCACCACCATCATGGTATCTGTGTTCTTTATCAACATCTCATGTTCACTAGCTATCATCACCACCATCATGGTATCTGTGTTCTTTATCAACATCTCATGTTCACTAGCCATCATCACCACCATCATGGTATCTGTGTTCTTTATCAACATCTCATGTTCACTAGCTATCATCACCACCATCATGGTATCTGTGTTCTTTATCAACATCTCATGTTCACTAGCTATCATCACCACCATCATGGTATCTGTGTTCTTTATCAACATCTCATGTTCACTAGCTATCATCACCACCATCATGGTATCTGTGTTCTTTATCAACATCTCATGTTCACTAGCTATCATCACCACCATCATGGTATCTGTGTTCTTTATCAACATCTCATGTTCACTAGCTATCATCACCACCATCATGGTATCTGTGTTCTTTATCAACATCTCATGTTCACTAGCTATCATCACCACCATCATGGTATCTGTGTTCTTTATCAACATCTCATGTTCACTAGCTATCATCACCACCATCATGGTATCTGTGTTCTTTATCAACATCTCATGTTCACTAGCTATCATCACCACCATCATGGTATCTGTGTTCTTTATCAACATCTCATGTTCACTAGCTATCATCACCACCATCATGGTATCTGTGTTCTTTATCAACATCTCATGTTCACTAGCTATCATCACCATCATCATGGTATCTGTGTTCTTTATCAACATCTCATGTTCACTAGCTATCATCACCATCATCATGGTATCTGTGTTCTTTATCAACATCTCATGTTCACTAGCTATCATCACCACCATCATGGTATCTGTGTTCTTTATCAACATCTCATGTTCACTAGCTATCATCACCATCATCATGGTATCTGTGTTCTTTATCAACATCTCATGTTCACTAGCTATCATCACCACCATCATGGTATCTGTGTTCTTTATCAACATCTCATGTTCACTAGCTATCATCACCACCATCATGGTATCTGTGTTCTTTATCAACATCTCATGTTCACTAGCTATCATCACCACCATCATGGTATCTGTGTTCTTTATCAACATCTCATGTTCACTAGCCATCATCACCATCATCATGGTATCTGTGTTCTTTATCAACATCTCATGTTCACTAGCTATCATCACCACCATCATGGTATCTGTGTTCTTTATCAACATCTCATGTTCACTAGCTATCATCACCACCATCATGGTATCTGTGTTCTTTATCAACATCATGTTCACTAGCTATCATCACCACCATCATGGTATCTGTGTTCTTTATCAACATCTCATGTTCACTAGCTATCATCACCACCATCATGGTATCTGTGTTCTTTATCAACATCTCATGTTCACTAGCTATCATCACCATCATCATGGTATCTGTGTTCTTTATCAACATCTCATGTTCACTAGCTATCATCACCATCATCATGGTATCTGTGTTCTTTATCAACATCTCATGTTCACTAGCTATCATCACCACCATCATGGTATCTGTGTTCTTTATCAACATCTCATGTTCACTAGCTATCATCACCACCATCATGCTATCTGTGTTCTTTATCAACATCTCATGTTCACTAGCTATCATCACCACCATCATGGTATCTGTGTTCTTTATCAACATCTCATGTTCACTAGCTATCATCACCACCATCATGGTATCTGTGTTCTTTATCAACATCTCATGTTCACTAGCCATCATCACCATCATCATGGTATCTGTGTTCTTTATCAACATCTCATGTTCACTAGCTATCATCACCACCATCATGGTATCTGTGTTCTTTATCAACATCTCATGTTCACTAGCCATCATCACCATCATCATGGTATCTGTGTTCTTTATCAACAGCTCATGTTCACTAGCCATCATCACCATCATCATGGTATCTGTGTTCTTTATCAACAGCTCATGTTCACTAGCCATCATCACCACCATCATGGTATCTGTGTTCTTTATCAACATCTCATGTTCACTAGCTATCATCACCACCATCATGGTATCTGTGTTCTTTATCAACATCTCATGTTCACTAGCCATCATCACCATCATCATGGTATCTGTGTTCTTTATCAACATCTCATGTCTTCCAATCTCATCTGTTTCTCCTCCATACCATCTTTTCCATCATGGCCCCTCTTCCTGGTCTAAGGTTTGTCATGGCCCCTCTTCCTGGTCTAAGGGTTGTCATGGCCCCTATTCCTGGTCTAAGGGTTGTCATGGCCCCTATTCCTGGTCTAAGGTTTGTCATGGTCCCTCTTCCTGGTCTAAGGGTTGTCATGGCCCCTCTTCCTGGTCTAAGGGTTGTCATGGCCCCTCTTCCTGGTCTAAGGGTTGTCATGGCCCCTCTTCCTGGTCTAAGGGTTGTCATGGCCCCTCTTCCTGGTCTAAGGGTTGTCATGGCCCCTATTCCTGGTCTAAGGGTTGTCATGGCCCCTCTTCCTGGTCTAAGGGTTGTCATGGCCCCTCTTCCTGGTCTAAGGGTTGTCATGACTCCTCTTCCTGGTCTAAGGGTTGTCATGACTCCTCTTCCTGGTCTAAGGGTTGTCATGACTCCTCTTCCTGGTCTAAGGTTTGTCATGACCTCTCTTCCTGGTCTAAGGATTGATTTAGGATTGGACCAATGTGGTATTGGGAGTCTCACCAAGCACAGTGTCCTGCACGCGGCTGTCTGGGTCGTCCAGGTGCAGCAGCAGCTGCTGGAACAGGACCTCCAGGTGTTGACTGTAGAGCTGGGAGTTGTAGTCTTTCCCCAGTGAGGCAAGCCATAGGCCCAGAGCCCTGAGGGCCACGCCCCTCACCTCCTCACTGCTGTCATCCAGACGCTTCAGCACCTCTGAGGACGGACAAACACACACACACACACATTTATGAAAGAACCCAGAGACAAGCAAAGATAGGAGACACACAGACACAAACAGAGAGCAGGAGGGGAACAAATTAGAATGACTAAATTAGAATGTCTAAATCTATTTGTATAGGATCATAAACAATCATGGATGCATTCTAGAAATATGTAGAAAAAAGGTGTGTGTCAGTGACAGAGGGAATGAGAGAGGATTGAGAGAGGAACGAAGGAGAGAGAATGAAAGAAAGAGAGTGAATGAAAGATAGGCATACTGTGGGCAAGAGAGGAGAGAAAGACATGTTTGCTCTAACAAACACAGGACACACAGAGGGAGACACCAGTATTAGTACCAGGGTAGATGTTGTTCAGGGCATCTGGGTGGAGACTGGGTCCTATCAGTTTGAGCAGAGTGGACAGAGAGCGACAGGCCAGTAGTCTGGACAGCTGAGAGTCTTCCTCTAGAGCAGACAACACCTGGGGGCTCAGCCTCTCCTCTACGGCCAGTAACTACAGACACAGAGATAAAAACAGAACATTTGGTTGTGCATCAGCATTTTCTCTCTTTATGTCAGTCACTGTCAGTCACTCAACTATCCATGTCAGCAAACAATGTTTTAATTGGTAGTTAGTTTAGCTAGCTATTTACACTTCTGGTAAACATGGTTGTATACCGGGCACACGGGGAACATGCCCATGGGCTCTGAGCTCCAGAGGGCCCCCAATGATTTTGTTAGCCTATCTGAGTGAGAATGACTATCATGTTAACATGGCATCATTCATTTCAACATGTGTAGAACTGCAGGAAATATGCTTTAAAAATGTAAAAATCTCTCCACCCCATGGCAAAATGGGTAGGAAATTAGCTGAAAAACTGCACATTTCTCTCTGTAGAATTGCATAAAATATATGTTATAAAATTGCAGTTCTCTCTGCCCCATGGCAACATGTAGAATTGGAGTTCTCTCTGCCCCATGGCAACATGTAGAATTGCAGTTCTCTCTGCCCCATGGCAACATGTAGAATTGCAGTTCTCTCTGCCCCATGGCAACATGTAGAATTGCAGTTCTCTCTGCCCCATGGCAACATGTAGAATTGCAGTTCTCTCTGCCCCATGGCAACATGTAGAATTGCAGTTCTCTCTGCCCCATGGCAACATGTAGAATTGCAGTTCTCTCTGCCCCATGGCAACATGTAGAATTGCAGTTCTCTCTGCCCCATGGCAACATGTAGAATTGCAGTTCTCTCTGCCCCATGGCAACATGTAGAATTGCAGTTCTCTCTGCCCCATGGCAACATGTAGAATTGCAGGAAATGTATTTCTCTCAACCGTCAAGAGGGGGGTCACTAAAAAATGTTCAAATCTTGCTTAGGGCCCACAAAAGGCTAGAGATGTCCCTGAACAGACAGGCCATACTACAGACAGAATACCGTAATTTCCGGACTATAAGCCGCTACTTTATTCCCACACTTTGAACCTCGCAGTTTATACAATGACGCGGCTAATTTATGGATTTTTCCCGCTTTCGCAAGATTCATGCCGCCAAAAAACTGAGCACCGTCACATAATGTGACGTAAATGGAGCGCGCTCAAACTTCCCATCATTCTGATTACGGTAGTCATTTTGTCACCCTCATCATGGCAAAGACACGGAGAAATGCATATGATGCAGCTTTCAAGTTGAAGGCGATCGATCTGGCTGTTGGAAAAGGAAATAGAGCTGCTGACAGCGTGGAGCATTGTCAAAAAATCCACTATCATCAACGGGTTTGGAAAGGCTGGACTGCTGCGTGTTGAAGAGGGCAGCGATCCAACATCGGATGAAGCAATTCTGAGGCTATTCAACTCCGACACCGAAGGAGATGACTTCAGTGGTTTCAGTGCACAGGAGGAGGAAGATAGTGACCAATGACTTTCTTGGTAGGCTACTGTTTACTGATATTTTTGAAATTTTTGTAACAAGCCGTGTTTCGTTTAAAAGCCTATTTATTTTTGTTACAAGCCGTGTTTCATTAAAGTCTATTTATTTTTGTTACAAGCCGTGTTTCGTTTAAAGGCTGTGTAAAGTTCATTCATTTCAATGTACCGGTAGCCACCTGCGGCTTATAGACATTTGCGGCTTATTTATGTACAAAATATATATTTTTTTTCAAATTCAGTGAGTGCGGTTTATATTCAGGTGCGCTTAATAGTCCAGAAATTACGGTACACAACTACTACTGTGCAAATATTGTGTGGGCACTTGGCAGCGAAAGAGCAGGAAAGCTTAACAGCTGAACTCACATTTCATACATGTTGTGTTAACCAGGATCCAGTGAATCACTCTAGTACACACAGTAATCCAAAGCACAGGTCTGACACTGGAGACCCTGTTATATAACCAATTGACTTCCCAAACACTTTAAACAGAGGAGGAACTGGACAGAGATGGCTGTTGCCCATCATCCCTGGTGACTATGAGACAGGCTGTGAGTGTGGGAGTGATGGGGAAAGCACAGCAGGACAGAGCTGCAGCAGACTGACACTGGACCAGGTAGACAACAACAGAACACAACCATCCCTGAGCTGGTCTAAGATCACATGAGTGAGGGTCAAAGAGAAAGAGAGAGAGAGAGAAGAGAAGAGAAGAGAAGAGAAGAGAAGAGAAGAGAAGAGAAGAGAAGAGAAGAGAAGAGAAGAGAAGAGAAGAGAAGAGAAGAGAAGAGAAGAGAAGAGAAGAGAAGAGAAGAGAAGAGAAGAGAAGAGAAGAGAAGAGAAGAGAAGAGAGACTTGGCAATAAAGTGATCTAAAATGACATCAGTGTCTATCTGATGGAGTGGTGTGTAAATGGAGCAGCTAATTGTTTTTACAGGAAGGAGTGAAGGACTGGAACAATGTTCCCCAGACAAAGCCCGGTTTGATTTGCCTGTGGAAAGGAACACACCCACACACAGCCAGTGTTCTCCAAACTGTTTTCACCGTTGTTAAACACAATTTTAAAAGTGGTGCAACGCAAAGTGGTGTTTGAGCCGGCTGTGAAACTGTCATTCCACACATGTAAGGGCAAACACAGACGGTCGAGAGGGTGTGAATATGTCTGACTGGGCAGACAGTCCCAAGGGCAAACACAGACGGTCGAGAGGGTGTGAATATGTCTGACTGGGCAGACAGTCCCAAGGGCAAACACAGACGGTCGAGAGGGTGTGAATATGTCTGACCGGGCAGACAGTCCCAAGGGCAAACGCAGACGGTCGAGAGGGTGTGAATATGTCTGACCGGGCAGACAGTCCCAAGGGCAAACACAGACGGTCGAGAGGGTGTGAATATGTCTGACTGGGCAGACAGTCCCAAGGGCAAACGCAGACGGTCGAGAGGGTGTGAATATGTCTGACTGGGCAGACAGTCCCAAGGGCAAACGCAGACGGTCGAGAGGGTGTGAATATGTCTGACTGGGCAGACAGTCCCAAGGGCAAACGCAGACGATCGAGAGGGTGTGAATATGTCTGACTGGGCAGACAGTCCCAAGGGCAAACGCAGACGGTCGAGAGGGTGTGAATATGTCTGACCGGGCAGACAGTCCCAAGGGCAAACGCAGACGGTCGAGAGGGTGTGAATATGTCTGACCGGGCAGACAGTCCCAAGGGCAAACACAGACGGTCGAGAGGGTGTGAATATGTCTGACTGGGCAGACAGTCCCAAGGGCAAACGCAGACGGTCGAGAGGGTGTGAATATGTCTGACTGGGCAGACAGTCCCAAGGGCAAACACAGACGGTCGAGAGGGTGTGAATATGTCTGACTGGGCAGACAGTCCCAAGGGCAAACACAGACGGTCGAGAGGGTGTGAATATGTCTGACTGGGCAGACAGTCCCAAGGGCAAACACAGACGGTCGAGAGGGTGTGAATATGTCTGACTGGGCAGACAGTCCCAAGGGCAAACACAGACGGTCGAGAGGGTGTGAATATGTCTGACTGGGCAGACAGTCCCAAGGGCAAACACAGACGGTCGAGAGGGTGTGAATATGTCTGACTGGGCAGACAGTCCCAAGGGCAAACACAGACGGTCGAGAGGGTGTGAATATGTCTGACTGGGCAGACAGTCCCAAGGGCAAACACAGACGGTCGAGAGGGTGTGAATATGTCTGACTGGGCAGACAGTCCCAAGGGCAAACACAGACGGTCGAGAGGGTGTGAATATGTCTGACTGGGCAGACAGTCCCAAGGGCAAACACAGACGGTCGAGAGGGTGTGAATATGTCTGACTGGGCAGACAGTCCCAAGGGCAAACACAGACGGTCGAGAGGGTGTGAATATGTCTGACTGGGCAGACAGTCCCAAGGACAAACACAGACGGTCGAGAGGGTGTGAATATGTCTGACTGGGCAGACAGTCCCAAGGGCAAACACAGACGGTCGAGAGGGTGTGAATATGTCTGACCGGGCAGACAGTCCCAAGGACAAACACAGACGGTCGAGAGGGTGTGAATATGTCTGACTGGGCAGACAGTCCCAAGGGCAAACACAGACGGTCGAGAGGGTGTGAATATGTCTGACTGGGCAGACAGTCCCAAGGGCAAACACAGACGATCGAGAGGGTGTGAATATGTCTGAGTGGGCAGACAGTCCCAAGGGCAGGTGCAGGGGCCTGTCTAAGTGATGGTTACAGCCCACAACAATGGAACCAGGACAGAGGCAGCATTGTTCCAGTGGGACAAAGGTATGTAACCCTCCCCTCCACCACACACCTGCTGCCTTGCTCTAGTCATGACAAGGAGAGAGAGAGAGAGAGGTGGGCAGACAAAAGGAAACAGATAGCGAAAAAGAGAGCAGGAGAAAGAGAGAGGTGGATAGAAAGATGGAGATGGAAAGAGAGAGGGGAGAGATGGATAGAGGATGACAGTCCATTACATTAAATGGTGGAGTGGGACCATCTATATTGAAAGTAAATGGGCAAAGCAGGGAAGCTTTGGTTTAAACCATTTAAACCATTAAACCATCTCCCGATGGTTTAGACTAGGTGAACTCTCCCGATGGTTTAGACTCGGTGAACTCTCCCGATGGTTTAGACTCGGTGAACTCTCCCGATGGTTTAGACTAGGTGAACTCTCCCGATGGTTTAGACTAGGTGAACTCTCCCGATGGTTTAGACTCGGTGAACTCTCCCGATGGTTTAGACTAGGTGAACTCTCCCGATGGTTTAGACTAGGTGAACTCTCCCGATGGTTTAGACTAGGTGAACTCTCCCGATGGTTTAGACTAGGTGAACTCTCCCGATGGTTTAGACTAGGTGAACTCTCCCGATGGTTTTGACTCGGTGAACTCTCCCGATGGTTTAGACTAGGTGAACTCTCCCGATGGTTTAGACTAGGTGAACTCTCCCGATGGTTTAGACTCGGTGAACTCTCCCGATGGTTTAGACTAGTTGAACTCTCCCGATGGTTTAGACTAGGTGAACTCTCCCGATGGTTTAGACTAGGTGAACTCTCCCGATGGTTTAGACTAGGTGAACTCTCCCGATGGTTTAGACTAGGTGAACTCTCCCGATGGTTTAGACTAGGTGAACTCTCCCGATGGTTTAGACTCGGTGAACTCTCCCGATGGTTTAGACTAGGTGAACTCTCCCGATGGTTTAGACTAGGTGAACTCTCCCGATGGTTTAGACTAGGTGAACTCTCCCGATGGTTTAGACTAGGTGAACTCTCCCGATGGTTTAGACTAGGTGAACTCTCCCGATGGTTTAGACTAGGTGAACTCTCCCGATGGTTTAGACTAGGTGAACTCTCCCGATGGTTTAGACTAGGTGAACTCTCCCGATGGTTTAGACTCGGTGAACTCTCCCGATGGTTTAGACTAGGTGAACTCTCCCGATGGTTTAGACTAGGTGAACTCTCCCGATGGTTTAGACTCGGTGAACTCTCCCGATGGTTTAGACTAGTTGAACTCTCCCGATGGTTTAGACTAGGTGAACTCCCGATGGTTTAGACTAGGTGAACTCTCCCGATGGTTTAGACTAGGTGAACTCTCCCGATGGTTTAGACTAGGTGAACTCTCCCGATGGTTTAGACTAGGTGAACTCTCCCGATGGTTTAGACTAGGTGAACTCTCCCGATGGTTTAGACTCGGTGAACTCTCCCGATGGTTTAGACTAGTTGAACTCTCCCGATGGTTTAGACTAGGTGAACTCTCCCGATGGTTTAGACTCGGTGAACTCTCCCGATGGTTTAGACTCGGTGAACTCTCCCGATGGTTTAGACTCGGTGAACTCTCCCGATGGTTTAGACTAGTTGAACTCTCCCGATGGTTTAAACTAGGTGAACTCTCCCGATGGTTTTGACTAGGTGAACTCTCCCGATGGTTTTGACTCGGTGAACTCTCCCGATGGTTTAGACTCGGTGAACTCTCCCGATGGTTTAGACTAGGTGAACTCTCCCGATGGTTTAGACTAGGTGAACTCTCCCGATGGTTTTGACTAGGTGAACTCTCCCGATGGTTTAGACTAGGTGAACTCTCCCGATGGTTTAGACTAGGTGAACTCTCCCGATGGTTTAGACTAGGTGAACTCTCCCGATGGTTTAGACTAGGTGAACTCTCCCGATGGTTTAGACTAGGTGAACTCTCCCGATGGTTTAGACGAGGTGAACTCTCCCGATGGTTTAGACTAGGTGAACTCTCCCGATGGTTTAGACTAGGTGAACTCTCCCGATGGTTTAGACTAGGTGAACTCTCCCGATGGTTTAGACTAGGTGAACTCTCCCGATGGTTTAGACTAGGTGAACTCTCCCGATGGTTTAGACGAGGTGAACTCTCCCGATGGTTTAGACTCGGTGAACTCTCCCGATGGTTTAGACTCGGTGAACTCTCCCGATGGTTTAGACTAGGTGAACTCTCCCGATGGTTTAGACTAGGTGAACTCTCCCGATGGTTTAGACTAGGTGAACTCTCCCGATGGTTTAGACTAGGTGAACTCTCCCGATGGTTTAGACTAGGTGAACTCTCCCGATGGTTTAGACTAGGTGAACTCTCCCGATGGTTTAGACTAGGTGAACTCTCCCGATGGTTTAGACTAGGTGAACTCTACCGATGGTTTAGACTCGGTGAACTCTCCCGATGGTTTAGACTCGGTGAACTCTCCCGATGGTTTAGACTAGGTGAACTCTCCCGATGGTTTAGACTAGGTGAACTCTCCCGATGGTTTAGACTAGGTGAACTCTCCCGATGGTTTAGACTAGGTGAACTCTCCCGATGGTTTAGACTAGGTGAACTCTCCCGATGGTTTAGACTCGGTGAACTCTCCCGATGGTTTAGACTAGGTGAACTCTCCCGATGGTTTAGACTCGGTGAACTCTCCCGATGGTTTAGACGAGGTGAACTCTCCCGATGGTTTTGACTAGGTGAACTCTCCCGATGGTTTAGACTAGGTGAACTCTCCCGATGGTTTAGACTAGGTGAACTCTCCCGATGGTTTTGACTCGGTGAACTCTCCCGATGGTTTTGACTCGGTGAACTCTCCCGATGGTTTTGACTAGGTGAACTCTCCCGATGGTTTAAACTAGGTGAACTTACGACAGAGCCTGGGCACGAACCCAGAGTCTCTGATGGCACAGCTGGCGCTGCAGTACATCACCCTTAACCACTGCGCCACCCGGGAGGCCCTTTGGCTGGGCCACTTAAGGACATTCAGAGACTTCGCCCAAGTCTGAGCTCTCTGGAGCAGGTTTCATTCAAGAATCTCTCTGTACTTTGGTCCGTTCATCTTTGCCTCATTCCTGACTAGTCTCCCAGTCCCTGCCGCTGAAAAACATCCCCACAGCATGATGCTGCCACTATACTTCACTGTAGGCATGGTGCCATGTTTCCTCCAGACGTGACGCTAGGTATTCAGGCCAACGGGTTCAATCTTCATTTCATCAGACCAGAGAATCTTGTTTCTCATGGTCTGAGAGTCTATAGGTGCCTTTTGGCAAACTCCAAGCGGGCTGTCATGTGCTTTTTACTGAGGAGTGGCTTCCGTCTGTCCACTCTACCATAAAGGCCTGATTGGTTGAGCGCTGCAGAGATGGTTGTCATTCTGGAAGGTTCTCCCATCTCCATAGAGGAACACTAGAGCTAGAGTGACCACCAGGTTCTTGGTCACGTCCCTAACCAAGGTCCTTCTTCCCCCTGATAGGTCAGTTTGGCCAGGCGGCCAGCTCTAGGAAGAGTCTTGGTGGTTCCAAACTTCTTCCATTTAAGAATGATGGAGACCACTGATTTGAATGATTTTTATTTATTTATATATATAATTATCAGTATGGTTTGATTAAATTCAAAGCTCCCTACCATCATATCTAAACCAATATGACATTGATGTTGATGAAACTGGATTTTTAACAGGGTCATTAACATTAGGAAAAAAATGACTATTTATTTCCCTGACCTAGCTCACTATCTAGGCATCGAATAAGAACGAGCCTACAGTATCCATAAACTGACCATCAGACTTGCCACCTTTCAGACTGAATAAGGTTGTATGAGCAACAGTTTTGATTACATTTATAATTTAAGAACCAATGATGTGCTACCTTGTTGTAGCATTTCTGACAATGCTAACATATTTTTTAGCCAAAGCTCAGAGTTTATACACCAGGCTAGTAAGATGGTGCTGACAGACAGGCAGCTCTGCTTCTACGTATGTGTTCACTTGTGAAGGTACCTGTGTGTGTGTTTACCTGGCTGGGCGGGATGGCTCCCCCTTGCAGCAGGGCTAGCAGACAGCAGAGAGCTGAGGTACGGATAGCTGCAGCAGTACGACCTGCCTTCCACACCAGGTTAGGTAGCAGCAACTCCAACAGAAACACATCCAGGTGCTCACAGAACCTCCTAGAGAGAGAGAGAGTTCAACCATCTAAAAGGAAGTGATTCCCAAAACTTCCATAACAAAGCCATCACCCACAGAGAAATTAACATGGAGAAGAGCTCCCTAAGCAAGCTGGTCCTGGGGCTCTTATCACAAACACAAACACACTCCACAGAGCCCCAGGACAGCAACACAATTAGACACAACCAAATCATGAGAAAACAAAAAGAAAATTACTTGACACATTGGAAAGAATTTACAAAAAAACAGAGTATACTAGAATGCTATTTGCCCCTAAATCAGAGAGTACACAGTGGCATAATACCTGACCACTGTGACTGACCCAAACTTAAGGAAAGCTTTGACTATGTACAAACTCAGTGAGCATAGCCTTGCTATTGAGAAAGCCCGTCTTCTCTTGAGAGCCATGTCAGCCTATGTGCACACTGCCCACAAAGTGAAGTGGAAACTGAGCTGCACTTCCTAACCTTCTGCCAAATGTATGACCATATTAGAGACACATATTTCCCTCAGATTACACATATCCACAAATAATTCGAAAAACAAACCCAATTTTGATAAACTCCCATATCTATTGGTTGAAATACCAGCGTGTGCCATCACAGCAGCAAGATTTGTGACCTGTTGCCACAAGAAAAGGGAAAATGAATCAACATAAATATGGGTTGTATTTACAATGGTGTTTGTTCTTCCCTGCTGAAGAAGCACCATTGTAAATACAACCCATATTTATGTTAATTTATTTTCCCCTTTGTACTTGAACTACTTGTACATCATTAAAACACCGTATATAGACATAATGACATTTGAAATGTGAGTGAGAGTGAGAGTGAGAGTGAGAGTGAGAGTGAGAGAGAGAGAGAGAGAGAAAAAATTAAAGAAGTTGGTCAGTTGTTCCAATG
Source organism: Oncorhynchus keta (assembly GCF_023373465.1). Taxonomy (NCBI): domain Eukaryota; kingdom Metazoa; phylum Chordata; class Actinopteri; order Salmoniformes; family Salmonidae; genus Oncorhynchus; species Oncorhynchus keta. The sequence goes on along the minus strand of NC_068425.1, from coordinate 30,311,107 downwards.
GACTGATTCCTACATTAGTACACGTCTTGGATAGAAGTAGATGTTCTGAAGCCGTCTCTCCTCCCGAGTCCCCACACAACAAAGTACTTCTCCAATGATTCACTAAGAAATACCCAAGAAAATCTGCTCTCTAGTACCGGGCTATTCAACTCTGACCCTACGAGGTCCAGAGCCTGCTGGTTCTCTGTTCTACCTGATCTTTAATTACACTCACCTGGTGTCCCAGGTCTAAATCTGTCCCTGGTTAGAGGGGAACAATGAAAACACACAGAGGAACTGGCATCCAGGTCTAAATCTGTCCCTGGTTAGAGGGGAACAATGAAAACACAGTGGAACTGGCATCCAGGTCTAAATCTGTCCCTGGTTAGAGGGGAACAATGAAAACACAGTGGAACTGGCATCCAGGTCTAAATCTGTCCCTGGTTAGAGGGGAACAATGAAAACACACAGTGGAACTGGCATCCAGGTCTAAATCTGTCCCTGGTTAGAGGGGAACAATGAAAACACACAGAGGAACTGGCATCCAGGTCTAAATCTGTCCCTGGTTAGAGGGGAACAATGAAAACACAGTGGAACTGGCATCCAGGTCTAAATCTGTCCCTGGTTAGAGGGGAACAATGAAAACACACAGTGGAACTGGCATCCAGGTCTAAATCTGTCCCTGGTTAGAGGGGAACAATGAAAACACAGTGGAACTGGCATCCAGGTCTAAATCTGTCCCTGGTTAGAGGGGAACAATGAAAACACACAGTGGAACTGGCATCCAGGTCTAAATCTGTCCCTGGTTAGAGGGAAACAATGAAAACACAGTGGAACTGGCATCCAGGTCTAAATCTGTCCCTGGTTAGAGGGGAACAATGAAAACACAGTGGAACTGGCATCCAGGTCTAAATCTGTCCCTGGTTAGAGGGGAACAATGAAAACACAGTGGAACTGGCATCCGGGTCTAAATCTGTTCCTGGTTAGAGGGGAACAATGAAAACACAGTGGAACTGGCATCCAGGTCTAAATCTGTCCCTGGTTAGAGAGGAACAATGAAAACACAGTGGAACTGGCATCCAGGTCTAAATCTGTCCCTGGTTAGAGGGGAACAATGAAAACACACAGTGGAACTGGCATCCAGGTCTAAATCTGTCCCTGGTTAGAGGGGAACAATGAAAACACAGTGGAACTGGCATCCAGGTCTAAATCTGTCCCTGGTTAGAGAGGAACAATGAAAACACACAGTGGAACTGGCATCCAGGTCTAAATCTGTCCCTGGTTAGAGGGGAACAATGAAAACACACAGTGGAACTGGCATCCAGGTCTAAATCTGTCCCTGGTTAGAGGGGAACAATGAAAACACACAGTGGAACTGGCATCCAGGTCTAAATCTGTCCCTGGTTAGAGGGGAACAATGAAAACACACAGTGGAACTGGCATCCAGGTCTAAATCTGTCCCTGGTTAGAGGGGAACAATGAAAACACAGTGGAACTGGCATCCAGGTCTAAATCTGTCCCTGGTTAGAGGGGAACAATGAAAACACACAGTGGAACTGGCATCCAGGCCCAGAGATGAGTTTGAAGGCTCTAGTAGAGTGACACTAGTTACCACATTCCCAAGAAATTCTCTAATGATTCTCTAAGGAGAAATACATTATTTTCTTCGGAAAATAAAGAAATGGTCTAGTCCCCAGTCTATTATTGAATAATTCAATATGAAATTCCTAAAAACTTTGCATAAAAGTCTAAGAATACCTAATATAATCTAACGATATGGTGATGAATGATGCAGTCAGTGTACAAATAGGCAACATCATCAGAGTCAGGATGAGCAGACTGGGAAGTAGCCTCCTTGTCCAATGATGTGACGCGATGTGAAAACACTTGATGAGAATTACACAGTATTATAGAGCTACCAGGCAGCTACTGGAGATTACTGAGCGCTACACAGTGACAAACCACTGACACACAGCTGTATCTACGGCCATGTTTCCCACAGCCAGCCGGTCTGTGGATACTAAGACTAGAGGTGCAGAAAGAGAGAGAACAGGGGATGAAGAGAAGCTCAGTGACAAACCACTGACACACAGCTGTATCTACGGCCATGTTTCCCACAGCCAGCCGGTCTGTGGATACTACGACTAGAGGTGCAGAAAGAGAGAGAACAGGGGATGAAGAGAAGCTCAGTGACAAACCACTGACACACAGCTGTATCTACGGCCATGTTTCCCACAGCCAGCCGGTCTGTGGATACTACGACTAGAGGTGCAGAAAGAGAGGGAACAGGGGATGAAGAGAAGCTCAGTGACAAACCACTGACACACAGCTGTATCTACGGCCATGTTTCCCACAGCCAGCCGGTCTGTGGATACTAAGACTAGAGGTGCAGAAAGAGAGGGAACAGGGGATGAAGAGAAGCTCAGTGACAAACCACTGACACACAGCTGTATCTACGGCCATGTTTCCCACAGCCAGCTGGTCTGTGGATACTAAGACTAGAGGTGCAGAAAGAGAGAGAACAGGGGATGAAGAGAAGGGGACCATCTGGATGTCCTTTGTGTCTCCTCTTCTCTCACTCACTCTCTACTCTACTGCCAATGCAATCATACTGACAGTCACTCCCTCTGCCTGCGACCACACACACACACACACACACACACACACACACACACACACACACACACACACACACACACACACACACACACACACACACACACACACACACACACACACACACACACACACAGTTAATTTATGAGTCCGGCACCCCATTTCTCCCCAACACTGACATGTGGTATTTGTAAGTGCAAAATCTGGCAGCAGTCTCTATAATCCCTATATACACCCCCATTATACTTCTGTTCTGAGTGACCCTGTATGTTGGAGCGGGCTGTACCATCTATTCTCCAGTAGGGGGAGCCTATCTCCCACTAATGCAGCCAGTCAGCGGCCTTCATGTGTTCTATTCTCCCTGCTCTCTATCTGTCCTATATGGAAGTGGATGGAAAGGATGCCATGAAGAGTAATGGATCTTTCCACATCGCATTGACCAATCCCATCAATAGTGTGCATGGCGCTCGCAGGCATAATGCACACAATAAGATATGGTTGTCAGTTTGTTACCCAACACACATTTACACAGTCTGACTCAAGACAAGTGCGACTCCCAGCAAGTAACGCACATGTAAAGGACGTCACGCTGCTTATCGAGGGGCGCGTCCTCCTGATTCGGCTCATACCGAGGCACAGGACCTCTTACCAATCACGGCACGTGAATAGCTAGCTATTTGGCAGTGCAAGTGGGGACACTTCTGGCTGAGGAGGCAGTTTCACACATTCCCATGTGCCCCCCTCCCTCAGACAGCAATTACAGATTTTGATTGTACCTGTCATTTTCACAGTGTGGGGTGTATTCTTTCTCCCATAACACATTCCTTTCTACTTGTATTTCATCTTAACCTTTAAATTGCAGCCTACCTCTCTACTTCTGTTCTACCTTAACCTTCAATAGCAGGCCACAGATCCACATGAAACAAAGCCATTATGTGTCAGTGGAACTAAGGCATATGTTTGAGGATACTCTCCCTCTTCCCTTTTCCTTTCTCTTTGTTCTGCTGCCGACATGTTATTATGTCATTTTGTTACAGGAACAAAGAGTGTATTATAGAGAGATACTGTGCATCATTATCATTGTCGCCTTGATGAGATGGAAGTTTGTGTCTGTGTGGGTTTGCTGCACTACAAACATTCTACATGGGAGAGACTGTGTGCGGGAAGGTATTACTTAAAAAAAGGCAGGTTATAACCACGTATAACAAATGGATTTGCCTTAGTATATGCATTAAAAGTCCCAATGTAAAGATACAGCTCACTTTTCTACTTTTCTAGTTATTACATCAAACCCATCAGAATTCCAAAGAACGCCGAAGTCATTTTTGGAAAAGGTTTTTCCGGGCGTGATGTAATATGGAGGACCCGACAAGCCAGCCCATTCACTATAATGTAACCTCCACAGAAATAACTTCAAATGTATAACTTCAAATTACACCAACTACTGGTTTCAATCAAATTTTAAGCCAGTTTACAAGCAAATACTTTAGGAATTTGTTACAAATCAACCTGCAAGGTTGCTAGCCAACTAGCCTGCTAAAGTTAGCCCTACTAGCCTGCTAAAGTTAGCCCTACTAGCCTGCTAAAGTTAGCCCTACTAGCCTGCTAACGTTACGTTATCATTGAATGAGTCAGCCAGTTACTATCAACACCTAGCTTACAGCTACATTAAAGTCAATGACAGTCAATGACCAGTTATCAAATAATATGCAGTTATCTTAGCCAGCAAGCAAGCTAGCCAGCCAGCTAACGTTAGCTATTTAGCCAATTAGCTATTAGCCTACCCAACCACCACGGTTATGGTCGGTAAGCTCGAGCCTAACTATTGGAGGCCAGCAAGAACACAACCAAAACATAAACTCAAATTAAAAGCAAAGAGAGAGAACACCTCCAGATTGATGGCCGGGGCCCATCCGATGGTAAAACTTTTAAAAGCGTGCAGGCTGAGTTACCAAAGCAAGGGGGAGTCGGGCGCATCGCTGGGCCGAGGGAGAGTCAAAGCAATCCAAAATACATAGATTCCAGATGTCTGTTAGCTAGCACAGTAGCACTAAGCCAACGTAGAAATAGTTACAAAACTCCTGTAGGCTACTTCCCGGGGAACATGCCGAAAAGTTGACAAAACAAAATGGAGAACAGACGAGGTACTACACAATTAGAGCAAGCAGGTATGATTTTCCCTCGTTTTTCCCTCACTGGCAAGAAGCCTGCCATGTTAATGGGTTCCCACTAGATAACACTGCCACAAAGTCAGTGAAGAGCACGACTGCATGTGCCCCATGTCAGTGAAGAGCACGACTGCATGGGACACGTGCCCCATGTCAGTGAAGAGCATTGCTGCATGGGACACGTGCCCCATGTCAGTGAAGAGCATTGCTGCATGGGACACGTGCCCCATGTCAGTGAAGAGCATTGCTGCATGGGACACGTGCCCCATGTCAGTGAAGAGCATTGAGAAGAGTTGGGGAAGGACAGAGGCTCTGCTTGTTACCTTTATGGGCTGGATGTAGCCTATCACTCACCTCTGGAGCTTGGAGTTCACAATGCTAATGTCTTAATGTCTGACTTCTAGCCTGGGTGTCAGTTTGCTTCTACCAACTCCTTTGGCCAGTTTGACTAAAAGGGTTCCACACCATAATAACTACCCAGATTGACCTCGACATTACATTTACATTTAAGTCATTTAGCAGACGCTCTTATCCAGAGCGACTTACAAATTGACATGACCCTAGACATTATGTACACATCCACGGAGACACGCGCTGCACCCCGGGCAGTCACGGTCGACCCTTGGGGACCACGCTGACGAGTTACCCCACTGAGTGACGGGGACAACTGTTGCTCCGACCACAGGAGCCACAGCAGAGACCACGAGGCCCCGGCTTAACTTAATGCATTCCCCAAGATTAGAGAGGCGCTGGAGGGGAAGAGAGACGGACTATGTGGAAATGGCTTGGAGAGGCGGAGATAACAGAGATATTCAGGGACCCCATGAGGAGTCTTTCATGTTATTGTCTGCTAATATCCTGGTCTGGATTTGACTGAATGTAATGTGGAATGCGTGGGTGACAGGAAGCCTCCCCACAGGTGATTTAGTTGCATGTGTCTGTTTACAATGTGGCTCATGATGTGTAAATCAAATCCTCTTCGGGGCAATTCAAGTTGAATTCTGTCATTCATTCTTCCAATCAGTTCGTCTCAACGCTCCATCCCTCTTAACAGTGTTGAAAGTTCACTCTGGGGTGGTGATGAGGCCTGGCGTTACTGACTCACTGAGGACGGATAGATCAAACCAAAATCCACCCCTCCCCCCATCAGAGGCATATTGCTAGGTATGTTTCATGTTGGTAGGTCCCAGATGTAACAAGATGCCTGTGGTGGTAGATTCCATCCAGATTAGTGAGACGGGGGAGGACAAAGTAAAGCTCATTTCAACGCATTTGACCGATGGCTTCTATGAATTCTAAATTCAGCCTTGTAATGAGAAATATAAACAGTCAAAAGTAGGGGTAGGGGGGCATGTCCCCTCCAATACTAGTGGAAATTACACCATGGTTTTTCCTATTATGACCAATCTCCTATAGTAGTAGGGGTAGGGGGGGCATGTCCCCTCCATTACTAGTGGAAATCACACCATGGTTTTTCCTATTATGACCAATCTCCTATAGTAGTAGGGGTAGGGGGGCATGTCCCCTCCAATACTAGTGGAAATCACACCATGGTTTTTCCTATTATGACCAATCTCCTATAGTAGTAGGGGTAGGGGGGGCATGTCCCCTCCATTACTAGTGGAAATTACACCATGGTTTTTCCTATTATGACCAATCTCCTATATAGCCCAAGCCTCATAGAGAATAAACAGACCCACTGCAGTCTGCAGAGCCTGAGATGGGACAGCTACCATAGACTTGCTGTACATAATACATCATTGACAACTACGTCTGTTGACGAGGGTCCCGTGTCGCTGGGCTGCTAATTCTACAGTTAATGAGGGGAAGTTGGAAAAACATGAGCTGTGCTAAATCTGCTAATAACGCCTGGGGAGAAACACATCACGTTCAGAGCAGTTTGGAGAAATGAAAACAAACGTGACAGGTTTAGGTCAGCCTGCGCTAACGAGCCTGTGGAAAGTCAACCTGGGCTATACCGGTCCAGCCTGGCTTTAACTGTGTGTATCTAAGACCATTACTGAACTTTCACCTCTCCTTTACCCATATTGTGGCATGTCGGGAAACCAGAGGTACTTCCTGTTTTCACTCTGCGACTTAGCAGTAGGAGCTAGGTGTTTATCATGCATTTTTTATGTCTGTGTGGTGGACACAGGTTTGTGTGTGTATGTGCATGCATGTGTGTGTGTACAGTATGTGAATTTACGTGCATGCACGTGTCCTTGCGTCAGTTTGTGTTTGGCAGCCTGTGTGTGTGTGTGTGTGTGTGTGTGTGTGTGTGTGTGTGTGTGTGTGTGTGTGTGTGTGTGTGTGTGTGTGTGTGTGTGTGTGTGTGCATGTGGGGAGTCTGTGTGTGTGCATGTGGGGAGTGTGTGTGTGTGTGTGTGTGTGTGTGTGTGTGTGTGTGTGTGTGTGTGTGTGTGTGTGTGTGTGTGTGTGTGTGTGTGTGTGTGTGTGTGTGTGTGTGTGTGTGTGTGTGTGTGTGTGTGGGAGTCTGTGTGTCTGTATGTGTGTGGGAGTCTGTGTGTCTGTATGTGTGTGGGAGTCTGTATGTGTGTGTGTGTGTGGGAGTCTGTACAGTGCCTTGCGAAAGTATTCGGCCCCCTTGAACTTTGCGACCTTTTACCACATTTCAGGCTTCAAACATAAAGATATAAAACTGTATTTTTTTGTGAAGAATCAACAACAAGTGGGACACAATCATGAAGTGGAACGACATTTATTGGATATTTCAAACTTTTTAAACAAATCAAAAACTCTCTCCAGAAGTTCAGTGAGGATCTCTGAATGATCCAATGTTGATCTAAATGACTAATGATGATAAATACAATCCACCTGTGTGTAATCAAGTCTCCGTATAAATGCACCTGCACTGTGATAGTCTCAGAGGTCTGTTAAAAGCGCAGAGAGCATCATGAAGAACAAGGAACACACCAGGCAGGTCTGAGATACTGTTGTGAAGAAGTTTAAAGCCGGATTTGGATACAAAAAGATTTTCCAAGCTTTAAACATCCCAAGGAGCACTGTGCAAGCGATAATATTGAAATGGAAGGAGTATCAGACCACTGCAAATCTACCAAGACCTGGCCGTCCCTCTAAACTTTCAGCTCATACAAGGAGAAGACTGATCAGAGATGCAGCCAAGAGGTCCATGATTACTCTGGATGAAATGCAGAGATCTACAGCTGAGGCGGGAGACTCTGTCCATAGGACAACAATCAGTCGTATATTGCACAAATCTGGCCTTTATGGAAGAGTGGCAAGAAGAAAGCCATTTCTTAAAGATATCCATAAAAAGTGTTGTTTAAAGTTTGCCACAAGCCACCTGGGAGACACACCAAACATGTGGAAGAAGGTGCTCTGGTCAGATGAAACCAAAATTGAACTTTTTGGCAACAATGCAAAACGTTATGTTTGGCGTAAAAGCAACACAGCTCATCACCCTGAACACACCATCCCCACTGTCAAACATGGTGGTGGCAGCATCATGGCTTGGGCCTGCTTTTCTTCAGCAGGGACAGGGAAGATGGTTAAAATTGATGGGAAGATGGATGGAGCCAAATACAGGACCATTCTGGAAGAAAACCTGATGGAGTCTGCAAAAGACCTGAGACTGGGAAGGAGATTTGTCTTCCAACAAGACAATGATCCAAAACATAAAGCAACATCTACAATGGAATGGTTCAAAAATAAACATATCCAGGTGTTAGAATGGCCAAGTCAAAGTCCAGACCTGAATCCAATCGAGAATCTGTGGAAAGAACTGAAAACTGCTGTTCACAAATGCTCTCCATCCAACCTCACTGAGCTCGAGCTGTTTTGCAAGGAGGAATGGGAAAAAATGTCAGTCTCTCGATGTGCAAAACTGATAGAGACATACCCCAAGCGACTTACAGCTGTAATCGCAGCAAAAGGTGGCGCTACAAATTATTAACTTAAGGGGGCTGAATAATTTTGCACGCCCAATTTTTCAGTTTTTGATTTGTTAAAGTTTGAAATATCCAATAAATGTCGTTCCACTTCATGATTGTGTCCCACTTGTTGTTGATTCTTCACAAAAAAATACAGTTTTATGTCTTTATGTTTGAAGCCTGAAATGTGGCAAAAGGTCGCAAAGTTCAAGGGGGCCGAATACTTTCGCAAGGCACTGTATGTGCGTGTGTGGGAGTCTGTGTGTGCATGTGTGGGAGTCTGTGTGTATCAGCCGGTCCCAAATCACTCCCTATCCCTCCTTTTGGACCTCCCCATGTTAGCATGCCTGGAGAGGTATTTAAGCAGTGTTGTGGTAAAGCTTCCCAATATTGCTTCAACCTTACAGATATGTAAACTTTGAAGGGTTAGGGCCAAGGGGATTCAAATGGGACCGGCTGGTTGTGTGTGTGTGTGTGTGTGTGTGTATTCAGAACTCACTCCTGGGAGTCCAGTGTGTGTGTAGCGTCCAGCAGCAGTTTGGACAGCATGGTGAAGATGTGTAGTCTCATCTCAGGGTCTCTCTCTGGGTCCAGACAGTTCTGCAGAAGGGGCATTAGCAAGGGCAGGAACTCTCCAATGACTGGGCCTGAACACACACACACAACACACACAGAAGAACAGAAGTCCTATTATTAGTACTACTGACCACTACTCAGTCAGACAGGGAAAGTTCCAAGGACTGACCAGACTGTGACACACAGCAACAAGGAAATGAGACATGAGTTAAAGGAGCTTTTGTGTGTGAATTGCTTGAGTGTGTGTGTGTGTGTTGCGGTAAGTCGTGTTACCAGGCTGGGTCAGTCACTGGATGGGAAATTCACAGTGAAAGTATTCCCAGCTCACACACACTAACCGTCTGTCTGTCTGACTATGTGTGTGTGTGTGTGTATGACACGCTGTAGAGACAAGACAGAGGATATCCTGTGATGATGAGGGCAGCGGCTGGCCAGTAGAACGGACTTCCCCCAAGAAGCAGATAAAGAGAGGGAGAGAGAGAGAGAGAACAAGGCAATGGAGGGTAAGGAGAGAGAGACAGAGACAGACAGAGACAGAGATATATAGAAAGAGAGAGATATATAGAGAGAGGACACAAAATGGAAAGATGTCACGCAGCAGGAATGTGCGAATCAAAACGGTGCCACAAACAGGGTGAAGGTGTCAGACCAGAGCAGACATCTCAAGGCCCCTTCACACTAACTCACTGCTGAAATGAGAGGGTCAGCTAGGCTGGATTCCTCTAAAATGATCCCGAGTACACAGCCAGTTGACCACAGTGTCCTGCCCTGCTCACCTGGCAGTGTGTGGTGTGGTGTAGGCACACAGACACAGAGGGGATTTATTTTTACAGGGCCAGAGGGTGCCAGACCAGAGACAGTGAAGGAACACACACACACACACTCACACACACGTGCATGCAGAGACACACAGAAAAACGCAGGGACATTTACGGACAAACACATACACCAACGCAGGGATCCACACACACACGTACGGAAAAGAGGAGCAATGCCAATGTGAAGAGGAAATGGGAGGACAAAGTTTATGTCTGACAAACAGCAGTCAGAAGGTGAGACCAGACTATGACTAAGAGAATGGGATATTCTCAGATCTCAAACATCCACTAATAGATGCTATAATCTATAGCATGTCTTTCCATTGGCTCCCAGGCCCATATTCCCAGAATGCTTTGGCATAGTGGCCAGAAAGGTGAAAAGTTAACCCCGGAATGTCGAGGGGCTTTGTAGGGAGTATTTTAAAAATAACCACACAAAGACTGGGGGGGGTCGGCCTGACCGTAAGCTTAGAATGGACTGGTCAGTTATGACTGGAGGCTTAGGGGACTAGAGGACATACTACAGCTGTTCATTGCTGTTCTCATACAATCAGAGCAGAAACCTCAAATACCTGTTCAGTACATCCTGTTACTATCATCTGATAAATATCTGTGGAAATCTATTGGTCCTGATTAAGCATGAATAACAGTACAACTGTAAAACTAAATAACTAAAATAACTTCTCTATTATTAGAATTATACAGACAAACCTAAAAGGGTTCCGTTTCGGGGTCCATGTAGAAACAATTCCACAGAGGGTTCTACATGGGGACAGCCAAAGAACCCTTTTTTCTAAGAGTGTATAGGTCTGGAGTGCAAGTGTGTGGTGTGAGAGAGAGAGAGAGACAGAGAGACAGACAGAGAGAGACAGAGAGAGAGACAGAGACACAGAGAGAGAGAGAGAGAGAGAGAGAGAGACAGACAGAGAGAGTGAGAGACAGACAGAGAGAGAGAGAGAGAGAGAGACACAGAGAGAGAGAGAGAGAGCGATCCGGGATGAAAGAACGTGTGTCGGAGGTGCTAATGTCGGAGGATTATGGGGGATAGGGGTAAAGTAATGCGTAAAGTGAGGTTCAGAGCCCTGTAACCCTCCCTAACCTGGACTGAGACAGAGTCACTAAGCTAACTTGGCTCTAATGACAAGCTTTCTGTGTGTAGCTGGATAATGGCAGGTTATATGTTGCTGACTTGCCAGATGCCTCAAACTGAATTATTCTGCTGCTATCATTCACTACATACTTCAGTCAGACTGCCACCATTCAAGTGGTTTGTAGTGACATCAAAGTGCGGGGTGTTGTACAAAACCAAGTCATCAGCGATTGGATCATCTCTAACCATCAGAGTATCAAAGCCAATGACACATTTTTAAAAGTGCCGCTTTACACATTTTTGTTCTGGCTCTGGCCCAAACCATCGGTTTCTGGGTCCAATCAGACCGTCTAGAATGGATTTCCATTCTACAAATCGTAGAGGAGGTCCACAGATACAGACTCATTGCGAAGAAGAAACTAACATCCATGGGGGTGATGTTTTGCCGGTGCAAGGAGTTTGGATAGCCAGGCAAGTCTCTTTCTGTCTGTGTGAGTGTTTCTAAAGGGGACTTGAGTCAAAGGTCTTTGACTTGTCTCAGAGTCATACAGGTCTTAAGGGTAGATGACAGCGTAGAAATAAAGTGAATAGAACGGATATAGCAACATTTGTTTCCATTCCTGTTAGTGAGTATTTCTCCTTTGCCAAGATAATCCAGCCTCCTGACAGGTGTAGGAGCTTTGCACAGCCATTGAAGAGGAGTGGGACAACATTCCATAGGCCACAATCAACAGCCTGATCAACTCTATGCGAAGGAGAAGTGTTGAGCTGCATGAGGCAAATGGTGGTCACACCAGATACTGACTGGTTTTCTGATTCATGCCCCTACCTTTTGTTTTGTTGGTATATGTGACTAACAGATGTATATCTATATTCCCAGTCATGTGAAATCCATAGATTAGGGCCTAATGAATGTATTTCCTGATATGAACTGTAACTCAGTAAAACCTTTGAAATGATCGCATGCTGTGTTTATATTTTTGTTCAGTGTAAATCTATGATGGTGGCTGTTTGGCTGGTATGGAATGAAGGGTTGTCTTCAATGACAATATCCACTCTATAACTGGTATTTCTAGGAGTGGTGGGGAAACAACATGGAGGTAATAGCTTGACTATAGTCTCACCTGACTGGCCAGCGATGACATGCATTGTCGGAACTAGAAGCACAAGCATTTCGCTACACTCACATTAACATCTGCTAACCATGTGTATGTGACAAATAAAATTGGATTTGATTTGATGTAGCAAATATTGTATACTATATTGACAAGATAGTCAAGTGACCCGCACTAACAGTAGAAATACATGTCCTCAAATATGGAAGTCAGGGTGGAGGCGGCGAGATCAGGTGGAACCATTCTAGCCAATGAGAGGGCAGATATGCATGTGAACAACAGGCCATAGAGATGGATGACTCATCTTTGTATCTGTGCCATTATAGAGTCTGTGACCGCAAGGGCAGCACCATTGAAGCCATTTCCATTTTAAAGTAGTCCATTTTCTTATTCTTCATTGGCTGATTGCTCCAAAATCATAGGAATCCCCACCCAATTGTCTACTTTAAAATGGTGGAAGCCCTCAATGGCAATATCCAAACTAAACCGGGTTATATCCATGATGAGTCCTCTCGCTATGACAACAGGAACAACTCCAATATAAAGTTGTTTTTTTCAAAGTTGGGTAAATGCAACATGTGTCCACTTATATCAGTAAATTCAGAACAACCTAACGGTTCCGAAACTTCAGTTGATCGAATAAGCATCACTTAGCAAATGAGCAATTCCCACACTCTCCCATTGACCAAAAATTCCTCCATTCTTAGGCTTATTTTCGTGGACAGATTTTGGGCGGAGTAAAACCCCTTGCTTCGCTTCTTCCTCTCTGCCTTTGGTCTCACATGATTCTGACAATAATGTGGTTTTAGTCTCACCTGATTGGCCAGATATGACTGTTTGGACAGTAATGGGTTGGTTACAGATTGATCTTCTGATTGGACAGAATTGACCTGTATTCTCACCTGATTGGCCAGCAATGTGGCTATAGTCTCATATGACTGGCCAGAGATGACCTATAGCAGAGCTCTCCACTCTGCCAACCCGGATGTTCTAGCTGTGTCTGAATCCTGGCTTAGGAAGACCACCAAAAATTCAGAAATTTTAATTCCAAACTACAACATTTTCAGACAAGATAGAACTGCCAAAGGGAGCGGTGTTGCAATCTACTGCAAAGATAGAACTCTGCAGGCCGTCCTACTATCCAGGTCTGTACCCAAACTATTTGAACTTCTACTTTTAAAAATCCACCTCTCGAAAAACAAGTCTCTCACCGTTGTCGCCTGCTATAGACCACCCTCTGCCCCCAGCTGTGCTCTGGACACCATATGTGAACTGATTGCCCTCCATCTATCTTCAGAGCTCGTGCTGCTAGGCGACCTAAACTGGAACATGCTTAACACCCCAGCCACCCTACAATCTAAACTTGATGCCCTCAATCTCACACAAATTATCAATGAACCTACCAGGTACCCCCCCAAAGCCTTAAACACGGGCACCCTCATAGATATCATCCTAACCAACTTCCCCTCTAAATACACCTCTGCTGTCTTCAACCAAGATCTCAGCGATCACTGCCTCATTGCCTGCATCCGTAATGGGTCAGCGGTCAAACGACCTCCACTCATCACTGTAAAACGCTCCCTGAAACACTTCAGCGAGCAGGCCTTTCTAATCGACCTGGCCGGGGTATCCTGGAAGGATATTGATCTCATCCCGTCAGTAGAGGATGCCTGGATATTTTTTTTAAATGCCTTCCTAACCATCTTAAATAAACATGCCCCATTCAAGAAATTTAGAACCAGGAACAGATATAGCCCTTGGTTCTCCCCTGACCTGACTGCCCTTAACCAACACAAAAACATCCTATGGCGTTCTGCATTAGCATCGAACAGCCCCCGTGATATGCAGCTGTTCAGGGAAGCTAGAAACCGTTATACACAGGCAGTTAGAAAAGCCAAGTCTAGCTTTTTCAAGCAGAAATTTGCTTCCTGCAACACTCAAAAAAGTTCTGGGACACTGTAAAGTCCATGGAGAATAAGAACACCTCCTCCCAGCTGCCCACTGCACTGATAGGAAACACCGTCACCACTGATAAATCCACCATAATTGAGAATTTCAATAAGCATTTTTCTACGGCTGGCCATGCTTTCCACCTGGCTACTCCTACCCCGGTCAACAGCACTGCACCCCCAACAGCAACTCGCCCAAGCCTTCCCCATTTCTCCTTCTCCCAAATCCATTCAGCTCATGTTCTGAAAGAGCTGAAAAATCTGGAACCCTACAAATCAGCCGGGCTAGACAATCTGGACCCTTTCTTTCTAAAATTATCCGCCGAAATTGTTGCCACCCCTATTACTAGCCTGTTCAACCTCTCTTTCGTGTCATCTGAGATTCCCAAAGATTGGAAAGCAGCTGCGGTCATCCCCCTCTTCAAAGGGGGGGACACTCTTGACCCAAACTGCTACAGACCTATATCTATCCTACCATGCCTTTCTAAGGTCTTCGAAAGCCAAGTCAACAAACAGATTACCGACCATTTTGAATCTCACCATACCTTCTCTGCTATGCAATCTGGTTTCAGAGCTGGTCATGGGTGCACCTCAGCCACGCTCAAGGTCCTAAACGATATCTTAACCGCCATCGATAAGAAACATTACTGTGCAGCCGTATTCATTGATCTGGCCAACGCTTTCGACTCTGTCAATCACCACATCCTCATCGGCAGACTCGACAGCCTTGGTTTCTCAAGTGATTGCCTCGCCTGGTTCACCAACTACTTCTCTGATAGAGTTCAGTGTGTCAAATCGGAGGGTCTGCTGTCCGGACTTCTGGCAGTCTCTATGGGGGTGCCACAGGGTTCAATTCTTGGACAGACTCTCTTCTCTGTATACATCAATGAGGTCGCTCTTGCTGCTGGTGAGTCTCTGATCCACCTCTACACAGACAACACCATTCTGTATACTTCCGGCCCTTCTTTGGACACTGTGTTAACAACCCTCCAGGCAAGCTTCAATGCCATACAACTCTCCTTCCGTGGCCTCCAATTGCTCTTAAATACAAGTAAAACTAAATGCATGCTCTTCAACCGATCGCTATCTGCACCTACAAGCCTGTCCAACATCACTACTCTGGACGGCATCCGACTTAGAATACGTGGACAACTACAAATACTTAGGTGTCTGGTCAGACTGTAAACTCTCCTTCCAGACCCATATCAAACATCTCCAATCCAAAGTTAAATCTAGAATTGGCTTCCTATTTCGCAACAAAGCATCCTTCACTCATGCTGCCAAACAAACCCTTGTAAAACTGACCATCCTACCAATCCTCGACTTTGGCGATGTCATTTACAAAATAGCCTCCAATACCCTACTCAACAAATTGGATGCAGTCTATCACAGTGCAATCCGTTTTGTCACCAAAGCCCCATATACTACCCACCATTGCAACCTGTACGCTCTCGTTGGCTGGCCCTCGCTTCATACTCGTCGCCAAACCCACTGGCTCCATGTCATCTACAAGACCCTGCTAGGTAAAGTCTCCCCTTGTCTCATCTCTCTAGTCACCATAGCATCTCCCACCTGTAGCACACGCTCCAGCAGGTATATCTCTCTAGTCACCATAGCATCTCCCACCTGTAGCACACGCTCCAGCAGGTATATCTCTCTAGTCACCATAGCATCTCCCACCTGTAGCACACGCTCCAGCAGGTATATCTCTCTAGTCACCATAGCATCTCCCACCTGTAGCACACGCTCCAGCAGGTATATCTCTCTAGTCACCCCCAAAACCAATTCTTTCTTTGGACGCCTCTCCTTCCAGTTCTCTGCTGCCAATGACTGGAACGAACTACAAAAATCTCTGAAACTGGAAACACTTATCTCCCTCACTAGCTTTAAGCACCAACTGTCAGAGCATCTTACAGATTACTGCACCTGTACATAGCCCACCTATAATTTAGCCCAAACAACTACCTCTTTCCCAACTGTATTTAATTTATTTTATTTATTTTGCTCCTTTGCACCCCATTATTTTTATTTCTACTTTGCACATTCTTCCATTGCAAAACTACCATTCCAGTGTTTTACTTGCTATATTGTATTTACTTTGCCACCATGGCCTTTTTTGCCTTTACCTCCCTTCTCACCTCATTTGCTCACATTGTATATAGACTTGTTTATACTGTATTATTGACTGTATGTTTGTTTTACTCCATGTGTAACTCTGTGTCGTTGTATCTGTCGAACTGCTTTGCTTTATCTTGGCCAGGTCGCAATTGTAAATGAGAACTTGTTCTCAACTTGCCTACCTGGTTAAATAAAGGTGAAATAAAATAAATAAATAAAACCCTGTTCCTGTAGGTTCTCTCAAACCCTAATCTAACACACCTAATTTGAATGAATATCTATCTGATCAGTTGAATTAGGTTAGTTACAAGTGGAGTTGGATTTAAAACCTACAGGAGGGTAGGCTCTCCAGGAACACGCTTGGAGAAACCTGACCTATAGTCTCACCTGATTGGGTGGCGATGACCTGGAGCTGCAGTCTCTGGGAGGAGTAGCTGGTCCAGGTCTTCTGAGAGGCTGAGAGCCACTGGAGCAGCTGATCCATGTGCTGCCTGTAGAGGTCAGCTACTGTAGCCAGACCCTGGACCTTACACAGAGACACTACGCTCTGCTCTGCCTGAGAGGAGAGAGAGAGGGAGAGATGGAGAGAGAGATGGAGACAGAGACAGAGAGCGAGACAGAGAGCGAGATGGAGAGGAGAGAGACAGAGACAGAGAGGGAGAGATGGAGACAGAGAGCGAGATGGAGAGGAGAGAGACAGAGAGGAGATAGAGAGGAGAGAGACAGAGAGCGAGATGGAGAGGAGTGAGACAGAGAGCGAGATGGAGAGGAGAGAGACAGAGAGGAGATGGAGAGGAGAGAGACAGAGAGGAGAGAGACAGAGAGCGAGATGGAGAGGAGAGAGACAGAGAGGAGATGGAGAGGAGAGAGACAGAGAGGAGAGAGACAGAGAGCGAGATGGAGAGGAGAGAGACAGAGAGGAGAGAGACAGAGAGTGAGATGGAGAGGAGAGAGACAGAGAGTGAGATGGAGAGGAGAGAGACATAGAGGAGAGGAGAGAGACAGAGAGGAGATGGAGAGGAGACAGACAGAGAGCGAGATGGAGAGGAGAGAGACAGAGAGGAGATGGAGAGGAGAGAGACAGAGAGGAGATGGAGAGGAGAGAGACAGAGAGGAGAGAGACAGAGAGCGAGATGGAGAGGAGAGAGACAGAGAGGAGAGAGACAGAGAGCGAGATGGAGAGGAGAGAGACAGAGAGGAGATGGAGAGGAGAGAGACAGAGAGGAGATGGAGAGGAGAGAGACAGAGAGCGAGATGGAGAGGAGAGAGACAGAGAGACAGAGACAGAGACAGAGACAGAGAGAGAGAGAGAAACAGGAAGGGAACGTGAGAGAAAGTGATCAACACATTCCATTAAAATGTTAATGGCTGTGTTGCAAGTTTAGATTACATCTGGAAACAGAAGCATGAACAGTAACTTTACCATGAAAATAATAACTCTCCAGAAACGCTGTAAACAATGTGCTTCACATGCTCTTAGTCTAATACATCAAACCACTCGGATGCAAACATTAACACATGTACCCATACAGAAAACAAACAGGAAGCATACATCCCATAGTCACAATAAATATCAACGGAGAGGAAATGAGCAGAGTGAGAGAAAGGAGCGTGAGCATAGTGTTGTCTCTTCAGGACAGAGGAAGTGACCTCGAGGGGCGCGTTATGGTCCCCTTGAGGGGAGGCGGGGATGGACACTGTCTGATTGACTGTCCTCTTGAGTCAATAGTGTTAACCCCCTGCGAAGGGAGCCAACAACCCCCCCACAAACCTGACTGGAAGATCATTTTCTGGGAAAACTGGCGTTGCCATTCCCCCTGGGAGGTGGAACAACGTCCAGGAATGTCCCAGGCCATGCTCTCCCTCCCTCCTCCTCTACATGTCCCAGGCCATGCTCTCCCTCCCTCCTTCTCTACATGTCCCAGGCCATGCTCTCCCTCCCTCCTTCTCTACATGTCCCAGGCCATGCTCTCCCTCCCTCCTCCTCTACATGTCCCAGGCCATGCTCTCCCTCCCTCCTCCTCTACATGTCCCAGGCCATGCTCTCCCTCCCTCCTTCTCTACATGTCCCAGGCCATGCTCTCCCTCCCTCCTCCCTCCTTATCTACATGGCCCTGTCCCTATTCTCCCTCCCTCCTTCCCCCTTCTCTACATGACCCTGTCCCTATTCTCCCTCCCTCCTTCCCCCCTTCTCTACATGTCCCTGCCCCTATTCTCCCTCCCTCCTTCCTATATAATAATAATAATATATGCCATTTAGCTGACGCTTTTATCCAAAGCGACTTACAGTCACGTGTGCATACATTCTACGTATGGGTGGTCCCGGGAATCGAACCCACTACCCTGGCGTTACAAGCGCCATGCTCTACCAACTGAGCCACTACATGACCCTGCCCCTATTCTCCCTCCCTCCTTCCTCCTTCTCTACATGACCCTGCCCCTATTCTCCCTCCCTCCTTCTCTACATGTCCCTGTCCCTATTCTTCCTCCCAGTTCCAAACAGGACACCGTTTCTGCAGACAGACACACAGACAGTCAAACATAGAAGGCCACTGAGTGGTCAGTCATTCATCCGTTGGCCAGAGTGCAACTCCACTTCCCGCTCCTCTCCTCGTAGACCTGCTATTAGCACACAGTCCAAACAGACAGACTAAACTAAGACGTAACACAGGGCTTTTACAGTCTGTTCTGTTTCCTCTGCCTCTTCTCTTTGTTGTTAACTTTTATTCTGGGTCAAGTTACCCGGACGATGAGTGTCCTTCGCGGCAGGATGGCGCTCGCATGGCATGTAATGGCAGTAGGCGTGAGGAAAGATGGCGCTGGGGCTGATTCTCTCGCTCTCTCAAAACCGCCTCCTTTCACCCTCGGCAACGGTTTAAACTAGTTCCACTCCAAAGGTGCAATTTCTGACTAAATGGGTAATTACAGTAGACTGTCGAGTTCCACTGTGCCCACTTTGAACCAGGGCTAACACTTACATTCTTCAAATAGCTTCTCTGGCCCGCTATACAAAACATACTCACAGCTGTAATAAACAAGGAGGAGGGGGATGGAAAGAGAGTGTTAACATGTTAAAAACATTCTAGATCACCACATGTCAGAGCAGAGAAGGAGAAGAGTAGTTACACAGGAGAGGTGGATGGTTATAAACGTTGAGCCCACAGGGGAGGGGAGGCCTGCCTGGAAGACAGAGAGGATAATGGGATTGCTCGTTAGAGCCACTGGGTGAGGCTGTGTGTGTGTGTGTATGTGTGTGTGTCTCTTACCTGGGCAGTGAGCTGGGGTTTGATGTATGGATGTGTAGACATACGTGTGTGTGTCCATGTACTGTATGTGTGTGTGTCTCTTACCTGGGCAGTGAGCTGGGGTTTGATGTATGGATGTGTAGACATACGTGTGTGTGTCCATGTACTGTATGTGTGTGTGTCTCTTACCTGGGCAGTGAGCTGGGGTTTGATGTATGGATGTGTAGACATACGTGTGTGTGTCCATGTACTGTATGTGTGTGTATGTGAGCACATCTTACCTTGTCAGTGAGCTGTGGCTCAGTGGAGAGGCTCTGGATAATAACCAGCACCTGTAACAGCTGTAGACTGACCGAGCAACAGTCCTTCTCACACACAGACAACAGAACATCCACACAGGACAGCAACTGTTCCAGATACACCGCCTGGGAGAGGGACGGAGAGACAATTCTAATTCAGCCCTTTATTGGGTAAATATCATATATCACACAAACACATTTAAATATCAGCCCTCACACATTTACACCTGGAAAAGGAGAGACCGGGAGAGAGAGGGATACGGAGATAGGGGAATGTGTAGATTGAGGTGGAGTGTGAGAAGGGGTGATAGAGATAGGTACAGAGAGAGGGGTGAGAGAGATAGGAACAGAGAGAGGGAGTAAGAGAGAGATAGGTACAGAGAGATAGGAACAGAGAGAGGGAATAAGAGAGAGATAGGTACAGAGAGAGGGAGTAAGAGAGAGATAGGTACAGAGAGAGAGATAGGTACAGAGAGAGAGATAGGTACAGAGAGAGGGAGTAAGAGAGAGATAGGTACAGAGAGAGGGAGTAAGAGAGATGGGTACAGAGAGAGGGAGTAAGAGAGAGAGAGATAGGTACAGAGAGAGAGAGAGATAGGTACAGAGAGCGAGAGAGATAGGTACAGAGAGCGAGAGAGAGAGAGAGAGATAGGTACAGAGAGAGAGAGAGATGGTACAGAGAGAGAGAGATAGGTACAGAGAGGGAGTAAGAGAGAGAGATAAGTACAGAGAGAGGGAGTAAGAGAGAGAGATAAGTACAGAGAGAGAGATAGGTACAGAGAGATAGATAGGTACAGAGAGATAGATAGGTACAGAGAGATAGATAGGTACAGAGAGATAGATAGGTACAGAGAGCGAGAGATAGGTACATAGAGAGAGAGATAGGTACAGAGAGAGAGATAGGTACAGAGAGAGGGAGTAAGAGAGAGAGATAAGTACAGAGAGAGGGAGTAAGAGAGAGATAGATAGGTACAGAGAGATAGATAGGTACAGAGAGATAGATAGGTACAGAGAGAGAGAGATAGGTACAGAGAGAGAGATAGGTACAGAGAGATAGATAGGTACAGAGAGAGAGAGATAGGTACAGAGAGAGAGAGATAGGTACAGAGAGAGATAGATAGGTACAGAGAGAGATAGATAGGTACAGAGAGATAGATAGGTACAGAGAGATAGATAGGTACAGAGAGATAGATAGGTACAGAGAGAGAGAGATAGGTACAGAGAGATAGAGATAGGTACAGAGAGATAGAGATAGGTTAACCTCCTGCCCAATGTATGACCATATTAGAGAGACATATTTCCCCCAGATCACACAGATCCACAAAGAATTCGAAAACATATCCAATTTTGAAAAACTCCCATATCTACTGGGTGAAATTCCACAGTGTGCCATCACAGCAGCAAGATTTGTGACCTGTTGCCACGAGAAAAGGGCAACCAGTGAAGAACAAACACCATTGTGTGTCCTTCTGTAGCTCAGTTGGTAGAGCATGGCGCTTGTAACGCCAGGGTAGTGGGTTCGATCCCGGGACCACCCATACGTAGAATGTATGCACACATGACTGTAAGTCGCTTTGGATAAAAGCGTCTGCTAAATGGCATATATTATTATATATTAAATACAACCCATATTTATGCTTATTTATTTTATCTTGTGTCCTTTAATTATTTGTACATTGTGTATATATATATATATATATATATATATATATATATATATATATATATATATATATATATATGACATTTGTAATGTCTTTACTGTTTTGAAACTGTTGTATGTGTAATGTTTACTGTTAATTTTTGTTGTTTTTCACTTTATATATTCACTTTGTATGTTGTCTACCTCACTTGCTTTGGCAATGTTAACACATGTTTCCCATGCCAATAAAGCCCTTGAATTGAATTGAATTGAATTGATAGGTACAGAGAGATAGATAGGTACAGAGAGATAGATAGGTACAGAGAGAGAGAGAGAGATAGGTACAGAGAGAGAGAGAGATAGGTACAGAGAGAGGGATAGGTACAGAGAGATAGATAGGTACAGAGAGATAGATAGGTACAGAGAGAGAGATAGGTACAGAGAGAGAGATAGGTACAGAGAGAGAGATAGGTACAGAGAGATAGATAGGTACAGAGAGAGAGAGATAGGTACAGAGAGAGAGAGATAGGTACAGAGAGAGAGAGATAGGTACAGAGAGATAGATAGGTACAGAGAGAGAGAGATAGGTACAGAGAGAGGGAGTAAGAGAGAGACTGCAGTGCTAGTCTGATGGTGCATGAGAAGCCCCTGACCTCTGTTCCTCACTGTCATACTGTTAAATGAGGGAAAAGTCAATGGTGTGACCGCTCCCTTCACCACCAGCCTAGAAGCTAGATTTATTTTCTCTGAACTCTATCCGCCCTCTCCCCTCTATCCCTCCTTCTGTCTCCCTCGCTCACACTTCTCTCCATCTGCTCCCTCTCACCTCTCTCACGACACGCCATCCTCCCTTCCTCCCTCAGTTCTGACACTCTCTCGCTCGCTCTGTGTTTCTCTCTCTGTCTCCTCATCTCTCTCTCTCTCTCTCTGTCTCCCTCTCTCTCTGTCTCTCTCTCTCTCTCTCTCTCTCTCGTCTCTCTCTCTCTGCGTCTCTCTCTCTCTCTCTGTCTCCCTCTCTCTCTGTCTCTCTCTCTCTCCCTCTCTCTCTCTCTCTCTCTCTCTCTCTCTGTCTCTCTCTCTCTGCGTCTCTCTCTCTCTGCGTCTCTCTCTCTGCGTCTCTCTCTCTGTGTCTCTCTCTCTCTGCGTCTCTCTCTCTCTCTGCGTCTCTCTCTCTCTCTGCGTCTCTCTCTCTCTCTGCGTCTCTCTCTCTCTGCGTCTCTCTCTCTCTGCGTCTCTCTCTCTCTGTGTCTCTCTCTCTGTAGGGTGAGCTCATGTTTAGACAAAAGGCCTTCCACTCGGACCAATTTCCATGCCATCACCGGGAGCACAGCCTTGTTTCCTGTTTTGCTGTGGCCTGTCATTAGAGAGGAGGGAGGGAGGGATGGGGAGGCAGCCTCCAGGTGTTTGCTTAGGGAGAGGGGGTGTATTAGGGAACGGAGAGAGATGGCCAAGAGTCTGTACGCACGCACATACACCTCATCCCTCCCATTCTCCATAATGACAAAACGTCTGTTCAGTGCTCAAAGCAGGCACTAGGAGGAGCACAACACTGTCTTCCCCGAGCGGCCAGAGAGAAGCCAGAGAGCAGAAAGACAGCGGCCAGAGAGCAGCCAGAGAGCGGAAAGAGCGACCAAAGAGCAGAAAGAGAGCGGCCAAAGAGAAGCCAGAGAGCTGTCAGAGAGTGGAAAAAGAGCGGCCAGAGAGCGGAGAGAGCAGCCAGAGAGCGACCAGAGAGCAGAAAGAGAGCAG
This sequence comes from Oncorhynchus keta, assembly GCF_023373465.1. NCBI lineage: Eukaryota > Metazoa > Chordata > Actinopteri > Salmoniformes > Salmonidae > Oncorhynchus > Oncorhynchus keta. The sequence continues at coordinate 30,287,832 of NC_068425.1, read as the reverse complement.
CCAGAGAGAAGCCAGAGAGCAGCCAGATAGCGGAAAGAGAGCGTCCAGAGAGCAGAAAGAGAGCGGCCAGAGAGCAGACAGAGAGAAGCCAGAGAGCAGCCAGAGAGCGGAAAGAGAGCGTCCAGAGAGCAGCCAGAGAGCGACCAGAGAGCAGAAAGAGAGCGGCCAGAGAGCAGAAAGAGAGCAGCCAGAGAGTGGCCAGAGAGCAGAAAGAGAGCAGCCAGAGAGCAGAAAGACAGAGGCCAGAGAGCAGCCAGAGAGCAGAAAGAGAGCGGCCAGAGAGTGGAGAGAGCGGCCAGAGAGCGACCAGAGAGCAGAAAGAGAGCGGCCAGAGAGCAGCCAGAGAGCAGAAAGAGAGCGGCCAGAGCGGAGAGAGCGGCCAGAGAGTGGAAAGAGAGCGGCCAGAGAGTGGAAAGAGCGTGTCCAGAGAGCGGAGAGAGCGGCCAGAGAGCGGCCAGAGAGCGAACAGAGAGAAGCCAGAGAGCGACCAGAGAGAAGCCAGAGAGCGGCCAGAGAGAAGCAAGAGAGCAGCCGAAGAGTGGCCAGAGAGAAGCTAGAGAGAATCCAGAGAGCAGAAAGAGAGCAGCCAGAGAGCAGAAAGAGAGCAGCCAGAGAGAAGCCAGGGAGAAGCCAGAGAGCAGAAAGACAGCGGCCAGAGAGCAGCCAGAGAGAAGCCAGAGAGTGGAAAGAGCGGCCAAAGAGCAGAAAGAGAGTGGCCAAAGAGAAGCCAGAGAGCTGCCAGAGAGAAGCCAGAGAGCAGCCAGAGAGCGGAGAGAGCGGCCAGAGAGCGGAGAGAGCGGCCATAGAGCGACCAGAGAGCAGAAAGAGAGCGGCCAGAGAGCAGAAAGAGAGCGGCCAGAGAGAAGCCAGAGAGCGGCCAGAGAGCAGCCAGAGAGCGGTCAGAGAGCAGAAAGAGAGCGGCCAGAGCGGAGAGAGCGGCCAGAGAGTGGAAAGAGAGCGGCCAGAGAGTGGAAAGAGCGTGGCCAGAGAGCGGAGAGAGCGGCCAGAGAGCGGAGAGAGCGGCCAGAGAGCGACCAGAGAGCAGAAAGAGAGCGGCCAGAGAGCAGCCAGAGAGCGGCCAGAGAGCAGAAAGAGAGCGGCCAGAGCGGAGAGAGCGGCCAGAGAGTGGAAAGAGAGCGGCCAGAGAGTGGAAAGAGCGTGGCCAGAGAGCGGAGAGAGCGGCCAGAGCGGAGAGAGCGGCCAGAGAGCAGAAAGAGAGCGGCCAGAGAGAAGCCAGAGAGAAGCCAGAGAGCAGAAAGAGAGCAGAAAGAGAGCAGCCAGAGAGCAGAAACACAGCGGCCAGAGAGCAGCCAGAGAGAAGCCAGAGAGTGGAAAGAGTGGCCAAAGAGCAGAAAGAGAGTGGCCAAAGAGAAGCCAGAGAGCTGCCAGAGAGTGGAAAGACAGCAGCCAGAGAGCAGCCAGAGAGCGGCCAGAGAGAAGCCAGAGAGCAGCCAGAGAGTGGAGAGAGCGGCCAGAGAGCGGCCAGAGAGCGACCAGAGAGCAGCCAGAGAGCAGAAAGAGAGCGGCCAGAGAGAAGCCAGAGAGCGGCCAGAGAGCAGCCAGAGAGCGGTCAGAGAGCAGAAAGAGAGCGGCCAGAGCGGAGAGAGCGGCCAGAGAGTGGAAAGAGCGCGGCCAGAGAGCGGAGAGAGCGGCCAGAGAGCGGAGAGAGCGGCCAGAGAGAAGCCAGAGAGCAGAAAGAGAGCAGCCAGAGAGAAGCCAGGGAGAAGCCAGAGAGCAGAAAGAGAGCAGCCAGAGAGCAGAAAGACAGCGGCCAGAGAGCAGCCAGAGAGAAGCCAGAGAGCGGAAAGAGCGGCCAAAGAGCAGAAAGAGAGTGGCCAAAGAGAAGCCAGAGAGCTGCCAGAGAGTGGAAAGACAGCAGCCAGAGAGCAGCCAGAGAGCGGAGAGAGCGGCCAGAGAGCGGAGAGAGCGGCCAGAGAGCGGAGAGAGCGGCCAGAGAGCGAACAGAGAGCAGAAAGAGAGCGGCCAGAGAGCGGCCAGAGAGCAGAAAGAGAGAAGCCAGAGAGTGGAAAGAGAGCGGCCAGAGAGCAGAAAGAGAGCGGCCAGAGAGCGGAAAGAGCGGCCAAAGAGCAGAAAGAGAGCGGCCAAAGAGAAGCCAGAGAGCTGCCAGAGAGTGGAAAGAGAGCGGCCAGAGAGCGGAGAGAGCGGCCAGAGAGCGGAGAGAGCGGCCAGAGAGCAGAAAGAGAGCGGCCGGAGAGCAGAAAGAGAGCGGCCAAAGAGAAGCCAGAGAGCTGCCAGAGAGTGGAAAGAGAGAGGAGAGAGCGGCCAGAGAGCAGCCAGAGAGCAGAAAGAGCGGCCAAAGAGCAGAAAGAGAGCGGCCAAAGAGAAGCCAGAGAGCTGCCAGAGAGTGGAAAGAGAGAGGAGAGAGCGGCCAGAGAGCAGCCAGAGAGCGACCAGAGAGCAGCCAGAGAGCAGAAAGAGCGGCCAAAGAGCAGAAAGAGAGCGGCCAAAGAGAAGCCAGAGAGCTGCCAGAGAGTGGAAAGAGAGAGGAGAGAGCGGCCAGAGAGCAGCCAGAGAGCGACCAGAGAGCAGCCAGAGAGCTGAAAGAGAGCAGAAAGAGAGCGGCCAGAGAGCAGCCAGAGAGCGGCCAGAGAGCAGAAAGAGAGCGGCCAGAGAGCAGAAAGAGAGCAGCATGCCACTTCAGTGGGAAGAAAAGAGATCAAAGCATAAATAAATAAGATGGAAGAGCAGTGAGTCTATGACAGGACTGGAGAGGAGAGACTAGAGGGTCAGGACTTCCATGGCCGGAGAGGAGAGACTAGAGACTATTCTAAAAGAAAGTGAGCATAGAGGATAACCTCTGCTTCCTTAGTCCCCCTGTCTGGCCTGGGCTTCCCTGGGCCTCCCCCTCACCTCTCTGGGGTTCAATGGGCCTCCCCCTCGCTTCCCTGGGGCTTTCCCATCCCCTCTCTGGGCTTCCCTGGGCCTCCCCCTCACCTCTCTGGGCTTCCCTGGGGCCTCACCTCTCTTGGCTTCCCTGGGGCCTCCCCCTCACCTCTCTGGGCTTCCCTGGGCCTCCCCCGCACCTCTCTGGGCTTCCCTGGGGCCTCCCCCTCACCCCTCTGGGTGTGTGACTCAGTTCTCCCCTCCTGTGTGCTTACTCACCCCCCCTGTAGAGTGTGGACATGCTCACAGTGGGTGGTGAGGATACTCATAGAATCTCTAGTTATTGTATTTCTGTGGGGATCCCCCTCTTTACAGCTCTGCAGCTCACTATCATGGGAATAGAGCAGAGAGAATGTGGAGGTTTCACTCTGTTCTGTTCTGTTCTGGCCTGTTCTGTCTGTTCTGGCCTGTTCTGTCCTGTTCTGGTCTGCTCTGTTTTGGTCTGTTCTGGTCTGTTCTCTGCTGAGTTCTGTTCTGCTCTGTTTTGGTCTGTTCTGTTCTGTTCTCTGCTGTGGTCTGTTCTGTTTTGTTCTCTGCTGTGGTCTGTTCTCTGGTCTGTTCTCTGCTGTGGTCTGTTCTGGTCTGTTCTCTGCTGTGGTCTGTTCTCTGTTCTGTTCTCTGCTGTGGTCTGTTCTGTTCTCTGCTGTGGTCTGTTCTGGTCTGTTCTGTTCTCTGCTGTGGTCTGTTCTGTTCTCTGCTGTGGTCTGGTCTGTTCTCTGTTCTGGTCTGTTCTGTTCTCTGCTGTGGTCTGTTCTGTTCTGTTCTCTGCTGTGGTCTGTTCTCTGGTCTGTTCTCTGCTGTGGTCTGTTCTGGTCTGTTCTCTGCTGTGGTCTGTTCTGTTCTGTTCTCTGCTGTGGTCTGTTCTGGTCTGTTCTGTTCTCTGCTGTGGTCTGTTCTGTTCTCTGCTGTGGTCTGTTCTGTTCTGTTCTCTGCTGTGGTCTGGTCTGTTCTGTTCTCTGCTGTGGTCTGGTCTGTTCTCTGCTGTGGTCTGTTCTGTTCTCTGCTGTGGTCTGGTCTGTTCTGTTCTCTGCTGTGGTCTGTTCTGTTCTCTGCTGTGGTCTGTTCTGGTCTGTTCTGTTCTCTGCTGTGGTCTGTTCTCTGCTGTGGTCTGTGGTCTGTTCTGTTCTCTGCTGTGGTCTGTTCTGGTCTGTTCTGTTCTCTGCTGTGGTCTGTTCTGTTCTCTGCTGTGGTCTGTTCTCTGTTCTGTTCTCTGCTGTGGTCTGGTCTGTTCTCTGTTCTGGTCTGCTGTGATCTGGTCTAGTCTGTTCTCTGTTCTGGTTTGTTGTGGTCTGTTCTGGTCTGCCACAACACCCCTAGGGAGGCAGCCCAGGATGCTGTAGCGAGACACCACCAGACGTTTAACATCGTAACACACAGACAGACACTGACATCAAAACAGCCATCAGTAGGTGTGGGAGAGGAGAGGTAAAAGTGGCTTAGTGGATATAATCATGTGTTAGACACACCTGGAGCCTGACTGGTGCTGTGCCAGTGCACACGCCACAGGGCCTCGTAACACCGTGTGTGTCTGACACAAATGCACACTGACATACTGAGGTAGTTGGGGATTCATTACCACCCCCCCACAACTTCTGCCGGTGTCATGGCAACAGGGAAACAGATACACCCCTGGAGCTCAGACCCGGTTGTGTCAGTCCACAGGTGAGGTGGCAGCCACGGGCACGGGTACGGTAAGCCCAACCCACCACCGCACTCCTCCTCTCTTTCCTCTCTTTCAACAGCGAGATGAGCAGGCCACAGCTGTCAGCGGCCATGACATCAGACAGAGGAAACATGTCAGAGTGGGTTTGTGTTTTCTGAGAGACAGTAAATTGGCCGACATGGCGTCACCACGTCACACAAAGGACAGCCACTCCCAAGTCTCTCGGCAGCATTTGCACAGAAGACAAGACAGAAAACAGAGCCTCCTCTCCTCCAGTCCTCTGGCTCAGCACTTTGCCAGTGTCTTGCTGTGTAATGTTCTGTCTGTTAACAACGTGGTTGTAAACACTCCTTCCCTTCACCTTTCTCTCTCCCGCTCTCTCATCTGCCTGTTTGCTTTAGCTCCGCAAATGTGAGACTAGCGCCGCAGCCACGGCAACACCACAATGGCCCTCAGCTGTAGAGTGAGAGCGTGTCTCTATTATGTACTAATAGCTTAATGTCTGTGGGTGTGTGTGTTTTATGGTATGTCCTATAATTACAAGTGCAACTTGTATGACACGGAAGCTTAACTAACCAACACTCCTTTCAACTCCTCTCTGCCACAGTGAAGTCATTGTGAGTGCCAAGCACAATATCAGTGTCCACATCTTCAAGGGGCTCCCTCTCTCTCTCTCTCTCTCTCTCTCTCTGCTGACCAGCTGGTGACTTTGAAGATTATTTAGATTTGATTTGTTTTACTGCTTTTTGGTCCAAGTCAAACCTCTCACTCTCTTGCACAAAACTCTCTAATGTTGGAAGGATCAAAAACACAACTTTTGAAGTTTATTTTAAAAAGCATAGCATCTGAGTCTGCAATTTAACTATTATTTTTTAACTCTACTTTATCTTAGCACCACCGCTGCCCAATGTGCTCATTTGACATTTTCCCCTTACATGTCTAAAAACCAACGAGCTAAACTGATATGAAAAACAGACAGTTAGTCCAACAAGCATGATCACTGTGGCTGCTGGCTAACCTTCACACCATCTGTGTGATGACTGGGTCTCTGAAGTTCATGTCAGAGTATTTGATCATTTTTATTTAACCTTCATTTCCACAGGTTTTTCTCATAGAGGTCACATCTACTTTTCAAGGGAGACCTGGTCCGACAGCTGCAAGAGGAACAACGTCTCAAGGTAGAGGCCTGCATACACTACTGGCCAACAGTTTTACAACACCTACTCATTCAAGGGTTTTTCTTTATTTTTACTATTTTCTATTGTAGAATAATAGTGAAGACATCAAAACTATGAAATAACACATATGGAATCATGTAGTAACCAAAAAAGTGTTAAACAAACTGATTCTTCAAATAGCCACCCTTTGCCTTGATGACAGCTTTGCACACTCTTGGCATTCTCTCAACCAGCTTCATGAGGTAGTCACCTGGAATGTATTTCAATTAACAGGTGTGCCTTCTAAAAAAAAGTTCATTTGTGGAATTTCTTTTCTTCGTAATGCGTTTGAGCCAATCAGTTGTGTTGTGACAAGGTAGGGGGTATACAGAAGACAGCCCTAATTGGTAAAAGACCAAGAGCTCAAATAAGCAAAGAGAAACGACAGTCCATCATTACTTTAAGACATGAAGGTCAGTCAACATGGAACATTTCAAGAACTTTGAAGTTTGTTCAAGTGCAGTCGCAAAAACCATCAAGCGCTATGATGAAACCGTCTCTCATGAGGACCGCCACAGGAAAGGAAGACCCAGAGTTACCTCTGCTGCAGAGGATAAGTTCATTAGAGTTACCAGCTTCAGAAATTGCAGCCCAAATAAATGCTTCACAGAGTTCAAGTAACAGACACATCTCAGCTAGAGGTCGACCGATTATGATTTTTCAATACCGATACCGATTGGAGGACCCAAAAAAGCCGATACCAATTAATAGGCTAATTTTTATTTATATTTGTAATAATGACAATTACAACAATACAGAATGAACGCTGAACCCTTTTATTTTAACTTAATATAATACATCAATAAAACCTATTTAGTCTCAAATAAATAATGAAACATGTTCAATTTGGTTTAAATAATGCAAAAATACAGTGTTGGAGAAGAAAGTAAAAGTGCAATATGTGCCTTGTAAAAAAAGCTGATGTTTAAGTTCCTTGCTCAGAAAATATGAAAGCTGGTGGTTCAATATTCCCAGTGAAGAAGTTTTAGGTTGAAGTTATTATAGGAATTATGACGCGTCAACTATTTCTCTCTATACCATTTGTATTTCATATACCTTTGACTATTGGATGTTCTTATAGGCACTTCAGTATTGCCAGCCTAATCTCGGGAGTTGATCGGCTTGAAGTCATAAACAGAGCTGTGCTTCAAGCATTGCTAAGAGCTGCTCGCTAACGCAGTAAAGTGCTGTTTGAATGAATGCTTACGAGCCTGCTGCTGCCTACCACCGCTCAGTCAGACTGCTCTATCAAATATCAAATCATACTTAATTATAATAAACACACAGAAATATGAGCCTTAGGTCATTAATATGGTTAAATCTGGAAACTTTCATTTTGAAAACAAAACGTTTATTATTTCAGTGTAATACGTAACCGTTCCATATTGTATCTAACAGGTGGCATCCATCAGTCTAAATACTGCTGTTACATTGCACAACCTTCAATGTTATGTCATAATTATGTACAGTCTTTGTGAGGAAGAAACCCAGTTTGCAACGAGCCAGGCAGCCCAAACTGTTGCATAAACCCTGACTCTGCTTGCACTGAACGAAAGAGAAGTGACACCCTTTCCCTAGTTAAAATAACTGCATGTTAACAGTCAATATTAACTAAATATGCAGGTTTAAAAATATATACTTGTGTGTATTAATGTTAAGGCATTGATGTTTATTGTTAGGTACATTTGTGCAACGAATGTGCTTCTTTCACGAATGCGCTTTTGTTAAATCATCACCCGTTTGGTGAAGTAGGCTGTGATTCGATGATAAATTAACAGGCACCGCACTGATTATATGCAACGCAGGACAAGCTAGTTAAACTAGTAATATCATCAACCATGTGTAGTTAACTAGTGATTATGTTAAGATTGCTTTTTATAAGATAAGTTTAATGCTAGCTAGTAACTTACCTTGGCTCATTGCAGCCACGAGGTCCTTTTGATGCTGCACTTGCGTAACAGGTGGCCACTCAGTCTCCTCGTGGAGGGAAATGTAAAACCGGCATCCAGAAAGGCTGATTACCGATTGTTGTGAAAACTTGAAATTGGCCCAAATTAATCATGCCGATTAATCGGTCGACCTCTAATCTCAACTGTTCAGAGGAGACTGCGTGAATCAGGCCTTCATGGTTGAATTCCTACAAAGAAACCACTACTAAAAGGACACCAATAATAAGAAGAGAATTGCTTGGGCCAAGAAACACGAGCAATGAACATTAGACCATGAAAATCTGTCCTTTGGTCTGATGAGCAAACTACCTGCCCTCTAGGACACCTACACCACCCGATGTCACAGGAAGGCCAAAAAGATCATCAAGGACAACAACCACCCGAGCCACTGCCTGTTCTCCCTGCTATCATCCAGAAGGTGAGGTCAGTACAGGTGCATCAGAGCTGGGACAGAGAGATAGAAGCTGTTTTTCAATCTCAAGGTTGTTAAACAGCCACCACAAGCACAGAGGCAGCTGCCTACCTGTAGACTTGATATCATTGGCCACTTTAATAAATGGAACACTAGTCACTTTAACAATGCCACTTTAAGAATGTTTACATATCTCGCTGTTATCCTTCACCATCTATTGCATCGTAGCTGCTCTGTCACTGCTCATCTATATATTTTAGACTTATATATTCTAATCCCATTCCTTTATTAGATTGTGTGTATTAGGTTTAGTTGTGGAATTTGTTAGATATTAGGTTTAGTTGTGGAATTTGTTAGATATTAGGTTTAGTTGTGGAATTTGTTAGATATTAGGTTTAGTTGTGGAATTTGTTAGATACTAGGTTTAGTTGTGGAATTTGTTAGATACTAGGTTTTGTTGTGGAATTTGTTAGATATTAGGTTTTGTTGTGGAATTATTAGATTTAAAAAAAAAAAGATTTTAGATACTGCTGCACTGTCGGATCTAGAAGCAGAAGAATTTCGCTAGACTCACGAGTACTAACCATGTGTATGTGACCAATAACATTTCATTTGACACACCTCCAGGCTGTGTAAGGGCTATTTGACCAAGAAGGAGAGTGATGGAGTGCTGCATCAGATGATCTAGCCTCCACAATCACCCAACCTCAACCCAATTGAGATGGTTTGGGGATGAGTTGGACCGCAGAGTGAAGAAAAAGCAGCCAACAAGTGCTCAGCATATGTGGGAACTCCTTCAAGACTTTTGGAAAAGCATTCCAGGTGAAGCTGGTTGACTTAGAAGAATCTCAAATATAAATATATAATATATTTGTTTAACACATTTTTGGTTACTACATGATTCCATATGTGTTATTTCATAGTTTTGATGTCTTCCCTATTATTCTGCAATGTAGAAAATAGTCAAAATAAAGAAGAATCCTTGAATGAGTAGGTGTCCAAACTTTTGACAGGTACTGTACATCGTACCAGCTCCTGCCTGGCCTTCAGAGGAAAAACAAGCCTTATGCCGGTAATAAAACCCTATTTTCAGCTTGAGCTTCCTTATCAAGTTCTCCACATGAACAGTGAAGCTCAGCTTGTCATCCACCCACACTCCCAACTATTTGTACACTGGCTTTCTGTGGGGTATGTTCATCCAATGTATGTGTGACTGTATGGGAGTGTGTGTCTGCCTGTCAGTGTCTGCCTGTCAGTGTCTGCCTGTCAGTGTCTGCCTGTCAGTGTCTGCCTGTCAGTGTCTGCCTGTCGGTGTCTGCCTGTCGGTGTCTGCCTGTCGGTGTCTGCCTGTCGGTGTCTGCCTGTCGGTGTCTGCCTGTCAGTGTCTGCCTGTCAGTGTCTGCCTGTCAGTGTCTGCCTGTCAGTGTCTGCCTGTCGGTGTCTGCCTGTCGGTGTCTGCCTGTCGGTGTCTGCCTGTCGGTGTCTGCCTGTCGGTGTCTGCCTGTCGGTGTCTGCCTGTCGGTGTCTGCCTGTCGGTGTCTGCCTGTCGGTGTCTGCCTGTCAGTGTCTGCCTGTCAGTGTCTGCCTGTCAGTATCTGCATGTCGGTGTCTGCATGTCGGTGTCTGCATGTCAGTGTCTGCATGTCAGTGTCTGCCTGTCTGTCGGTGTCTGCCTGTGTCGGTCTGCCTGTCAGTGTCTGCCTGTCAGTGTCTGCCTGTCGGTGTCTGCCTGTCGGTGTCTGCCTGTCGGTGTCTGCCTGTCGGTGTCTGCCTGTCGGTGTCTGCCTGTCGGTGTCTGCCTGTCGGTGTCTGCCTGTCGGTATCTGCCTGTCAGTGTCTGCCTGTCAGTGTCTGCATGTCGGTGTCTGCATGTCGGTGTCTGCATGTCGGTGTCTGCATGTCGGTGTCTGCATACACTTACTTGCATGCTTGGTGTGTGTTTGTGTGTATGTCTGCCAACCTGTCTTTCTGTCTGTCTGTTCTGCTCTGTCCGTCTTTCTGACTGTCTGCCTACCTGTCTATCTGTGTCTGTCTGTCCACTCCGCCGTGTGTGTGTGTGTGTGTGTGCTTGGTGTGTGTCTACAGGAACGCAGATGCTCCTCTCCCTTCTCTCTCATGTTATTTACAGCCCAATGGTGGCCTGCCTGGCCCTCTCTGGTTTGGCCCTGCTCTGTTGTCTGGCCTGGTTGTTTTCAAAGAATACTGCAGGTGTGTCGGTCTGTTCTGGTAACCCTGCTCTTTAAAAGGGGAATTTCACAATTTTTCAACTTTACATTCATCATCTCCAGCACCACCCCAACATCAACATCTGTGAAAATGGTGTGTTTCTATATTTTGTAGTAAAAAAACATTGAGGAAGATAAGTGTTTCCAATGACATCATCGGTGTGCACCTTGTGATTTTAACCAATTATGAGTTGGCATTGCCACTAATTGTCTACCAATTAGTTGATGATGTCACTGGAAACACTTATGTTCCTCTATTTTTTTAACTAAAAAACATAGAAACGTGCCATTTTCACATCTGCTGATGTTGGGGAGGTGCTGGAGATGATGAATATGTAGTTGACTTTTTTTTTTAAATGTCCCCTTACATACCCAGCCAGCACTGTTCTGCTGACCCTGCTCTTTACATACCCAGCCAGCACTGTTCTGCTGACCCTGCTCTTTACATACCCAGCCAGCACTGTTCTGCTGACCCTGCTCTTTACATACCCAGCCAGCACTGTTCTGTTGACCCTGCTCTTTACATACCCAGCCAGCACTGTTCTGCTGACCCTGCTCTTTACATACCCAGCCAGCACTGTACTGCTGACTCTGCTCTTTACATACCCAGCCAGCACTGTACTGGTGACCCTGCTCTTTACATACCCAGCCAGCACTGTACTGCGGACCCTGCTCTTTACATACCCAGCCAGCACTGTACTGCGGACCCTGCTCTTTACATACCCAGCCAGCACTGTTCTGCTGACCCTGCTCTTTACATACCCAGCCAGCACTGTACTGCTGACCCTGCTCTTTACATACCCAGCCAGCACTGTTCTGCTGACCCTGCTCTTTACATACCCAGCCAGCACTGTACTGCTGACCCTGCTCTTTACATACCCAGCCAGCACTGTACTGCTGACCCTGCTCTTTACATACCCAGCCAGCACTGTACTGCTGACCCTGCTCTTTACATACCCAGCCAGCACTGTACTGCTGACCCTGCTCTTTACATACCCAGCCAGCACTGTACTGCTGACCCTGCTCTTTACATACCCAGCCAGGACTGTTCTGCCGACCCTGCTCTTTACATACCCAGCCAGCACTGTTCTGTTGACCCTGCTCTTTACATACCCAGCCAGCACTGTACTGCTGACCCTGCTCTTTACATACCCAGCCAGCACTGTACTGCTGACCCTGCTCTTTACATACCCAGCCAGCACTGTTCTGCTGACCCTGCTCTTTACATACCCAGCCAGCACTGTTCTGCTGACCCTGCTCTTTACATACCCAGCCAGCACTGTACTGCTGACCCTGCTCTTTACATACCCAGCCAGCACTGTTCTGCTGACCCTGCTCTTTACATACCCAGCCAGCACTGTACTGCTGACCCTGCTCTTTACATACCCAGCCAGGACTGTTCTGCTGACCCTGCTCTTTACATACCCAGCCAGCACTGTACTGCTGACCCTGCTCTTTACATACCCAGCCAGCACTGTACTGCTGACCCTGCTCTTTACATACCCAGCCAGCACTGTACTGCTAACCCTGCTCTTTACATACCCAGCCAGCACTGTACTGCTGACCCTGCTCTTTACATACCCAGCCAGCACTGTACTGATGACCCTGCTCTTTACATACCCAGCCAGCACTGTACTGCTGACCCTGCTCTTTACATACCCAGCCAGCACTGTACTGCTGACCCTGCTCTTTACATACCCAGCCAGCACTGTTCTGCTGACCCTGCTCTTTACATACCCAGCCAGCACTGTACTGGTGACCCTGCTCTTTACATACCCAGCCAGCACTGTACTGCGGACCCTGCTCTTTACATACCCAGCCAGCACTGTACTGCTGACCCTGCTCTTTACATACCCAGCCAGCACCGTACTGCTGACCCTGCTCTTTACATACCCAGCCAGCACTGTACTGCTGACCCTGCTCTTTACATACCCAGCCAGCACTGTTCTGCTGACCCTGCTCTTTACATACCCAGCCAGCACTGTTCTGCTGACCCTGCTCTTTACATACCCAGCCAGCACCGTACTGCTGACCCTGCTCTTTACATACCCAGCCAGCACCGTACTGCTGACCCTGCTCTTTACATACCCAGCCAGCACTGTACTGCTGACCCTGCTCTTTACATACCCAGCCAGCACTGTACTGCTGACCCTGCTCTTTACATACCCAGCCAGCACTGTACTGCTGACCCTGCTCTTTACATACCCAGCCAGCACTGTACTGCTGACCCTGCTCTTTACATACCCAGCCAGCACTGTACTGCTGACCCTGCTCTTTACATACCCAGCCAGCACTGTACTGATGACACTGATCTTTAACTACCCAGCCAGCACCGTACTGCTGACCCTGCTCTTTACATACCCAGCCAGCACCGTACTGCTGACCCTGCTCTTTACATACCCAGCCAGCACTGTACTGATGACCCTGCTCTTTACATACCCAGCCAGCACTGTACTGCTGACCCTGCTCTTTACATACCCAGCCAGCACTGTACTGATGACCCTGCTCTTTACATACCCAGCCAGCATTGTACTGTACTGATGGCACTGATCTTTAACTACCCAGCCAGCCAGCACTGTACTGTACTGCTTCCCTTCAGTACCCACAGAAACTAACTTCTGATGATCTTTATTGAGACAGACAGACCAGGGACCAGAAGGTCTGTCTCCATCTGTGTCCATCGTGCTCTGGCTTGACCCCTGCTAGAGGAGGGGTGGAGAAGGGCTCCGTTTCCCCTCCTGTCTGTCTGTCACCGGGACCCTGACCCTCTTTGAAATGTTGGAATCTCAGTGCTTTAAAGGGGGTTGGGGGGGCAGTGGTTGGTAACAGGGTGGGGGCTCTACGTTGCTCTCTTCCACACACAGTGAGTGTTGAAAACTGGTTATTATTATTATTATTATTTCTCTAAACAGGTTGCCCCCATGTGTCTGTTCTGAAATGACCAGGGCGGCGAGGGGGGGGGGGTCAACCCAGACACGCAGAGGTCAGGGGAAATTAATATTTTATTATTATCATCCCCTCCAGAGGAAATGATTCTGAGCCCCTCAGGGGGGGTTACGGGTGACTCTTTGCAGCCAGCAGTGTGAGTGCATGTGTGAAAATAGCCCCCTCCGCCCTTCGCAGCCAGAAAAATGTTATTTTAATATCAAAGGTAAACTAAATGTGGGACACCAGAGGAGAGGAAGGGGAGGAAAGAGCTGCTCTGGTCTTTTACTTTTCCCACTGAGACATTAGGGATGTTGTTCTCTCGCTCCCTTTATCTCTCTCTCTCTCTCTCTCTCTCTCTCTCTCTCTCTCTCTCTCTCTCTCTCTCTCTCTCTCTCTCTCTCTCTCTCTCTCTCTCTCTCTCTCCGCCTGTGTGTCTCCTCTCTCCCCGCTCTCTCTCTCTCTCCTCTCTCTCTCTCTCTCTCTGTCTCCCTCTCTCTCCCGCTCTGTGTGTCTCTCTCTCTCTGTGTCTCCCTCTCTCCCCGTCTCTGTGTCTCTCTCTCCCCGCCTGTGTGTCTCCCTCTCTCCCCGCCTGTGTGTCTCCCTCTCTCCCGCCTGTGTGTCTCCCTCTCTCCCGCCTGTGTGTCTCCCTCTCCCGTCTGTGTGTCCCCGTCTCTCTCCGTGTGTGTCTCCCTCCTCCCGCCTGTGTGTCTCCTCTCTCCCCGCCTGTGTGTCTCTCCCTCTCCCCCCCCCGCCTGTGTGTCTCCTCTCTCCCCGTCTGTGTGTCTCCTCTCTCCCCGTCTGTGTGTCTCCTCTCTCCCCGCCTTTGTGTCTCCCTCTCTCCCGCCTGTGTGTCTCCTCCTCCCGCCTGTGTGTCTCCCTCTCTCCCCGCCTGTGTGTCTCCCTCTCCCCCCGTCTGTGTGTCTCCCTCTCCCCGCCTGTGTGTCTCCCTCTCTCCCCGCCTGTGTGTCTCCCTCTCTCCCCGCCTGTGTGTCTCCTCTCTCCCCGTCTGTGTGTCTCCTCTCTCCCCGCCTGTGTGTCTCCCTCTCTCCCCGCCTGTGTGTCTCCCTCTCTCCCCGTCTGTGTGTCTCCCTCTCTCCCCGTCTGTGTGTCTCCCTCTCTCCCCGCCTGTGTGTCTCCCCTCTCCCCGTCTGTGTGTCTCCCTCTCCCCCGCCTGTGTGTCTCCCTCTCTCCCCGCCTGTGTGTCTCCCTCTCTCCCCGCCTGTGTGTCTCCCTCTCTCCCCGCCTGTGTGTCTCCCTCTCTCCCCGCCTGTGTCTCCTCTCTCCCCGTCTGTGTGTCCCTCTCTCCCCCTCTCTCCCCGCCTGTGTGTCTGTGTGTCCCTGTGTGTCTCTCTCCCCGCCTGTGTGTCTCCCTCTCTCCCCTGTGTGTCTCCTGTGTGTCTCCCCTCTCCCCGTCTGTGTGTCTCCCTCTCTCCCCGCCTGTGTGTCTCCCTCTCTCTCCGTCTGTGTGTCTCCCTCTCTCCCCGCCTGTGTGTCTCCCTCTCTCCCCGCCTGTGTGTCTCCCTCTCTCCCCGCCTGTGTGTCTCCCTCTCCCCCCGCCTGTGTGTCTCCCTCTCTCCCCGCCTGTGTGTCTCCCTCTCTCCCCGCCTGTGTGTCTCCCTCTCTCCCGCCTGTGTGTCTCCCTCTCTCCCGCCTGTGTGTGTCTCCTCTCTCCCCGTCTGTGTGTCTCCCTCTCTCCCCGCCTGTGTGTCTCCCTCTCCCCGCCTGTGTGTCTCCCTCTCCCCCGTGTGTCCTGTGTGTGTCTCCCTCTCTCCCCGCCTGTGTGTCTCCCTCTCTCCCCGCCTGTGTGTCTCCCTCTCCCCGCCTGTGTGTCTCCCTCTCTCCCCGCCTGTGTCTCCCTCCTCTCTCCCCGCCTGTGTGTCTCCCTCTGTGTGTCTCCCTCTCTCCCCGCCTCCCTCTCTCCCCGTCTGTGTGTCTCCCTGTGTGTCTCTCTCCCCGTCTGTGTGTCTCCTCTCCCCTCCCTCCTGTGTGTCTCCCTCTCTCCCCGCCTGTGTGTCTCCCTCTCTCCCCGTCTGTGTGTCTCCTCTCTCCCCGCCTGTGTGTCTCCCTCTCTCCCCGTCTGTGTGTCTCCCTCTCCCCGCCTGTGTGTCTCCCTCTCTCCCCGTGTGTGTCCCTCTCTCCCCGCCTGTGTGTCTCCCTCTCCCCGCCTGTGTGTCTCCCTCTCTCCCCGCCTGTGTGTCTCCCTCTCTCCCCGCCTGTGTGTCTCCTCTCTCTCCGCCTGTGTGTCTCCCTCTCTCTCCGCCTGTGTGTCTCCCTCTCTCCCGCCTGTGTGTCTCCCTCTCTCCCCGCCTGTGTGTCTCCCTCCCCTCTCCCCTCTCCCCGCCTGTGTGTCTCCTCTCTCCCCTGTGTGTCTCCTCTCTCTCCGCCTGTGTGTCTCCCTCTCTCCCGCCTGTGTGTCTCCCGCTCTGTGTGTGTGTCTCCTCTCTCCCCGCCTGTGTGTCTCCCTCTCTCCCCGCCTGTGTGTCTCCCCCGCCTCTCCCCGCCTGTGTGTCTCCTCTCTCTCCGCCTGTGTGTCTCCCCCGCCTGTGTGTCTCCCTCTCTCCCCGCCTGTGTGTCTCCCTCTCTCCCCGCCTGTGTGTCTCCCCTCTCTCCCCGCCTGTGTGTCTCCTCTCCCCGCCTGTGTGTCCGCCTGTGTGTCTCCCTCTCTCTGTGTGTCTCCTCTCTCCCGCCTGTGTGTCTCCCTCTCTCCCCGCCTGTGTGTCTCCCTCTCTCCCGCCTCCTCTCTCTCCGCCTGTGTGTCTCCCTCTCTCCCCGTCCTGTGTGTGTCTCCCTCTCTCCCCGCCTGTGTGTCTCCCTCTCTCCGCCTGTGTGTCTCCCTCTCTCCCCGCCTGTGTGTCTCCCTCTCTCCCCTGTGTGTCTCTGTGTGTCTCCCTCTCTCCCCCTGTGTGTCTCCCTCTGTGTGTCTCCCTCTCTCCCCGTCTGTGTGTCTCCCTCTCTCCCCGCCTGTGTGTCTCCCTCTCTCCCTCCCCTGTGTGTCTCCCTCTCTCTGTGTGTCCCCTCTCTGTGTGTCTCCCTCTCTCCGCCTGTGTGTCCCCTCTCTCCGCCTGTGTGTCTCCCTCTCTCCCCGCCTGTGTGTCTCCCTCTCTCCCCGCCTGTGTGTCTCCCTCTCTCCCGCCTGTGTGTCTCCCTCTCTCCCCCGCCTGTGTGTCTCCTCTCTCCCGCCTGTGTGTCTCCCTCTCTCCCCGCCTGTGTGTCTCCCTCTCTCCCCGCCTGTGTGTCTCCTCTCTCTCTCTCCCTCTCTCCCCGCCTGTGTGTCTCCCTCTCTCCCCGCCTGTGTGTCTCCCTCTCTCCCCGTCTGTGTGTCTCCCTCTCTCCCCGCCTGTGTGTCTCCCTCTCTCCCCGCCTGTGTGTCTCCTCTCTCTCCCCGCCTGTGTGTCTCCCTCTCTCCCCCGCCTGTGTGTCTCCCTCTCTCCCCGCCTGTGTGTCTCCTCTCCCCGCTGTGTGTCTCCCTCTCTCCCGCCTGTGTGTCTCCCTCTCTCCCGCCTGTGTGTCTCCCTCTCTGTGTGTGTCTCCCTCTCTCCCGCCTGTGTGTCTCCCTCTCTCTGTGTCTCCCGCCTGTGTGTCTGTGTGTCTCCCTCTCTCCCGCCTGTGTGTCTCCCTCTCTCCCCGCCTGTGTGTCTCCCTCTCTCCCCCGCCTGTGTGTCTCCTCTCTCTCCCGCCTCCTCCCTCTCTCCCGCCTGTGTGTCTCCTCTCTCCCCGCCTGTGTGTCTCCCTCTCTCCCGCCTGTGTCTGTGTGTCTCCCTCCCCCGCCTCTCCCCGCCTGTGTGTCTCCCTCTCTCTCCGCCTGTGTGTCTCCCTCTCTCCCGCCTGTGTGTCTCCCTCTCTCCCCGCCTGTGTGTCTCCTCTCTCCCCGTCTGTGTGTCTCCCTCTCTCCCCGCCTGTGTGTCTCCCTCTCTCCCCGCCTGTGTGTCTCCCTCTCCCCGCCTGTGTGTCTCCCTCCTCCCCGCCTGTGTGTCTCCCTCTCTCCCCCCGCCTGTGTGTCTCCCTCTCTCCCGCCTGTGTGTCTCCCTCTCTCCCCGCCTGTGTGTCTCCCTCTCTCCCGCCTGTGTCTCCCTCTCTCCCCGCCTGTGTGTCTCCCTCTCTCCCCGCCTGTGTGTCTCCCTCTCTCCCCGCCTGTGTGTCTCCCTCTCTCCCGCCTGTGTGTCCTCTCTCCCCGCCTGTGTCTCCTCTCTCCCCGCCTGTGTGTCTCCCTCTCTCCCGCCTGTGTGTCTCCTCTCTCCCCGCCTGTGTGTCTCCTCTCTCTCCGCCTGTGTGTCTCCCTCTCTCCCCGCCTGTGTGTCTCCTCTCTCCCCTGTGTGTCTCCCTCTCTCCCCGCCTCCTCTCTCCCCGCCTGTGTGTCTCCTGTGTGTCTCCCTCTCTCCCCGCCTGTGTGTCTCCCTCTCCCCGCCTCCCGCCCGCCTGTGTCTCTGTGTGTCTCCCTCTCTCCCCGCCTGTGTGTCTCCCTCTCTCCCCGCCTGTGTGTCTCCCCTCCCCGCCTGTGTGTCTCCTCTCTCCCCGCCTGTGTGTCTCCTCTCTCCCGCCTGTGTGTCTCCCTCTCTCCCGCCTGTGTGTCCCGCCTGTGTGTCTCCCTCTCTCCCCGCCTGTGTGTCTCCCGCCTGTGTGTCTCCCTCTCTCCCCTGTGTGTCTCCTGTGTCTCCCCCTGTGTGTCTCCCCTCTCTCCCCTCCCCGCCTGTGTGTCTCCCTCTCTCCCCGCCTGTGTGTCTCCTCTCTCCCCGCCTGTGTGTCTCCCTCTCCCCCGCCTGTGTGTCTCCCTCTCCCCCCGCCTGTGTGTCTCCCTCTCTCCCCGCCTGTGTGTCTCCCTCTCTCCCCGCCTGTGTGTCTCCCTCTCTCCCCGCCTGTGTGTCTCCTCTCTCCCGCCTGTGTGTCTCCCTCTCTCCCCGCCTGTGTGTCTCCTCTCTCTCCCCGCCTGTGTGTCTCCCTCTCCGCCTGTGTGTCTCCTCTCTCCCGCCTGTGTGTCTCCCTCTCTCCCGCCTGTGTGTCTCCCTCTCTCCCCGCCTGTGTGTCTCCCTCTCTCCCCGCCTGTGTGTCTCCTCTCTCCGCCTGTGTGTCTCCCTCTCTCTCCGCCTGTGTGTCTCCTCTCTCTCCGTCTGTGTCTCCCTCTCTCTCCGCCTGTGTGTCTCTCTCTCTCCCCGTCTGTGTCTCCCTCTCTCCGCCTGTGTGTCTCTCTCTCTCCGTCTGTGTCTCCCTCTCTCTCCGCCTGTGTGTCTCTCTCTCTCCCCGCCTGTGTGTCTCCTCTCCCCCGCCTGTGTGTCTCCTCCGCCTGTGTGTCTCCCTCTCTCCCCGCCTGTGTGTCTCCCTCTCTCCCCGCCTGTGTGTCTCCTCTCTCTCCGCCTGTGTGTCTCCTCTGTGTGTCTCCTCTCTCCGCCTGTGTGTCTCCCTCTCCCCCGCCTGTGTGTCTCCCTCTCTCCCCCGCCTGTGTGTCTCCTCTCTCCCGCCTGTGTGTCCCTCTCTCTCCGCCTGTGTGTCTCCCTCTCTCCCCGTGCCTGTGTGTCTCCTCTCTCTCCCTCCCCGCCTGTGTGTCTCCTCTCTCCCCGCCTGTGTGTCTCCCTCTCTCCCCGCCTGTGTGTCTCCCTCTCTCCCCGCCTGTGTGTCTCCCTCTCTCCCCGCCTGTGTGTCTCCCTCTCTCCTGTGTGTCCCCTCTCTCCGCCTGTGTGTCTCCCTCTCTCCCCGCCTGTGTGTCTCCTCTCTCTCCGCCTGTGTGTCTCCTCTCTCCCCGCCTGTGTGTCTCCCTCTCTCCCCGCCTGTGTGTCTCCCTCTCTCCCCGCCTGTGTGTCTCCCTCTCTCCCGCCTGTGTGTCTCCCTCTCTCCCCGCCTGTGTGTCTCCCTCTCTCTCCGCCTGTGTGTCTCTCTCTCCCCGCCTGTGTGTCTCCCTCTCTCCCCGCCTGTGTGTCTCCCTCTCTCCCCGTGTGTCTCCCTCTCTGTGTGTCTCCCTCTCCTGTGTGTCTCCCTCTCCCCGCCTGTGTGTCTCCCTCCCCGCCTGTGTGTCTCCCTCTCTCCGCCTGTGTGTCTCCTCTCTCTCCGCCTGTGTGTCTCCCTCTCTCTCCGCCTGTGTGTCTCCCTCTCTCTCCCCGCCTGTGTCTCCCTCTCTCCCCGCCTGTGTGTCTCCTCTCTCCCCGCCTGTGTGTCTCCCTCTCTCCCCGCCTGTGTGTCTCCTCTCTCCCCGCCTGTGTGTCTCCCTCTCTCCCCGCCTGTGTGTCTCCCTCTCCCCGCCTGTGTGTCTCCTCTCTCCCCGCCTGTGTGTCTCCCTCTCTCCCCGCCTGTGTGTCTCCCTCTCTCCCCGCCTGTGTGTCTCCCTCTCTCCCCGCCTGTGTGTCTCCCTCTCTCCCCGCCTGTGTGTCTCCTCTCTCCCCGCCTGTGTGTCTCCCTCTCTCCCCCCGCCTGTGTGTCTCCCTCTCTCTCCCCCGCCTGTGTGTCTCCCTCTCTCCCCGCCTGTGTGTCTCCCTCTCCCCGCCTGTGTGTCCCTCTCTCCCCGCCTGTGTAAGTCTCCCTCTCTCCCCGTCTCCCTCTCTCCCCCTGTGTGTCTCCCTCTCTCCCCGCCTGTGTGTCTCCTCTCTCCCCGCCTGTGTGTCTCCCTCTCTCCCCGTCTGTGTGTCTCCTCTCTCCCCGCCTGTGTGTCTCCCTCCCGCCTGTGTGTCTCCCTCTCTCCCCGCCTGTGTGTCCTCTCTCCCCGCCTGTGTGTCTCCCTCTCTCTCCGCCTGTGTGTCTCCCTCTCTCCCCGCCTGTGTGTCCCTCTCTCTCCCGCCTGTGTGTCTCCCTCTCTCTCCGCCTGTGTGTCTCCTCTCTCTCCGCCTGTGTGTCTCCCTCTCTCTCCGCCTGTGTGTCTCCCTCTCTCTCCGCCTGTGTGTCTCCTCTCCCTCTCTCCGCCTGTGTGTCTCCCTGCCTGTGTGTCTCCCTCTCTCCCCCCTGTGTGTCTCCCTCTCTCCTGTGTGTCTCCCTCTCTCCCCGCCTGTGTGTCTCCCTCTCTCCCCGCCTGTGTGTCTCTCCCCGCCTGTGTGTCTCCCTCTCTCCCGCCTGTGTGTCTCCTCTCTCCGCCTGTGTGTCTCCCTCTCTCCCGCCTGTGTGTCTCCCCCCCCGCCTGTGTGTCTCCCTCTCTCTCCGCCTGTGTGTCTCCCTCTCTCCCCGCCTGTGTGTCTCCCTCTCTCCCCGCCTGTGTGTCTCCCTCTCTCCCCGCCTGTGTGTCTCCCTCTCTCCCCGCCTGTGTGTCTCCCTCTCTCCCCGCCTGTGTGTCTCCCTCTCCCCGCCTCTCCCTCTCTCCCCGCCTGTGTGTCTCCCTCTCTCCCCTGTGTGTCTCTGTGTGTGTCTCCCCCGCCTCTCTCCCCCCGCCTGTGTGTCTCCCTCTCCCCGCCTGTGTGTCTCCCTCTCTCCCCGCCTGTGTGTCTCCCTCTCTCCCCGCCTGTGTGTCTCCCTCTCTCCCCTCTCCCCTGTGTGTCTCCCCGCCTGTGTGTCTCCCTCTCCCCGCCTGTGTGTCTCCCTCTCCCCCGCCTGTGTGTCTCCCTCTCTCCCCCCGCCTGTGTGTCTCCTCTCCCCCGCCTGTGTGTCTCCCTCTCTCCCCGTCTGTGTGTCCCTCTCTCCCCGCCTGTGTGTCTCCCTCTCTCCCCGCCTGTGTGTCTCCCTCTCTCCCCGCCTGTGTGTCTCCCTCTCTCCCCGCCTGTGTGTCTCCCTCTCTCCCCGCCTGTGTGTCTCCCTCTCTCCCCGCCTGTGTGTCTCCCTCTCCCCCGCCTGTGTGTCTCCCTCTCTCCCCGCCTGTGTGTCTCCCTCTCTCCCCGCCTGTGTGTCTCCCTCTCTCTCCGCCTGTGTGTCTCCCTCTCCCCGCCTGTGTCTCTCTCGTTGGTTTAGGGTTACGAGAGGACTCTAGCAGTTTAAATTAAATGAAAGATTGGTGAAAACAACATGTGCCTTGCTCAGTGGCCGTTAGTGGAGTCAGTATTTTGTGATGTACTCCAAGGTGAACCCCCTGACCTCACAGCACAGTTATCCCTATAAAAGATTTCACAACAGTCTTGATAGAAAAAAATGCATCTTATCTTAATAATCTTTCACTTTATGTAACCTTTCCCTGTAAACAGTTTTAGGGTCAAAACGACGTGCCTCAGAAAGGGTACTGTTTCATCTCTCGGTCTATATGCCAACTTCACCAGACCTGGCTGGAGACTCAAATATAACAGAGGAAACATCTCATTGAGATGTGAACTATCAGAAGTTACCCCTAACCACAGACCATTCATGTGGATAATGATCTGATCCTGGACCAGTAGTTATGACATTTACCTTTCCCCCCCAATTCCCAACCCATAGGTCATACCCATAGGTCAAGGGTCATAGACTCACCTGCTGGTACTCCTGGCAGACGTCTGGTTGGACCAGCGTATCAGCGATCTTCTGGAGGTGTGGTTTCAAGAGTTCCCCGGAGCAGCCCCCCAGCACGGCAGCCAGGACCATGAGGGGGGTGTGGGGGGAGGAGGAGGAAGGGGTCTCCAAGTGGACCAGGAGCAGCTTGAGGAAGACCTCAGGGCTGACAAAGGTCCCCAGCAGCTTGGCAGACCTCAGACACTGCAGAGAGAGACAGGGGATACTATAGTTTATGGAATGATTTGCCAATATTACAGAGTGTATTTCATGCCAATAAAACACATTGAATTGATAGAGCAAAGATTAGCGAGAGAGCAGAGACCAATACTAGAGAGAAAGAGACAATAAGAGAGAAAGAAAGAGGACAAAAGAAAGAATTCAACATAACAGAAGACCACAGAAGAGAACGTAATTCATAATCCATTATCAGCCAGTGGATCAGGGGAACCATCAAATGCTTCCTCTTGGGGCAGGTGCATCCCAAGTCCGTAGGCCAGCCCAGCCTGACTGTCTCAGGGCTATAAGACACATATATCACCATTCACTGCTGTCTATTCTAAGGCCAGCAGGTGTGTCCTCTCATGACATGACCATCAAGATCAAGCAATTCACCACAGCAGCTCTGAAACATCTGTTTCTGGGTGGAAAGAATGTCAATGGAAATAGGCCATGAGCATGACAATAACGGAAATAACTTGAAGGAAGGAAGGCCATTAGTACTGTGAGCAGTTTGTTAAAATGGTGCATCAGTCTACGGCTTGTTTCACAAAGATCTGTCAAGTGATGAACTGAAGTAGCCAAAACACAGGTACTGTATACTGGACCTGTAGAGCAGATATCTACCATTATCTTCTTTATTTAACAGTGACTTAACCTTTATTCATCCAGGTTAGTCTATACAGAGAATATATATGTTTAACAAGAGAGACAAGATTCAAGAAAGAGCTCACCAGCTGCAATAGCAACACTATCATCCAACCATTAGACCTACCACTATCATCCAACCATTAGACCTACCACTATCATCCAACCATTAGACCTACCACTATCATCCAACCATTAGGCCAACCACTATCATCCAACCATTAGACCTACCACTATCATCCAACCATTAGGCCAACCACTATCATCCAACCATTAGGCCAACCACTATCATCCAACCATTAGACCTACCACTATCATCCAACCATTAGGCCAACCACTATCATCCAACCATTAGACCTACCACTATCATCCTACCATTAGACCTACCACTATCATCCAACCATTAGACCTACCACTATCATCCTACCACTATCATCCAACCATTAGACCTACCACTATCATCCAACCATTAGGCCTACCACTATTATCCAACCATTAGACCTACCACTATCATCCAACCATTAGACCTACCACTATCATCCAACCATTAGGCCTACCACTATTATCCAACCATTAGACCTACCACTATCATCCAACCATTAGGCCTACCACTATTATCCAACCACTATCATCCAAGCATTAGACCTACCACTATTATCCAACCATTAGACCTACCACTCTCATCCAACCAATAGACCTACCACTACCATCCAACCATTAGGCCTTCCACTATGATCCAACCATTAGACCAACCACTATCATCCAACCATATCATCCCACCACTCTCATCCAACCATTAGGACTACGACTATCATCCAACCATTAGAACTCCCCTTTCCTGACCTGACCACCCCACCTAGGATGAGATAAAGGTCAGTGCTATCCAGAATCATTAGGACATCCCTACCCTAAATCCTAACCTTAACCCCTACCTTAACCATTTTACATGTCATTTCCAATGGTGTAGGGACGTCCCATTGGATTACATGGAGACACATGCTATCACTGCGTGTTCTATGTATCGACCACTCACGTTGGTGACCACGTCGCTCTCGGGGTCGTTGCAGGCGCGGTACAGTGTGGAGAGCAGCAACTGCAGGTGCTGGGTGCAGTGGTCCTCAGCGTGCAGCAGCAGAGCATACAGCAGCTGGGCCGTCTTGACCCGCGTGCCCGCCACCCAGTCAACCACGTCGCGAGCCAACGCCGGCAGCAGGTTGGACAGGTTCCTCACCACCAGCTCCCTGCAGCCCAGGCCCGGACGCACCACTGGGGGGAGTAGAGAGGTGGTGGGGGGGTTAGAAAGTGCATGAATATGCCAACATGCATTAGCCTACTAAAAAGCACATAAATGGACCAATTAAGTGTTACATCTAAGGCTCTGTTTGCACCAATTAGATCTGCAAAAAATCTGAACTGAATGATTGGTTCAAAAGGCCAATAATTTGTCAAAATATCAGAATTGGGCTGCCTGTGTAAACGCAGCCTATAAATCTCCATCTACAAGTGCTAATAAGTTAATTGTGTTGTAACTGTGTTCTCCTATTTCTAACTGTGAAATAGAGACAGAACAGCTGTTCCATAGCCCCCTGGCCCAGTTTTGCTGATGGAGCATTTTACAAGATTTATTTTCAGCAAAACACTTCCGTAGGCAAGAAGGGAACATCATTTGTCGGGTGTTTTCTGCTGTCACAGTGATACTGCTGATGGAGAGAGAGGACTGCGTCTTACTCTAAACTCTAAGTCCCATTTTCCAGACATGTACATTTTGGTTTTATGATTGAGATTTCCTCTCCGTGGGACTTGTCAGAGCAAGTGGAACACATTTTTAAATGAATAGCCTCCACATGCTTCATCCCTCTCCCCCGCCTACCCTCCCTCCCTCTCCCCTGCCTTCCCACTCTCCCACCTTCCTTCAGTAGCCTATGAGCGGGTCTCCCTCCCTCATGAACAGGTCTCCCTCTCTTTCTATTTCTCTTTTGCAGGCTGCTAATGAGAGGGGAAGAGGGTGATCAATCCTACAGAATCACACAGGACAAGACAAGCCGTTTCTGGTTGTGTCCCAGTTGTCTGACACGGACCTTTTCAGACAGGAGGGGGCCGTGTTGGATTTATGACTGGCAGGGAGAGAGACTCATCCAGTATCCATCAGCATTATCACTGTGTGGAGCTGGAGACTGACCCAGATCTGCACTACACAATAGAGGTCGACCGATTAGGATTTTTCAAAGCCCGATACCGATTATTGGAGGATCCCAAAAAAAAACCCGATGCCGATTAAAATCGGCCGATTTAAATAAAATAAAAATGTTTTTGTAATAATGACAATTACAACAATACTGAATGAACACCTATTTTAACTGTAAGGTTGCAAGATTGAATCACTGAGCTGACAAGGTAAAAATCTGTCGTTCCACCCCATAACAAGGCATTTAGCCCACCGTTCCTAGGCCGTCATTGAAAATAAGAATGTTCTTAACTGACTTGCCGAGTTAAATAAAGATTCAATAAAGGTGTAAAAAAAAAGAAGGAAAAAAAAGAGAAGAAAAAAAACATTTGGCCAAATCGGTCTCCAAAAATACTGATTTCCGATTGTTATGAAAACTTGAAATCGTCCCTAATTAAATCGGCCATTCCGATTAATCGGTCGACCTCTACTACACAACCAAACGATCATGTTCATTAGGCACCAAACGGTTGAAAACTGACTAGAACAGAAACGGACTAGTCCAATAAGAAACAGCCATTTACCATTATCAGTTGCAAAATGTTTAATGTTTCATGCCCTGATGAACATAACCCAGGACACATATGGGTACCCAACACTTAGCCTACCTATGGCCAGCAACCAGGGTGATCACATTCATGTTCACGTTCAAACTCATCCTTAGCCCCGGACCTGGGTTATCTACCCTCGCCATCGCAGCAGCACCTTCCTACATTATATCTGAAGCAGCCTGTCATTATTACTGCAGCCTGTCAGACACTGGGTTAAAGCCACTGCACCTGCATAGTGGAACTTCCCTTTTCATAAACCCTTCATCATTGTCATCATCACCCTTAATTGAATTGTTATCATTAACTTAGTACCAGTCAACATACTCCTATGGAATAAATCAATGGACCGACATATAGAGGGAGTAAAACATGAACAAGGTGAGATTAGGTCAGTGGAATCATTTATCCTTCATGAATACAGGCCATCCCATTGAAATTCAACCATCTTTTAAGAGGCCAGAGACCTGAGGCAGTGCACACACTTCAACCACAGGTTGTTGTCTGGTCCCATATCTGTTTGAGTCATCTGGCCAACTCTTAGGGTCATTGAGTACGGTTACATGCACACAAAAATAGGATTATTGTGAAGTCAGATCAATATAATAGCTCCGTTTAAATATTGACATGCTTTGCAAGAAGAACAATGTCCCTAATAATCCTGTTTACATGGATACATCTGAAATCAGGCTACCTGATGGCACTCAGATAAATGCAGAAAATGGCCCATCAAAATAAACGTTCTACCACAGCGACCATGTTATTTTTGTGATTCCTATTTGATTCTGAATTCAGACATACAACGTTAGTGGGAAAACTACTTTCGAAGATGCATATTTTCAGTTTTTCCAAACTCACTTCACTTGCGCAAAAGATAAAAGCTTGCACTGCTCGTACGAGCACGCTCAGATCTAATACACCGCTGTAAAACTCTGATGAAGGCCTTTACATGTCCTCAGAATTCTAAAGATTGCTCAGAAAATCAGGTATTTTCATCAGCGTATGCTTACTTCCATGTTGACCTTGCACCGATTAAGATAAGTAGAGTAAGGTGCATATAATTGACATGACTAATGCCATACTCAGCCTACTGCCATAACCAGATTAATATCAAATTATTAGTGTGCATGTAGACATACTCATCGTCACATCTTGACATAAACTGATCTGGGACCAGGCTAATGTGGTGAGTGCGTGTGAACGTCATAGAAACAAACTGCCTTCCCAGTGTAGCCTATGTAAAATAAACTGAAATCAGGTCAGGAGGAAAACGGCAGGGTTGCTGCTCTAGATAAAGGCCTGCTGTCTGTCTTCACCTGCTGAGTGGGATGGAAAGTCAGACAGGACAGACAGGACATCACCTCTCCTTCCTGAACCCAGCAGGGATATGAAGAGATGAAGGGCTTCCTCATTCCTTTCCTCACTACAGTGCTGACAGACATTATTAATAGGTGGTAATAAGCACTTGGGGAGGCAACACAGGCTGGGTGTTGCCCCTCCAATGGCCTGCCCTTCCAGCTTCTCACACAGGGGTGGGGTGGTGCGTGAGTGGGGTAGTCGTGAGTGTGTGTTTGTGCCAGAAAGAGAGCGAGTGTGTGTGTGTGCATATGTGTGTAAAAGGGAAGTAGGGGGACATGGGCAACAGCCCTGCAGGATGCACGTGTGTGTGTGTGTGTGTGTGTGTGTGTGTGTGTGTGTGTGTGTGTGTGTGTGTGTGTGTGTGTGTGTGTGTGTGTGTGTGTGTGTAAAGGGGGAAGTAGGGGAGGTGGGCAACAGCCCTGCAGGACGCACGTGTGTGTGTGTGTGTGTGTGTGTGTGTGTGTGTGTGTGTGTGTGTGTGTGTGTGTGTGTGTGTGTGTGTGTGTGTGTGTGTGTGTGTGTGTGTGTGTGTGTGTGTGTGTGTGTGTAAAAGGGAAGTAAGGGGAGGTGGGCAACAGCCCTGCAGGACGCACGTGTGTGTGTGTGTGTGTGTGTGTGTGTGTGTGTGTGTGTGTGTGTGTGTGTGTGTGTGTGTGTGTGTGTGTGTGTGTGTGTGTGTGTGTGTGTGTGTGTGTGAGAGAGAGAAAGAAAGTGTGTGTGAGAGAGGGAGAGAGAGAGTGAAAGTGTGTGAGAGAGAGAGAGAGGGGGGGAGAGAGAGAGAAAGTGTGTGTGTGAGAGAGAGTAGGGGGAGAGAGAAAGTGTGTGTGTGTGTGTGTGTGTGAGAGAGAGAGAGAAAGTGTGTGTGAGAGAGAGAGGGAAAGTGTGTGTGTGTGAGAGAGAGAGAAAGTGTGTGTGTGAGAGAGAGAAAGTGTGTGTGTGTGTGTGAGAGAGAGAGAGAAAGTGTGTGTGTGAGAGAGAGAAAGTGTGTGTGTGTGAGAGTGAGAGTAAGTGTGTGTGTGTGTGAGAGTGAGTGAGTGAGTGAGTGAGTGAGTGAGTGAGTGAGTGAGTGAGTGAGAGAGAGAGAGAGAGAGAGTGTGAGAGAGAGAGAGAGAGAGAGTGGGCACCAGCCCTGCAGAAAACCCCTCTAGTCTCCACCCAGCCTGCAGACCACATCCACAAGTCAGTCTTAGTAATGAGGGTGTTAGGGGGCAGAGTGCTGACAATAATTGGCTATTAGTCAAGCCCTGTCATAGGAGAGCCTTGTATGATTGACAGAGCAGATCTAATGACATAACACATAACCTGTAGAATGCGTAACCCGCAGGCCAATAGAGATGAGTAATATATGGAGGTGTGGATCTCCACCATGACTAAGCAGTCTTGGGGAAAAGGGCAAGCATAGTTGGTTTATGGTTGTAGCTCATACGTATCCATTTTTTTAGTTCGGCCAAATCTAAAGGAATAATTCAAGGATTTGTAGAAAAGTTGTCTGCTCAAAGACAGACAAGAAGACAGTACTTCTTAATACAGAAAACTAATGTTATATAAAGTAAAACAATCCTTTCAAACCTAGTCCCAACAAAGCTAAAACTTAATCCCGTTCCCTTCTTTCCCTTGATCAAAATATAATTAAGACCCCATGATGTGAATAACTGAATATTTAAAGAGTCACGTATAAAAAATATTACAATTAAATCAATGCAAGACAAGAGCAAATTCTCCCACGCACAGAGCTGCAGATGATGAGTAGGATGTCTATAGCTTGGAATTCAAACTGATATGCTCCATTTCACCATGGTATCAGTTTGTATTTCAGGTCACAGCAACTAGGACACACAGACAGGAGTGTGAGAATCCTGCTATACTACAACAAGCAGAAGTACAACTGAAGAAATGAAGCATATTGGGGATGGATAGGTAGGCTAGATGGATCATTGACAGCACAGCATCCCTCCCCAGCCCCTACAGCCCTCTCTCCATGCCCAGACTGCTCTGACGTCAATCATGCCCTCAGATACATCATGCCCTCAGAAGACAGTTCTTATGAATAAAGGCAGCTGAACCCCACGCTGCGTCTGACCTACTTTCAGAGGAAGGAGTACATAACTAGATCGGTGGAGGAGGAGGTGGCTGTACAGAGAAGGCCACAACAACAAATCACACGGTTTACACTGGCTGATGTTCTTCAGGCTGTATCAATGCACTGATCAACTTTCTTCTTCATTACTGTAATCAAGACAACACACTACATGGGACAGTAACTAACTAACCTTTCCTCAATGGGCTACATTCACTGAAGGCCTTGTATCTCTCTGCAGGAAACTAAATACAATATATTTCTTTAATGATTTGTTCTTCTTGTCTGCCTTCTTTGTGTGAGAAACTTAACCCTGTAAATACTTTTTTTTTGCACCAACCAAAGATCCTGTATTCACTTTCTATGTCAATTGAGCGGCGCAATGGTACATTGTTGTTTCGGGCCTCCGGGTGGTGCAGTGGTCTAAGGCACTGCATCGCAGTGCTAGGTGTGTCACTAGAGATTCTGGGTTAGAGTCCAGGCTCTGTCATAGCCGGCCGCTACCGGGAGACCCATGGGGCGGCACACAATTGGCCCAGCGTCATCCGGGTTCGGGGAGAGTTTGACCAGCAGGGATGTCCTTGTCCCATCGGGCACTAGTGACCCCTGTGGCGGACCGGGCCCAATGCACGCTGACACGGTTGCCGGGTGTACTGTGTTTCCTCCGACACATTGGTGCGGCTGGCTTCCGGGTTAAGTGGGCATTCTGTCAAGAAGCAGTGCGGCTTGGTTGGGTTGTGTTTCGGAAGACGCACGGCTCTCGACCTTAGCCTCTTTCGAGTCTGTACGGGAGTTGCACCGATGAGACAAGACTGTAACTACCAATTGGATACCACGAAATTGGGGAGAAAAATGGGTAAAAAAAAATCAATTTTAAAAATGATACATTGTTTCATCTCTCTGCAGTAGTTTTGATGGAGTTAACTCACCTCCAGCAGGGTAGAGGTCAGGTGGGGTCAGGAGGAAGTCCATCTTGTCCTTCAGGTCATCCTCATTCTCCTGCTCCCACAGAGCGCCTGTCTGCCTCCACAGGTCAGCAGCTCGTTGACTAGAAGGGAGAGAGACAAATAATGATAATGCATGTCCATCCCTGCCACGGCAGACCCAGGATTCAAACCCATGCCATAACCACGCAATGTACAAACACAAAAGCCCAGCCTTGTTGGCTGCTACTAAACCTACTGTATAAGTAGGTATCTACTACAGTAATCTGCACAAGCAAAGCAGATACAATATGTGTGTATTTGTGGCTGCATATTTCCTAGGTCTGACAGAGTGAGTGAATGGTTGGTATCAAAGGCAGGGTGGTTAAGGACTGGGTCAGTCTTTTGAATTAAAGGCTGTCAATTCAGGAAGTAAACTGAAATTACAATTCAAAATTGGAAAAAACGGCATCTATTTTCAAGGAGTAGAAGCTATTTATTTCAAAAGTTTAAAACAAATTGAATTTTGAATTAAAATCACTTCCTGAATTGACGGCCTTCAATCCGAAATTGAAATTGCAGTCAATTCAGCCCTATATAATAGGTACCTTATCTCTGGGATGTCATCGCTGAGGCTGCTCAGTAGGAGAGGGATGAGCTTGTGGAAGTAGGAGTATCTGTCTCGCAGGTGGAGCAGCCAGTCACCAACAACCACAGTCACAGCTTTTCTCACCTGGAGGAGAGAGAAATGGGATGAAACAAAACATAGTTTCTTAAGTGAGGAAAACACCTTGTATGGTACTGTAGTAATTAAGGGGTTCTCAAAGTGTTTCACTCTGTGCCTCCTTTCCAGCCTTGGGGAACATCCTGAGCCCCCCTGCGCAGACACCACGTCTATTTCTATAGACACAGGTACTGTTCATGACACAAACTGTTGGTGTAGAAAATGTTGCAGGTTTAAAGCTTATTTCCTACAATTATACACATTTTGTCATGGGGTGCAAAGAAAATGTTGCAGTTTTAAAGCAAATGTTCTTGCAATTCTACACATTCTGCCATGTCTAATGTGTATTTATGTGATAATTGAGTGACAAAAAAATTACAACAATATCAATGGGCTAAAAAAGCTAAATAAAAAACGTTAGCTGACATGGGCTAGTTGATCTGGATATTTCTGACAAGTTATAAATAGCTCTAAGTTATGCAATGACTAACATGACAAGAGGAACTGATGATGCACTACCCAATTTCAAAAATGTACCTTGTGCATTCTACTGTTACAACTTTCAAGAGTAAGTTTAAAGCCGGGCTTTAAAAAAAATCCAAATACATATATATATATTTATATACAGTGGGGCAAAAAAGCATTTAGTCAGCCACCAATTGTGCATGTTCTCCCACTTAAAAAGATGAGAGGCCTGTAATTTTCATCATAGGTACACTTCAACTATGACAGACAAAATGAGAAGAAAAAAATCCAGACAATCACATTGTAGGATTTTTTATGAATTTATTTGCAAATTATGGTGGAAAATAAGTATTTGGTCAATAACAACAGTTTTATCTCAATACTTTGTAATATACCCTTTGTTGGCAACGACAGAGGTCAAACGTTTTCTGTAAGTCTTCACAAGGTTTTCACACACTGTTGCTGGTATTTTGGCCCATTCCTCCATGCAGATCTCCTCTAGAGCAGTGGTGTTTTGGTTTGGGGCTGTTGCTGGGCAACACGGACTTTCAACTCCCTCCAAAGACTTTCTATGGGGTTGAGATCTGGAGACTGGCGAGGCCACTCCAGGACCTTGAAATGCTTCTTATAAAGCCACTCCTTTGTTGCCCGGGCGGTGTGTTTGGGATCATTGTCATGCTGAAAGACCCAGCCACGTTTCATCTTCAATGCCCTTGCTGATGAAAGGAGGTTTTCACTCAAAATCTCACGATACATGGCCCCATTCATTCTTTCCTTTACACGGATCAGTCGTCCTGATCCCTTTGCAGAAAAACATCCCCAAAGCATGATGTTTCCACCCCCATGCTTCACAGTAGGTATGGTGTTCTTTGGAAGCAACTCAGCATTCTTTGTCCTCCAAACACGACGAGTTGAGTTTTTACCAAAAAGTTATATTTTGGTTTCATCTGACCATATGACATTCTCCCAATCTTCTTCTGGATCATCCAAATGCTCTCTAGCAAACTTCAGACGGGCCTGGACATGTACTGGCTTAAGCAGGGGGACACGTCTGGCACTGCAGGATTTGAGTCCCTGGCGGCGTAGTGTGTTATTGATGGTAGGCTTTGTTACTTTGGTCCCAGCACTCTGCAGGTCATTCACTAGGTCCCCCCGTGTGGTTCTGGGATTTTTGCTCACCCTTTTTGTGATCATTTTGACTCCACGGGGGGAGATCTTGCGTGGGGCCCCAGATCGAGGGAGATTATCAGTGGTCTTGTATGTCTTACATTTCCTAATAATTGCTCCCACAGTTGATTTCTTCAAACCAAGCTGCTTATATATAGCAAATTCAGTCTTCCCAGCCTGGTGCAAGTCTACAATTTTGTTTCTGGTGTCCTTTGACAGCTCTTTGGTCTTGGCCATAGTGGAGTTTGGAGTGTTGTGGACAGGTGTCTTTTATACTGATAACAAGTTCAAACAGGTGCCATTAATACAGGTAACGAGTGGAGGACAGAGGAGCCTCTTAGAGAAGAAGGTACAGGTCTGTGAGAGCCAGAAATCTTGCTTGTTTGTAGGTGACCAAATACTTATTTTCCATCATAATTTGCAAATTAAATTCATAAAAAATTCTACAATGTGATTTTCTGGATTTTTTTTCTCGCATTTTGTCTGTCATAGTTGAAGTGTACCTATGATGAAAATGACAGGCCTCTCTCATCTTTTTAAGTGGGAGAACTTGCACAATTGGTGGCTGACTAAATACTTTTTTGCCCCACTGTATATATCAAATCAAATGTATTTATATAGCCCTTCGTACATCAGCTGATATCTCAAAGTGCTGTACAGAAACCCAGCCTAAAACCCCAAACAGCAAGCAATGCAGGTGTAGAAGCTAAATATATATATGTTTTAAATTGGAGGGCGGGGGAGGACCCCCGCCGACCCCTCATGTGCCCCCCAGTTTGGGAACCACTGCAGTAACTGTTGGTGTAAAAGAAAAGCAGCCTTTATTAATATGTTGGATTGATTAGATTGATCAGTTTGTTTATTTTGGTAAAAGACAAACATTTATCCCACATTTATCTAACAAGGAAAATAAGAATCTAGATTAACTCAGTAATAACAGAATTAGTCTAATCATTAACACTAAATGTCACTAGGAGTATTTGAGAATTATCTGCCAGATTTGACAGAGCCAACCTGTGGTGAGTCGTCAAACAGCCTCTGTGCCAGGTGAGAGAGCACATCGTCCACGTTCTTCCCCGTGCCGTACTGGATGACCGCTCCAGTGGCCTCGATGCTGGACACACGCACACGGGAATGCTGATGAGAGACGGTCTGCATCAGGGGCTTGACCAGGCTCTCTGCCTGCATGTGGAAATGTTCTGGGGATAGAGAGAGAAGCATTTCAAACAAGATGAATGCAAGGTGACTGTCACTTCATGCCACATTATAAATTAGGGTACAATTTCCTGAATCTTATCAATACATTCAATGGTTATACATGTATTCAGAGAGACCATACATAGCTAGCTCTGTAGGGCATGCAAATCACAGAGAAACAAATGATTGTTTTTGTCCCATTGTCTTTATTTCAATTAACTTAATTAATAATTCATATTTATATTAAATGACAACCTGGGAGAGCTTTGGAGTGTGTAGAAAAAAAACTTATAGCCACAAAAAACAACCACTCTGACACAACTTGGTCAGGTGTCCATACAATGTGCAACCATGGCAACCCTATAAGATAACTAGCTAACTAACTAGTTAGCCTAATGTGTGGGCTAACAAGAATACACACATTATATTCTCAACCATCTTACCTGGTACACTTTTTGCAAAATGAACAGTGCATTTGCAACTCTCCCTTTTGACGTCTGGGAAAGGGTCGACAATAGTTCTCTGCAATATCTTCATCATATCGTCGAGGTAGGGAGCTAGGTGCCTGCCACACACCTCCACTGTGAGAGTCAGAACCTCCACCATGGACAGCCTAAGTTCCTCCGCGGGCTCCAGGATCTCTTTCCCGCCGAGCCGCTGCGTCAAAGCGGGCATGAGATAAGGCAACGAATCCTCCGGTTGAGGAACACACCGAATAAAATCTCCAAGCATGTGTATGGCAGTCTCTCTGCATCTTTCCATAGGATCTGACAGGCATTTCAGGAGCGACTTCAGCAGACACGTGAAAACCTCCTGCAACACGCCGCTCGAAAGCCCTTTATCAATAGTTTCTCTTTTGATTGCTTCAAGCGCTCGTTTTCTTGTGGTTTTGCTGTCTTCGTTGAGACAGTTTAGATGTCGAGCAAGCGCTCTCAAAACTTCAGAAGCAGCACGTTCTTCTCCGGCCGCCATAGTTGTTGCCATTTTCATTGTTGATATGGCAACGATCAGCGTTAAGACAAACATACTTGCTTTACGATAACTCTAATTCAAACATTTAAAACTTTATTGACAACTACGCAGTTTCATGCAATGCAGTGGAAATTAATCTACATATATGGAATATGTATGTATGGAATATATTTCTATGGAATTTGACATAATGTATTTTTATTACAGAGAGTCATTGATGTGTATGTTGAATAGCATGATGAAATAGATCTATCTTATAATATAAATAGTATAACTTATACTATAACAATATAATAACTGTAGTATAACAGAGTTGAAATATTGTGCTTTCATATCACATTCTTCTTTAGGTTAGGATTATGATATTTTATTAAGTCTGTCAGTAACACAACTTGGCAGAGCCCAATGATGGACTTTGTATCACAGCCTCATAACTAAGCCTTTTAACAAATGCGCAAAAAATTGTAATTTGGTGCTTTCTCTGCATGAGCAGGTCGGGAGCAGGTCAGGAGCAGGTCAGGTCTGTCAGTGTCGTCTGTCAGATAACCTTTTCTCTGTCTGATACTGCTGAGAAAAACAAACAAACACCTGCCCTCTTCTTATGAAACGGGTGTATTGAACATGACACGATGATGTGGACATCCACATAAGGAACGCCACGGCACATGATTATTTAAACATTTGAAATGAGTGAAAGGATTGTAAGCTTGTTGCTGGCCTCTTTATTCAGTTGCTTTGCGGCTGAATAAAAAGTGACAGATTGACGTCATTGAGACAGACGCAGAGCGAGCCCCAGCGAAAGAAGCAACCGAGCAGCGGCAGAGCATCTTCTCTAGCTACAGAGTAGCCTACCTTGCAAACAACATCCGTAGCCAAGAACCTCTGAGCATCCCCGGAAAATAACGGTAAGAAACTGAATGGCACAACGAATATCTTATCTGGCAAAACCTCAACGTGTTGACGTATTTATCAGCATATGCAACTAGGCTTGAATATTGCTTTTTGTTTAGCCATGGTTGTGATTTGGTTGTCATCTTATGTGAGAGACATGAAAGATAGACTCGTGCCCGGAAACACTTAAACAGGTGCTCTAGTAATGCTACTTAGGAAACATTTGATTTTCACAGAAAATGATATAATAGCAGCTTGCCAATTTTAAATGTTAGACATTGAGGCCAATGATAAGCTAGCTGCCTTACAGTCATCTTTCATGGAAATATGGAGGTTATGGGTTTATGATAGCTAGCTAACCTTAGCCTACTTAGTTTTAGTTTTAAGCTTGCTAGCCAGCTATGTAGTAGCTAGTTTCAGAGGCTAGCTACAGTAACACATCAACCGTGATGTTTCCTTGTAATTTAAATAGCGGAAGTGAATTTGCGGAGGCTTTGTATAGCTATCTCTGTCCCTAATCTGACTGTCTTTACATATTATTCCATTACAGACTACCTTGTTGTCAGAAGATATTACATAGTTTAAAAACCACATGATTTGAGAATTCATCCTTTATTTGACAGTGTTGCTGATGTGGGCTAGGCTATGTAAAGGTGGAAATAGATTGAGGTGACAATAAACAATATGCTCCTCTAGATAGTGTGACTGTAAGTAACTATGCATTACACCTGCAACAGGTACTGAAGTATGATTTGATTATGTCACGGTATTGCTTTAATAATCTAGTAGGCTAAGTGTCTGTGGTCATCAACAACCCGTATTAATTAATAGGCCTTTGTCTATTGTAGTTTGGAGATCCAGCCCCTATCACATTTAAAGAAAAACTGACGAGACAGACAGAAAAACAACCAGGGGCTGATATTTCTCCTCATTCTGACAACCTCTCCTCTTCTCCCCTACTCTTCTTTCTCTCACTCTCTTTTTTTCTCTCTTTATATCTCTCTCCCCTTCTCTTCTCCTCTTCATCGTTTCCTCTTCTTCCCTCCCCTCCACTCCTCAACTCTTCTCATCTTCTCCTCTTTTCCCCTCTCCCCTCCTCCTCCTCTTTCCACCTCTCGTCTCCCCCTCCCCACCCCTTCCTCTTCTCTCCTCTTCTTCCTGTGTCTGCTCTCTCCTCAACCTCCCCTGCTCTTCCCTCCTATCCTCTTTCCACCTCTCCTCTCACCACCTCCCCTCTCTTCTCCCTTCCTCTTCTCCCTTCATCTCCTCTCTCCTCAACCACCCCTCCTCTCCCCCTCTCTGCAGATAAACCAGATAAATAACATGGCCACCTCCTCCTCCCCTAATCTGGAAGAAGACGAGAGTCTGAAGGGCTGTGAAGTGTTCGTGCAGAAGCACAACATCCAGCAGATCCTCAAAGAGTGCATTGTCAACCTGTGCATCGCCAAGCCTGAGCGTCCTATGAAATTCCTGCGGGAGCACTTTGAAAAGCTGGAGAAGGTTTGTGAATTTCCCTAAATCTCCCCTTATTTGCGACCTAAAGCTCCCTTGAAAATTTTACTGCATCTTTGTTCTTTGAAAATACATTTTTACCAACAATAATATTTGTTGTTTGTGACTATCTATTTAGTTTTTTCGTGTATTATGAACGTATGTCAGTAATGTTTTGCTTATGTGTGAATAATTTCTGTTGAATTGCACTCTGCAGAAAAGCAAGGATTTGCTATCAACGTATTGACATGTCATACACAAATGAACTGGAAGGCATTGGAATTGAGCTGAGTAGAAGCTATTATTGTTGTTTCATTTCACTGAGGTGGATCTATTTTCATTAGTCGATAGTCTTTTACATCAGAATACATGAGAAAGGAGACTGTTATGCCCATGTTTTCTTATCCTCAGTATATTTGTAAATAAATAGCCTAGGGGTATCCTAGCTGTCAGTTTCATGATAATACTACATTTGTCTAATTGAGCTTTCAACTCTCCACACAATGGTGGGGTACATTAGCTGAGGGCCTGGGAGCATTAGGGGCACAGAGACAGGGACAGTCTGTGCCCCATCCACAGACACACAGGCTGTGTTGTATGGACGTTGTCTATCCACAAGTGTCTGTGGGACAAACCGGGAACGACCCGTTACTGTCTGGTGCCGGGACTGACAGATTACGGAATAGAACTACAGAATGGTGTGAATTTCTCAGAGGTTAGAGAAAAGAGGGGATAGAAGAGGAAATAAAGGAGGGAATCTCTCTCTGAATGTATTAGCTCTGGCTGGCACCTCCGTAGCGAGACGCCTTTATAGATCAGCCCAGCTGGTGTGTATATTCAACCTCTGGAGCCCTCAGCCCTTGAAAGTACAGGGTCCTGTCAACTCTTTGATAAGTCAGGATAGTTATTTATTTATTTCACACATGCCATGTTGAGGATTCAGCAATGGCTGAATTATAGGCTATGTTAAAGGGAAATGTAACAACAATTCTACTTCATATTCTTCATCTCCAGCACCACTCCCAACATCAACATATGTGAAAATTATGTGGTTTTATGTTTTGTATTAATAAAGACAGAGGAAAAAAAACAATTAGTAAACACTTATCTCCCTCTAACTTTTTAAAATTGTATTTATTTTTTTACATTTGCCTTTAAGGGAGCTTTTAGAATAGACTATCTTTATTTTTCCTAGAGGGAACTTTGGTTGTGGTGTTGCACTGTCTCCGTTCACTACATTTGTGTCAAGTTCGATTGACTTTATTCCCATGACTTTCTTTGTAGTAGATGTGTAGGCCGAAGTGGTATTGGATTTGGTTAGAATACCCTGAATCTCAATCAGGTGATTTCTTTATGACTGTTTTTCAACTGTTGGTATGATAAGTTTTAGCCCATTACGGAACTGTCCACAGAGAGGCCTGAGGTGTCATCTGATGTGTTTGAAAACAATGGGCTCTCAGAGAAATGAATAGACCAGAGTTGTCTGGTACACTGAATGGTGGTCAACCCAATAGCCCATGGTGACTCCAGGTCTACAACAGAAGGAGTGATTGTGTGACCGGATCAGATACAGAAAGGGGATGAGGTAGGTGAGGACTGAGAAGTGAGCCTAGGGTTGGTTTTGCAGTCTACTCCCGTCAATGCAGCGTGTGTGTGTGTACGTTCGCGTCCGTAAGGGGTGATTATCCCAGTGTGAATTTATGTGAGTCATCTGATGATACTTTACTGTGTGTTGGTTCACACACCACTATCTGATTCCTCTGACCCAGTTGCATTGTTAAGGCGATGCAGTGTTCAGTTCCTCAGTAGGGTCTAAACCCCTCAGACTTCTAAAATGCTCAGTAGCCTTTATATTTCCCTTCTAGTCATTTATCTGAGACGAGTCTTCCGCAGCAGCTTACAATAAACACATTGAATACATGGAACAACCAACACATGACTCAAGCACAGTAAGTAAATGCTTCTTCAATGCTTTGGTTTTTACCCTAACACTACACAGCTGATTTAAATAATCAACTAATCATCTAGCTTTGATCATTTGAATCAGCTGTGTAGTGTAAGGGCAAAAAACAAAACATGGAGCCCTTGGGATCCCGAGGACTGAGTTTGGGAAACGCTCCTTAAACCTAGTCCTGGACTAAAAAGCATGGTCAGGCTTAATCTGTGTCCGAGAAGCCAGTCCTTAGTGTTAGTTAGTTAGTTAGTTAGTTAGTTAGTTAGTTAGTTAGTTAGTTAGTTAGTTTATAGTCACTGTGTTGGAATAGAGTGGTCGCTGGAACTCTGAGTTCAATTACACAATGGCTTTAAAAGAAGGCCTCGTTCCGGTCCAGAAATCACCATAGGTTTTTACTCTACAACGGCTGTAGCAGTAACTAATCCTGTGCATCCTCCATCCTTCTGTGTTGTGATATTATAGAGGATTACCCAGGCCAGGGAGCGTGCAGCACACAGCATGTGTCACAAGGATTGTAATACAGTTTTTTCATGCATTTTCCAGATTATTATGGTTGGCCTACCCACAGTTCTTTATGCTGGGTTTT
This sequence comes from Oncorhynchus keta, assembly GCF_023373465.1. Lineage (NCBI taxonomy): Eukaryota > Metazoa > Chordata > Actinopteri > Salmoniformes > Salmonidae > Oncorhynchus > Oncorhynchus keta. The sequence goes on along the minus strand of NC_068425.1, from coordinate 30,248,725 downwards.
TATGCGTGATAATTTACAGTTCAGAGGTGTGTGTTTGTGCATATGCCTCTGTGTGTGTGCACGTTACACGTGTGTGTATCTGCGTGTGTGTGTGTGTCTGTGTGTGTGTGTGTGTGTGTGTCTCTGTGCGTACCTGTGTCTGTACACGTGTGGGGGATGGTGCCCCTGTCCTAGCTGCAGTGCTAGCCCCAGCAGGTTTCTGTTGTCAAGGAGACCATGGAGCATAGTGTGAAACAGAGTGTTGCTAGTCTGGTAGGGCTGAATCTAGAGGGAGACAAAATGCTGCAGAGAGAGAGAGTGTAAAGTTAAAATGCTAATCGGATCACTTAGGCTTTACCATCAAATCAAATCAAATGTATTTATATAGCCCTTCGTACATCAGCTGATATCTCAAAGTGCTGTACAGAAACCCAGCCTAAAACCCCAAACAGCAAGCAATGCAGGTGTAGAAGCACGGTGGCTAGGAAAAACTCCCTAGAAAGGCCAAAACCTAGGAAGAAACCTAGAGAGGAACCAGGCTATGTGGCGTGGCCAGTCCTCTTCTAGCTGTGCCGGGTGGAGATTATAACAGAACATGGCCAAGATGTTCAAATGTTCATAAATGACCAGCATGGTCGAATAATAGTAAGGCAGAACAGTTGAAACTGGAGCAGCAGCATGGCCAGGTGGACTGGGGACAGCAAGGAGTCATCATGTCAGGTAGTCCTGGGGCATGGTCCAAATTTAGTTTGGCAGCATACGACATTTAGCCTATACGAGTTTAACCTATACAACATTATCTGTCATGACCTGGCTCAGATGCTTCTTTATGAAATGGTATATGGTTCTGAAGGATCTTTGTCTTTGTTACATTAGGTAGTCCACAATGCTGTCCACATCCTTTAAGAACATGTAGCATACAATATGAATCCTCAATATGTCATGTTGCTGAAGCTCACTTAATTTCAAACACCGCAGGCCTAATAATCAACCCCACTACAACAGTGTTGTATCATATTACTTAGCTAGCTAGCCCTCCTAGTCTCATATAATTTAGCTAGCTAGCCCTCATAGTCTCATATAATTTAGCTAGCTAGCCCTCCTAGTCTCATATTACTTAGCTAGCCAACCCTCCAAGTCTCATATTACTTAGCTAGCTATCCCTCCTAGTCTCATATAATTTAGATAGCTATCCATCCTAGTCTCATATAATTTAGCTAGCTAGCCCTCATAGTCTCATATAATTTAGCTAGCTAGCCCTCCTAGTCTCATATTACTTAGCTAGCCAACCCTCCAAGTCTCATATTACTTAGCTAGCTATCCCTCCTAGTCTCATATAATTTAGATAGTTATCCATCCTAGTCTCATATAATTTAGCTAGCTAGCCCTCATTGTCTCATATAATTTAGCTAGCTAGCCCTCCTAGTCTCATATTACTTAGCTAGCCAACCCTCCTAGTCTCATATAATTTAGCTAGCTATCCCTCCTAGTCTCATATAATTTAGCTAGCTAGCCCTCATAGTCTCATATAATTTAGCTAGCTATCCCTCCTAGTCTCATATAATTTAGATAGTTATCCATCCTAGTCTCATATTGCTTAGCTAGCTAGCCCTCCTAGTCTCATATAATTTAGCTAGCTAGCCCTCCTAGTCTCATATTACTTAGCTAGCCAGCCCTCCTAGTCTCATATTACTTAGCTAGCTAGCGCTCGTTGTCTCTTATTACTTAGCTAGCCAGCCCTCCTAGTCTCTTATTACTTAGCTAGCTAACCCTCCTAGTCTCTTATAATTTAGCTAGCTAGCCCTCCTAGTCTCATATAATTTAGCTAGCTATCCCTCCTAATCTCATATAATTTAGCTAGCTAGCCCTCATAGTCTCATATAATTTAGCTAGCTAGCCCTCCTGGTCTCATATTACTTAGCTAGCCAGCCCTCCTAGTCTCATATTACTTAGCTAGCTAGCCCTCCTTGTCTCGTATTACTTAGCTATCTAGCCCTCCTAGTCTCATATTACTTAGCTAGCTAGCCCTCCTAGTCTCATATTACTTAGCTAGCTAGCCCTCCTAGTCTCTTATTACTTAGCTAGCCAGCCCCCCTAGTCTCTTTGATTTGACAGTATATTGTGCAGTGCAGTGTCTGAGGGTTGACTTCCCCTGGCAGGCTCCCCATGGGCTCTCTATTCTCAGTGTGGAGGAGAGAGGAGGATAGACTGACTGTGTTGCTTACTGCAGTCTGAAACCTGGAGAGGAGGGAGGAGGATAGACTGACTGTATTGCCTACTGCAGACTGAAACCTGGAGAGGAGGAGGGAGGAGGATAGACTGACTGTGTTGTCTACTGCAGTCTGAAACCTGGAGAGGAGGAGGGAGGAGGATAGACTGACTGTGTTGTCTACTGCATACTGAAACCTGGAGAGGAGGAGGGAGGAGGATAGACTGACTGTGTTGTCTACTGCAGTCTGAAACCTGGAGAGGAGGAGGGAGGAGGATAGACTGACTGTGTTGTCTACTGCAGTCTTAAACCTGGAGAGGAGGAGGGAGGAGGATAGACTGACTGTGTCTGTCGACTGCAGTCTTAAACCTGGAGAGGAGGAGGGAGGAGGATAGACTGACTGTGTTGTCTACTGCATACTGAAACCTGGAGAGGAGGAGGGAGGAGGATAGACTGACTGTGTTGTCTACTGCATACTGAAACCTGGAGAGGAGGAGGGAGGAGGATAGACTGACTGTGTTGTCTACTGCATACTGAAACCTGGAGAGGAGGAGGGAGGAGGATAGACTGACTGTGTTGTCTACTGCAGTCTGAAACCTGGAGAGGAGGAGGGAGGAGGATAGACTGACTGTGTTGTCTACTGCATACTGAAACCTGGAGAGGAGGAGGGAGGAGGATAGACTGACTGTGTTGTCTACTGCAGTCTGAAACCTGGAGAGGAGGAGGGAGGAGGATAGTCTGACTGTGTTGTCTACTACAGTCTTAAACCTGGAGAGGAGGAGGATAGACTGACTGTATTGCCTATGCAGACTGAAACCTGGAGAGGAGGAGGGAGGAGGATAGACTGACTGTGTTGTCTACTGCATAATGAAACCTGGAGAGGAGGAGGGAGGAGGATAGACTGACTGTATTGCCTACTGCATACTGAAACCTGGAGAGGAGGAGGGAGGAGGATAGACTGACTGTGTCTGTCGACTGCAGTCTTAAACCTGGAGAGGAGGAGGGAGGAGGATAGACTGACTGTGTCTGTCGACTGCAGTCTTAAACCTGGAGAGGAGGAGGGAGGAGGATAGACTGACTGTGTTGTCTACTGCATACTGAAACCTGGAGAGGAGGAGGGAGGAGGATAGACTGACTGTATTGCCTATGCAGACTGAAACCTGGAGAGGGACTCCCTGCTGCAGCTTGGAGACAGCAGACCATGATCAGTCACACTGTTTACACATAGACAGTAGAGCCACTGGGACCGTGAATAACGCTTCTGATTGAACAAATGTCTTCAACCATGTTGTGAAGTCTGATTGTTGTGTGTGAGAGAAATGAAGCAGCCTTTCCAATATTTCAGTGCATTATTGGTTAGACTGCTGAATTTCATCAGAAAACAATTTAAAAAACATACGCTAGAGACACAACCTGTCTGGCTGTAACTACTGTATATGAAGTGACGTTGGTGTGTGTGTGTGTGTGTGTGTGTGTGTATATATCGGGGGTGACACTATACTCAATACTTGATTCTCTATTCATGTAGGGATGTGATGATGATGATGATGATGAATGTGTTTTGGATGTTCCTGTTTGTTAAGATGCTCTTCCTGAAACACATGAACTTTTGGGTCAGTGTTTTTAGGTTTAAATCTAGCTCTGAGGTGTTCTGCGGTGAGGTGAACGAATCTGGAGTCTAGAACTTGTTTTCCCTCTCTCTTTTCTCTCCTCTCTTTGTATGTGCTGTGATTCTAGATATTTTGGTTATTTTTTGTTTATTAAACAACTATTTGACTGACCTCGGTTCAGTTATTTTTATTCCATTTAGTTCGTTTTTTCTTCTTCTGTGAGCTCAATGTGCACATTGCACCGTTTCTCTAGAGATAAATCAGATCCAGCCTGAACTGTGTGATGTAGAAGGGAGTCGTAGTTTCCAACAGTCCAATATTCCACATAGTTTGTGGTAATTAAAATGTGGTAATTAAATACAATGACAATAATCCATTGCGCATCTACTTGTCTGTGTTTGTTTTATGCTACGGAAGAGACAGGAAAATGCACGATCGTGAAGTGATATAGAGAGCATCTGCTGCTTTGCGAGGTATCTCTACCTGAAAATACATGAGCTAAGTGATTGATAGTTGGTATTCAGCAATCATAAAGTATACCTTATTTACTTTAAAGAACTACTAAAATTGTGATTTTGTCAGACAGCATAGGCAGCAGTTGTAGAGATGAGGACTTGTAATGAAATAATAAAGTCATCAAATGAAACCAATGCAATATACACAACAACTGAAATATTTTAGTAATGTGAATGTCACGTCTGCGCCTGCCTCTCCCCTCCGGCGTACGACGTCGCCAGAGTTCTAACCACCGGTCCTGGGATTCATCATTATGTACACCTGGCACTCATCATTACGCGCACCTGTGAATCATTATGATTCACATTATGATTCACACCTGGACTCCATTACCTTCATCATTTCCTCCCCTTTATATGTCACTCTCCCATATTCACTCACCAGTTGGTATAGTTCTTGTATATTGGCATTCTGCTTTATGTTAGTGTCGTTTTGTTGTTTTATTAGACCGTTTCACCTGCTCCCGACTCACCATTACATCATTACAGTGAATAACTGATGGTTTATACGTGATAAGCAGCAATGGGCAGTAACTACCATCATGGGACTTAATTGGTTTATTCTGTTACAGCATTCAACCCAACTAATCAAAACCGAATACCGACCTTAAAAAGCACAAATCACTCAGCACTATATGACTCCCTTCTCGCTTTCTCTCTCTCAAACATACACAGACAGTCACTCATTCACTTACTCTCTCCGTGTTTGGGAGAGAATGTTCTGTGCCCTACAGATGAGCTGTTGACAGATGATCTAGCCTCTGACAGACTGTCTCTCTCTGCACTCAGAGGAGAAGAGTTGAAATGAAAGGAGTGGCTTTTAAATCATTTTCATCACCATCCCTCTCTTCTCTATTTCTCACCTCTCACTTCTATGTATCTCTCTGCCTCTCTTTCTCTTGCTTTGTCAGGCTCTCCTTCATCAGTAGTTGATGACGTGGGTTCTGTTCTAGTCTGTATGGGTGTTATTCAACTTTTCTCCCCTGTCACCCATCTGAGGGGGTAACCTAGGCAACCAGAGAACAGATAGCCTCCAACTCTGTATTTAATAGTCACGGAACCCAAGTAGTGATGCACCGATATGACATTTTTGGCCGATACCGATATTTTCCTTGCCCCAAAAAAACATTTTTTTTTTTATCCTAATCTGACAATTATATGCATATTCTGGGCCTGAGAAATAGGCACTTTCATTTGAGTACGTTTCTCATCCAAACATCAAAATACTGCCTCCTACACTCAACAGGTTAAACACGCAAAGACCCAAACGGCGTTCCATAGTATGTATGTTGTGAAGCTAATAGCAGTGACGCTATTAATGTGTAACTCCGGTAGGACAACATCCGAAAAATTAAAAAAATAATGCACTTGGTAATGTGTCGGCTCAACCAGTCGGCGAAAGCCAAAATCACGCACGACAGAGAACGGTTGATTGTCAAGAGCAATGAATTCCATTATCTTGGCTTTAATGGATTTCGCCTTTGATTTGTCTCACTGTTCTTACTCTTTCAAATGACTGCTTGACTTGTTGACTGCTTGTTCCACACGGCAGACATTGTGGGCTAGTTTAGGAATGCTGTGTTGCACGTGTAGGGCCAGATTTTACATGACGTCATTACGTCATGTACCTTCGTTATATAGGTCTGCGCGTCAGCTTTAACATCTGTGTCTGGTGGAAAGCATGACTGAACCCAAGTTTTTCTCTAGGATTTTGCATGTGATTCGCTACATTCCGTTTATTTTTTACCCCCCAAAAAAAAAAAAACCATAGTCCTTGCTGATGACAAGCATACCCATAACATGATGCAGCCACCACCATGTTTGAAAATATGAAGAGTTGTACTCAGCGATGTGTTGTGTTGGATTGGCCCAAAAGATAACACTTTGTATTCTGGACAAAAAGTTCATTTCAAAGAGAGTGCATGTTTTGGAATGTGTTTTATTCTGTACAGGCTTCTTTCTTTTCACTCTGTCATTTATGTTCGTATTGTGGAATATCTACAAGGTTGTTGATCCAGCCTCCGTTATCTCCTATCACAGCCATTCAACTCTGTAACTGTTTTAAAATGACCATTGGCCTCTTGGTGAAATCCCTGAAAACATATGCTTTGTCATTATGGGGTATTTCTGTGTAGACCAGTGAGACAAAATAAACATGTAATCAATTTTAAATGTAGGCTGGAACACAACAAAATGTGGAAAAAGTCAAGGGGTGTGAATACTTTCTAAAGTGACTGTATGGGTCCTCTGTTTCCCTTTACAATGACCACAAGCTGCGCAGGGCTGATTAGAACAGAGTGGACAAGACCAGGCACTAAATCAGACAGGGGGAAAGACCAGCATCTATGATGATGTTCTTTTCTACACAGAATATACAAAATCATTGGCTGATAATCTTCTGAACTTCCCAATACCTTTCTGATGCATTTCAGTCACTTCAAACCATACTTCCTTCAGATGTAAATACTGTCAGTAGTACTGCCAGACTGATTTGTAATAGACTGTCATAGCTCCAATTAAGGAAGTTAACATTGGCCGTTGATTACATATGGATATCAAAATGTGGTCGCGGGCCAACACGTTGTTGAACCCCTGGGCTAATGTGATGTCTGTGTGTCTGTTTCCTTGGCAGCAGTTACAGTAAGAGGGCTTTGTGTGAAATAACAGTTCAGGGCCATTCATTCTCTTTCATCCATTCATGCTTTTTAATGATGGTCTTTTATGGTCTGTGCAACAGCCCCAGTTCCAGCTCCAGCCCTAGCTCTAGCCAAGAAGCATCCCCAATATTATTAATGACCCATGTGTAGGGCCACGGCTGCATCCCAAATGGTACACTATTTACCATGTAGTGCACTACTTTTGACTACTTTTGACTATGGGCCCTGGTCAAAAGTAGTACACTACATGGTAAATAGGCTGCCATTTGAGACACTGACCAGTTATTGCCTATAACTAGGAAAAACACAGCTATAACTCCATTGAGAGGAAGTCAAGGAGCCCGTCCCAAATGGCATCCTATTAAAAAGATTTGGCATGGGTCCTCAGATCCTCAAAACGTTCTACAGCTGCACCAATGAGAGCTGACTGGTTGCATCATCGTGTCAGAGGAAGACCCTAGAAGTTGCCAAAGATTCTAGCCACCTTAGTCATAGACTGTTCTCTCTGCTACCGCAGGGAAAGTAGTACTGGAGCGCCAAGTCTAGGTCCAAAAGGCTTCTTAACAGCTAATCAAATGGCTACCTGGACTATTTGCATTGACCCCCATTTTTTCTTTATACTGCTGCTACTCTCTGTTTATTATCTATTATCTATGCATAGTAACTTTACCCCTACCTCCATGTACATATTACCTCAATTACCTCAACTAACCTGCACCCCCGCACATTTACTCAGTACCAGTACCCCCTGTAGATAGCCTCATTATTGTTATTTTATTGTTGCTTTTATTTTTTACTTTAGTTTATTAGTAAATACTTTTCTTAACTGCATTGTTGGTTAAGGGCTTGTCAGTAAGCATTTCACAGTAAGGTTGTATTCTAAATTGATTTGATTTGATAGTGCATTAATCTTGACCAGAGCCCTATGCACTGAGGGTGTGGCTCTGACCATCTAGGTTTGGCTGGATGTCACCCAGGAAACATGTTCATATTGGCCCAATGCGGGCTAAAATATTGGCATCGCGTAAGCTTCCCACAGTGGGCCGATGCCGGTTGCTCATCGCCTCCACATTGGACCCCAAGGCATTGGTCAACTCTCTACTGATCAAGTGGATTAATAGTTTCCTTGTGAACCGTACTCAACAAGTGAAGTTTAACTCTGCCATCTCTACATCTAGAACGGTGAATACGGGAGTCCCTCAAGGTTGCGTTATTTAACACGCTGTACACAAACGATTGTCAAGCCTCTGACGCAGCCCACATGTTTTTTAAATATGCAGATAACACTGCTGTTGTGGGTTTCCTCCACCCAGACCAAGCCTCTCGTCAAGGTTTTGTCAGAGAAATGGCTCAATTCATCCAGTAGTGTGCAGATAACTTTCTTGAAATAAACATTAAGAAAATAAAAGAGCTGGAAATTGATTTCAGAAGGAACAAAACTCCACTACCCCCGACAAAGACTAACGGGGAATCAGTCGATAGAGTGAGCACATAGAAGTACCTTGGAATCGAAATAGACAAACTGAAATTCAATGACTGTGCCTTTGCAAAGATAAAGAAATTGCAACAGAGAAGGTTTTTTTAACGCAAAATGAACCATTTTAATGTCTTACAAATGTTCTATAAATCTGTCCTGCAGTGTGTGCTGTCCTTTGGTCTGATATGCGTTGTTGGAAACATGCAAGTTCAAGACCAGGTCAAGCTTCAGCGCTTGATTATAGACTGCGGGAATTACAATTGGTATAGATCACGAATCAGCCACCAACCTGTACACAAAACTCACCCTCCTAAATCGTGAAAGCATTGTACAGGGCAGTACCCCTCCCCAAAACTCAAAACTCAGTCACCGCAGCAGCCCGACAAGGGAAAAGAGACTTCTTCTTCAAAAGAAAATGAAAACAGATAGATATGGGGACTCTTTATTCCAACAGCCATATTGCACTTTCACTTTAAATGTGTAGCTATAGCACTTTGAATGAATTATTTGGTGTAGTTTCTGTGTTTTCATGTTTAATGTACTGTTTTTTTAAAAACACATGACCAAATGAATTTGCCCCTGGTGGGATAATAAAGTTGATGTGAATCTGAATCTGATCCAGTGTGGGCAGCCCATATCTGGTGAGGGCAGCCCTCACTTTGCTTGAAATAAGCCCTTCTTTTCCCAGCAAACGTCCACAATTGGCATGATGTAAGCTACCCACATTGGGCTGATGCACATTTGCTTTGTGAATCTGTTTCCCTGTATCTGTGTGTGGCCCCTCTCAGGCTCTCTATGGCTCCATCTCCTCTGCTCTCCTCTGAGTGAGTGAGTGTTGTTTTGTAGCAGCAGGCCCAGAAACAGCAGGTCAGACATTTTGGAACGTCCATTGATTGTAGAGTGGAGACTGATCCATTGATTGTAGAGTGGAGACTGATCCATTGACTGTAGAGGGGAGGTGGTCGAGGCCTTTACCCTCTCTGTTACTGCTCAGAACACCATACAGGGAATCAGCAGGCTAATGTTATCAATGCTGCTCCAGACCTCTGAGGGTGCCGTGTGTATCTGCTGAAACATCTAACCACACACACACACACCAGGCCTGCCTGCCTGCCTGCCTGCCTGCCTGCCGGCCTCAGGTCGCTGTTGTGCGTCAGAGAGTGTGAGACCAGCTGCCCTTTTTCTATATCTCTCTCTCTCCTCATGTTATGGAGAGACCCAGTGATTGGGTCAGGCTGGCCCTGCAGGGGAGAATTAGATGATCACCTGGCCCATCATGAGTCCTGGAGCCTGTAGCACGTACACAGTGTTCACATCAACAGCACAGGGCTATGAACCTGTGGCGTACTAGGATAACATAAAGGCTGTAAGGAAGGGACATGGTAGCAGTCATAAGGGCCATGAGGCTCCAGGAGGATCGGAGGCAAGCAGGTAAAGCTGGGTGATTATATTAACAATGTGTTACTGGATCGGTCCACCAAATGAGTCCCTTTTGGGTAGTGTGGGTAGTGATTACACCTCATTTGAACATTCTGTCATAAAGAGCACATGTTCAACTTAATAAAAACATGTTTCCCATCTTAAGAGGTTAAATAAAAACATGACTATAGTAAGTGCCTATTAAATGCCCAATAATGTAACAGGGTTGACTGTGAGAGGGTTGACCGTAAGAGGGTTTGACCGTAAGAGGGTTGACCGTAACAGGGGTTGACCGTAACAGGGTTGACCGTAACAGAGGTTGACCGTAACAGGGGTTGACCGTAACAGAGGGTTGACCGTAGAGGGGTTGACCGTAAGAGGGGTTGACCGTAACAGGGGTTGACTGTGAGAGGGTTGACCGTAAGAGGGTTTGACCGTAAGAGGGTTGACCGTAGAGGGTTGACCGTAACAGGGGTTAACCGTAACAGGGGTTGACCGTAGAGGGTTTGACCGTAAGAGGGTTGACCGTAAGAGGGTTTGACCGTAAGAGGGTTGACCGTAAGAGGGTTTGAGCGTAAGAGGGTTGACTGTAAGAGGGTTTGACCGTAAGAGGGTTGACCGTAGAGGGTTGACCGTAACAGCGGTTGACCGTAACAGGGGTTGACCGTAACAGGGTTGACCGTAACAGGGGTTGACCGTAACAGGGGTTGACCGTAACAGGGGTTAACCGTAACAGAGGTTGACCGTAACAGGGGTTAACCGTAACAGGGGTTGACCGTAACAGAGGTTGACCGTAACAGGGGTTAACCGTAACAGGGGTTGACCGTAACAGGGGTTGACCGTAACAGGGGTTGACCGTAACAGGGGTTGACCGTAACAGGGGTTGACCGTAACAGGGTTGAAGATGTCTTAAATCAGCCGTAAATCCCCTTATAATGGGGTAATGGAAGTATGTTGTGTGCAACAGGGAGGAGAAATTGAATGCAAACCTTTTTTAATGTATTGTGAAACCATTTCCAGCCTGTGTATCTACAGTATGGGGAACAGGGGTGACGTTTTATGCTCAGTTTCCCACCACAAAACATCAGAAAATGGCCAAAAAGAGAAGCAGCTCACCTGGTTTTACACTATGATTACACTATTGTTCAATGTTTATTAAAAACACATTTTTAAAGGAATAGTTGAACAGTAAAACGAGAGTTCTTCAGAAAATCTTCAGAAATGACTTTGTCAAAGCAACAAAATGACTTGTGCTTTACAGTGATAGTGAAAACGTGGGTTAAATCTTCCTAGAAGTCACAGAAGGGACACAGAGGGGCACAGAGGGATACTGAGGGGCACAGAGGGACACAGAGGGACACAGAGGGGCACAGAGGGATACAGAGGGGCACAGAGGGGCACAGAGGGGCACAGAGGGGCACAGAGGGACACAGAGGGACACAGAGGGGCACAGAGGGACACAGAGGGACACAGAGGGGCACAGAGGGGCACAGAGGGGCACAGAGGGACACAGAGGGGCACAGAGGAACACAGAGGGACACAGAGGGACACAGAGGGGCACAGAGGAACACAGAGGGACACAGAGGAACACAGAGGGACACAGAGGAACACAGAGGGGCACAGAGGGACACAGAGGAACACAGAGGGGCACAGAGGGACACAGAGGGACACAGAGGAACACAGAGGGACACAGAGGGACACAGAGGGACACAGAGGGACAGAGGGGCACAGAGGGACACAGAGGGGGCACAGAGGGGCACAGAGGAACACAGAGGGAACACAGAGGGACACAGAGGGACACAGTCAAAATGCTGAATTTGGGCACAGTTGTTGAATTTTCCATGTAGCCTATATTATAGGGCACTTAATAGAAGTGGCTTTTCAAATTCAATATTGGTGCAGATTTTCTACTTCAAATATCAAAGGGATGCAAAAGGGACTCATTTGGTGGAAGGACCCCACCACCATTCACCACCACCTCCTCCACTGTGTGTATGAGTTGTTGGCTTAATCAACCCTGAGAAGAGAGGAGGAGAGGAGTAGCAGGACAGTCAGTGGTTCTGTCCCGGGTGATGAGAGGCTGTGGTCTGGCTTGCTGTCTCACTGACTGTGACTGTGGATGGATGGGTTTTAATAGGTCTGTCTTATACAATACAGACACAGCAGACCCAGGAACAGGCTGATGAGACAACAGGTCAGTACTGCTCACCTCACAGCTGGGCTCTCAGCTTGCTGTACCATCATGACTACACACACACACACACACACACATACCGGGGTATTTTGAAATACCAACAGTATGATTTTCAGTCCTGTAAAAAACTAACCTTATAACACACACAAATACATACTCATTCAGGCACACACATGCATACACACATCCGCACACATACACACCCCCACACACACAGGCAGTGCACACTCACTCGTTATGGTGGTTTTATGCAGCCAATAATAGATTGATTTGTGAAGCGTTCACTGTGTTCTACGTGCTGTTGTCATGAGTCTTGGTCTCATGCTCTCCTCCTGCCTGATCACAACCACCTGCAGCTATCACTGGGATAATGTCTCCTATGTAAATATCACCTCACTCTCTCTCTCTCGCTCTCTTCCTCCTTCTCTCCCTTAACTCCCTCCATCACTTTCTTTCTCCTTCCTCTCATCCATCCTTCCCTCCCTCTTTCTCCATCCATTCATCCCTCCACCATCTTTCCACTTAAACCTGGTTTATCTCTCTCTCTCTCACACATTCCATTTCTACCAGATGTCCCATTCCTATGTTTAAGTGTTTGAAGCTGTACTAGTCCCAGTCACAGTCTAAGTCTTTCTCTGCTCACAAGAATTCCTGCTGGCTTTCTGCTTTCTACCCAGAGAGATGGAACAGGCTGAGGCTGCTGGGCCAGCCTGCTGGCTTTCTGCTTTCTACCCAGAGAGATGGAACAGGCTGAGGCTGCTGGGCCAGCCTGCTGGCTTTCTGCTTTCTACCCAGAGAGATGAAACAGGCTGAGGCTGCTGGGCCAGCCTGCTGGCTTTCTGCTTTCTACCCAGAGAGATGAAACAGGCTGAGGCTGCTGGGCCAGCCTGCTGGCTTTCTGCTTTCTACCCAGAGAGATGGAACAGGCTGAGGCTGCTGGGCCAGCCTGCTGGCTTTCTGCTTTCTACCCAGAGAGATGAAACAGGCTGAGGCTGCTGGGCCAGCCTGCTGGCTTTCTGCTTTCTACCCAGAGAGATGAAACAGGCTGAGGCTGCTGGGCCAGCCTGCTGGCTTTCTGCTTTCTACCCAGAGAGATGAAACAGGCTGAGGCTGCTGGGCCAGCCTGCTGGCTTTCTGCTTTCTACCCAGAGAGATGAAACAGGCTGAGGCTGCTGGGCCAGCCTGCTGGCTTTCTGCTTTCTACCCAGAGAGATGAAACAGGCTGAGGCTGCTGGGCCAGCCTGCTGGCTTTCTGCTTTCTACCCAGAGAGATGGAACAGGCTGAGGCTGCTGGGCCAGCCTGCTGGCTTTCTGCTTTCTACCCAGAGAGATGAAACAGGCTGAGGCTGCTGGGCCAGCCTGCTGGCTTTCTGCTTTCTACCCAGAGAGATGGAACAGGCTGAGGCTGCTGGGCCAGCCTGCTGGCTTTCTGCTTTCTACCCAGAGAGATGAAACAGGCTGAGGCTGCTGGGCCAGCCTGCTGGCTTTCTGCTTTCTACCCAGAGAGATGGAACAGGCTGAGGCTGCTGGGCCAGCCTGCTGGCTTTCTGCTTTCTACCCAGAGAGATGAAACAGGCTGAGGCTGCTGGGCCAGCCTGCTGGCTTTCTGCTTTCTACCCAGAGAGATGGAACAGGCTGAGGCTGCTGGGCCAGCCTGCTGGCTTTCTGCTTTCTACCCAGAGAGATGAAACAGGCTGAGGCTGCTGGGCCAGCCTGCTGGCTTTCTGCTTTCTACCCAGAGAGATGAAACAGGCTGAGGCTGCTGGGCCAGCCTGCTGGCTTTCTGCTTTCTACCCAGAGAGATGGAACAGGCTGAGGCTGCTGGGCCAGCCTGCTGGCTTTCTGCTTTCTACCCAGAGAGATGAAACAGGCTGAGGCTGCTGGGCCAGCCTGCTGGCTTTCTGCTTTCTACCCAGAGAGATGAAACAGGCTGAGGCTGCTGGGCCAGCCTGCTGGCTTTCTGCTTTCTACCCAGAGAGATGAAACAGGCTGCTGGCGTTTGAAGCAGCTGCATATGGGTTCCCTCTGGGGCTGGTGAGGTGGTTGTTGTTGACTCGCGGTTGAACCGTCCACAGTCAGTAATTAGTAGTTTGGAAGGAGGGCCGACGGTCTGTGTGTGTTAGACCTTTGTGGAGGTCCCAGGCTCTGTGTGGTGGGAGAGGGAGGGATAAAGACAGAGCAAGAGAACTGTATTCCAATCGGTGCCGTCATCCTCAACGGGTCACAAGAAACAACTAGGGAGGTCATACTGCCTCTTAGCTGTGTCTGGGCCCTGAGTGGACCAAATGTCTTTAGATGGAGATGTTTCTAATCAGCCAATATTTCCAGGAATTAAATCATTCACACAGGGCCTTTGTGGTTTCTGTAGGGATATGATTGTGTGAGTCATCAATTCTGTCCTAAACACCACTCCCCCTTTGAATTCCTAAAATCACTCCCATCAGACTCCCTATTTTAGCATTCCTCTGTCTCTCCCTCACTCCCCTGAAATATTAGACTCTGCACTGTTCTGAACCTGTCTCTCTCTCACTCCCCTGAAATATTAGACTCTGCACTGTTCTGAACCTGTCTCTCTCTCACTCCCCTGAAATATTAGACTCTTTACTTTTCTGAACCTGTCTCTCTCTCTCACTCCCCTGATATATTAGACTCTTCACTTTTATGAACCTGTCTCGACCTCACTCCCCTGATATATTAGACTCTTCACTGTTCTGAACCTGTCTCTCTCTCACTCCCCTGAAATATTAGACTCTTCACTGTTCTGAACCTGTCTCTCTCTCTCACTCCCCTGAAATATTAGACTCTTCACTGTTCTGAACCTGTCTCTCTCTCTCACTCCCCTAAAATATTAGACTCTTCACTGTTCTGAACCTGTCTCTCTCTCACTCCCCTGAAATATTAGACTCTTCACTGTTCTGAACCTGTCTCTCTCTCACCCCTGAAATATTAGACTCTTCACTGTTCTGAACCTGTCTCTCTCTCTCACTCCCCTGAAATATTAGACTCTTCACTGTTCTGAACCTGTCTCTCTCTCACTCCCCTGAAATATTAGACTCTTCACTGTTCTGAACCTGTCTCTCTCTCTCACTCCCCTGAAATATTTGACTCTTCACTGTTCTGAACCTGTCTCTCTCTCTCACTCCCCTGATATATTAGACTCTTCACTGTTCTGAACCTGTCTCTCTCTCACTCCCCTGAAATATTAGACTCTTCACTGTTCTGAACCTGTCTCTCTCTCTCTCTCCCTGAAATATTAGACTCTTCACTGTTCTGAACCTCTCTCTCTCTCTCTCTCACTCCCCTGAAATATTAGACTCTTCACTGTTCTGAACCTGTCTCTACCTCACTCCCCTGAAATATTAGACTCTTCACTGTTCTGAACCTCTCTCTCTCTCTCTCTCTCTCTCTCTCTCTCTCTCTCTCTCTCTCTCTCTCTCTCTCTCTCACTCCGCCTGAAATATTAGACTCTTCACTGTTCTGAACCTGTCTCTCTCTCTCTCTCTCTCTCTCTCTCTCTCTCTCTCTCTCTCTCTCTCTCTCTCTCTCTCTCTCTCCCCCCTGAAATATTAGACTCTTCACTGTTCTGAACCTGTCTCTCTCTCTCTCTCTCTCTCTCTCTCTCTCTCTCTCTCTCTCTCTCTCTCTCTCTCACTCTCTCTCTCTCTCTCTCTCTCTCTCTCTCTCACTTCCCTGAAATATTAGACTCTTCACTGTTCTGAACCTCTCTCTCTCTCTCTCTCTCTCTCTCTCTCTCTCTCTCTCTCTCTCTCTCTCTCTCTCTCTCTCTCTCTCTCTCCCCCTGAAATATTAGACTCTTCACTGTTCTGAACCTCTCTCTCTCTCTCTCTCTCTCTCTCTCTCTCTCTCTCTCTCTCTCTCTCTCTCTCTCTCTCTCTCTCTCTCTCGCTCCCCTGAAATATTAGACTCTTCACTGTTCTGAACCTGTCTCTCTCTCGCTCCCCTGAAATATTAGACTCTTCACTGTTCTGAACCTGTCTCTCTCTCTCTCTCTCTCTCTCTCTCTCTCTCTCTCTCTCTCTCTCTCTCTCTCTCTCTCTCTCTCTCTCTCTCTCTCCCCCTGAAATATTAGACTCTTCACTGTTCTGAACCTGTCTCTCTCTCTCTCTCTCTCTCTCTCTCTCTCTGTCCCTGGGTCAGGCAGGGACAGTCCTTTATTGGGTAGGGGTCAGGCAGGGGCAGTCCTTTAGCGGGTAGGGGTCAGGCAGGGACAGTCCTTTAGAGGGTAGGGGTCAGGCAGGGACAGTCCTTTAGAGGGTAGGGGTCAGGCAGGGGCAGTCCTTTAGAGGGTAGGGGTCAGGCAGGGACAGTCCTTTAGAGGGTAGGGGTCAGGCAGGGACAGTCCTTTAGAGGGTAGGGTCAGGCAGGGACAGTCCTTTAGAGGGTAGGGGTCAGGCAGGGACAGTCCTTTAGAGGGTAGGGGTCAGGCAGGGACAGTCCTTTAGAGGGTAGGGGTCAGGCAGGGACAGTCCTTTAGGGGGTAGGGGTCAGGCAGGGACAGTCCTTTAGGGGGTAGGGATCAGGCAGGGACAGTCCTTTAGGGGGTAGGGATCAGGCAGGGACAGTCCTTTAGGGGTCAGGCAGGGACAGTTCTTTATTGGGTAGGGGTCAGGCAGGGACAGTCCTTTAGAGGGTAGGGTCAGGCAGGGACAGTCCTTTAGAGGGTAGGGGTCAGGCAGGGACAGTTCTTTATTGGGTAGGGGTCAGGCAGGGACAGTCCTTTAGAGGGTAGGGTCAGGCAGGGACAGTCCTTTAGGGGGTAGGGATCAGGCAGGGACAGTCCTTTAGGGGTCAGGCAGGGACAGTCCTTTAGGCAGGGACATCCCTTTAGGGGTTAGGCAGGGACAGCCCTTTCGGGGTTAGGCAGGGACAGCCCTTGTAGTTCCTCCAGGAATGCCCTCGCCCCCCGGCCTCACTTCCATCTGACAGGAGAGAGAAATCTCCCTGGTTTCCCCTGGCTGACTGTCACCATGGTGATCCCTCTTTGTCTCTTCTCACTTCTCCCCGTTATCCTCCCTTGTCCTTTCCTGGGCTAGACTGGGCTACCCCACAGCTATAACAACAGCTATTGGAGCTTTCTGTGGGTGTTCTATTAGCATGCGAGCTCTCTGTTGGGTGCTCTCCTAGCATACTAGCGCTCTGTTGGGTGCTCTGTTAGCATGCTAGCTCTCTGTTGGGTGCTCTGTTAGCATGCTAGCTCTCTGTGGGTGCTCTGTTAGAATTCTAGCGCTCTGTGGGTTCTCTGTTAGCATGCTAGTTCTCTGTGGGTGCTCTGTTAGCATGCTAGTTCTCTGTGGGTGCTTTGTTAGCATGCTAGTTCTCTGTGGGTGCTTTGTTAGCATGCTAGTTCTCTGTGGGTGCTCTGTTAGCACACTACCCCTCTGCTGGGTGCTCTCCTAGCATGCTAGCGCTCTGTTGGGTGCTCTGTTAGCATGCTAGCTCTCTGTGGGTGCTCTGTTAGCATACTACCTCTCTGCTGGGTGCTCTCCTAGCATGCTAGCGCTCTGTTGGGTGCTCTGTTAGCATGCTAGCTCTCTGTGGGTGCTCTGTTAGCATGCTAGCTCTCTGTTGGGTGCTCTGTTAGCATACTAGCTCTCTGTTGGGTGCTCTGTTAGCATGCTAGCTCTCTGCTGGGTGCTCTCCTAGCATACTAGCGCTCTGTTGGGTGCTCTGTTAGCATGCTAGCTCTCTGTTGGGTGCTCTCCTAGCATACTAGCGCTCTGTTGGGTGCTCTGTTAGCATACTAGCTCTCTGTTGGGTGCTCTGTTAGCATGCTAGCTCTCTGTGGGTGCTCTGTTAGAATTCTAGCTCTCTGTGGGTTCTCTGTTAGCATGCTAGTTCTCTGTGGGTGCTTTGTTAGCATGCTATCTCTCTGTGGGTGCTCTGTTAGCATGCTAGTTCTCTGTGGGTGCTCTGTTAGCATACTACCTCTCTGCTGGGTGCTCTCCTAGCATACTAGCGCTCTGTTGGGTGCTCTGTTAGCATGCTAGCTCTCTGTTGGGTGCTCTGTTAGCATACTACCTCTGTTGGGTGCTCTGTTAGCATGCTAGCTCTCTGTGGGTGCTCTGTTAGAATTCTAGCTCTCTGTGGGTTCTCTGTTAGCATGCTAGTTCTCTGTGGGTGCTTTGTTAGCATGATATCTCTCTGTTGGGTGCTCTGTTAGCATGCTAGCTCTCTGTTGGGTGCTCTGTTAGCATACTACCTCTCTGTTGGGTGCTCTGTTAGCATACTAGCTCTCTGTTGGGTGCTCTGTTAGCATACTACCTCTCTGCTGGGTGCTCTCCTAGCATACTAGCTCTCTGTTGGGTGCTCTGTTAGCATACTACCTCTCTGTTGGGTGCTCTCCTAGCATACTAGCTCTATGTTGGGTGCTCTGTTAGCATACTACCTCTCTGTTGGGTGCTCTGTTAGCATACTAGCTGTCTGTTGGGTGCTCTGTTAGCATGCTAGTTCTCTGTGGTGCTCTGTTAGCATGCTAGTTCTCTGTGGGTGCTCTGTTAGCATACTACCTCTCTGTTGGGTGCTCTGTTAGCATACTACCTCTCTGCTGGGTGCTCTCCTAGAATACTAGCTCTCTGTTGGGTGCTCTGTTAGCATACTACCTCTCTGTTGGGTGCTCTGTTAGCATACTAGCTGTCTGTTGGGTGCTCTGTTAGCATGCTAGTTCTCTGTGGTGCTCTGTTAGCATGCTAGTTCTCTGTGGGTGCTCTGTTAGCATACTAGCTCTCTGTTGGGTGCTCTCCTAGCATACTAGCTCTCTGTGGGTTCTCTGTTAGCATACTACCTCTCTGTTGGGTGCTCTGTTAGCATACTACCTCTCTGCTGGGTGCTCTCCTAGAATACTAGCTCTCTGTTGGGTGCTCTGTTAGCATACTACCTCTCTGTTGGGTGCTCTGTTAGCATACTAGCTGTCTGTTGGGTGCTCTGTTAGCATGCTAGTTCTCTGTGGTGCTCTGTTAGTATGCTAGTTCTCTGTTGGGTGCTCTGTTAGCATACTAGCTGTCTGTTGGGTGCTCTGTTAGCATGCTAGTTCTCTGTGGTGCTCTGTTAGCATGCTAGTTCTCTGTGGGTGCTCTGTTAGCATACTACCTCTCTGTTGGGTGCTCTGTTCGCATACTACCTCTCTGCTGGGTGCTCTCCTAGAATACTAGCTCTCTGTTGGGTGCTCTGTTAGCATACTAGTTCTCTGTTGGGTACTCTGTTAGCATACTAGCTGTCTGTTGGGTGCTCTGTTAGCATGCTAGTTCTCTGTGGTGCTCTGGTAGCATGCTAGTTCTCTGTGGGTGCTCTGTTAGCATACTACCTCTCTGTTGGGTGCTCTGTTAGCATACTACCTCTCTGCTGGGTGCTCTCCTAGAATACTAGCTCTCTGTTGGGTGCTCTGTTAGCATACTAGTTCTCTGTTGGGTACTCTGTTAGCATACTAGCTGTCTGCTGGGTGCTCTGTTAGCATGCTAGTACTCTGTGGGTGCTCTGTTAGCATGCTTGCTCTGTGTGTGTGTGTGTGTGTGTGTGTGTGTGTGTGTGCGTGCGTGCGTGCGTGCGTGCGTGCGTGCGTGCGTGCGTGTGAGTGAGTGAGTGAGTGACTTGGGGCAAGTGCAAACACCAAAACTATCAGTCCCTGAAATCAGCAATCATGTTGTGCCTGTGTGTAGCTCCCCTCTCATGCTAAGGAAAGGAAGTGGTAAGGTCAGGGATGAGGAGAGGTGTGTGTGTGTGTGTAAATGCCCAGGCATGCGTGCACACTCCCTAGTGTGTGTGTTTCAGGCTGTGGTTGAGCACCTACTCTCTGAACATCACCCCAATGACAGGTCCTATCAACACCCACACCCCTCACCAACCCTAACACACTCCCCAGCCCCCCACATCAGAGCCCACTGGACAGGCAGTTACAAGACAGACATTAACACAACACAATGCTAGTTGACAATAGGCGCCATTGGGGCTCTGTAATGGTGTGTAAGTGATGAGCAGAGTTCAGCCGGCTGTCTCCTGGTTGGGCCATGCATCGCTGGCTGTGTTTAGTGACAAATACTGCTTTGGTTTCCTCGCACTCTCTTGGGGCTGGACATCACGGCATGGTAGTCTGTAAGTGTGTTTAATAGTTACCAGACACAACACAGTGCTAGCTGACACTAGGCGTCCATTGTGGCTCTGTATGTGTGTTTAATAGTTACCGGACACAGCACAGTGCTAGCTGACACTAGGCGTCCATTGTGGCTCTGTAAGTGTGTTTAATAGTTACCGGACACAACACAGTGCTAGCTGACACTAGGCATCCATTGTGGCTCTGTAAGTGTGTTTAATAGTTACCAGACACAACACAGTGTTAGCTGACACATTGTGGCTCTGTAAGTGTGTTTAATAGTTACCAGACACAACACAGTGTTAGCTTACGTCCATTGTGGCTCTGTAAGTGTGTTTACACACCGGACAACACAGTGCTAGCTGACACTAGGCGTCCATTGTGGCTCTGTAAGTGTGTTTAATAGTTACCGGACACAACACAGTGCTAGCTGACACTAGGCATCCATTGTGGCTCTGTAAGTGTGTTTAATAGTTACCAGACACAACATAGTGTTAGCTGACACATTGTGGCTCTGTAAGTGTGTTTAATAGTTACCAGACACAACACAGTGTTAGCTGACACTAGGCGTCCATTGTGGCTCTGTAAGTGTGTTTAATAGTTACCGGACACAACACAGTGCTAGCTGACACTAGGCGTCCATTGTGGCTCTGTAAGTGTGTTTAATAGTTACCGGACACAACACAGTGCTAGCTGACACTAGGCATCCATTGTGGCTCTGTAAGTGTGTTTAATAGTTACCAGACACAACATAGTGTTAGCTGACACATTGTGGCTCTGTAAGTGTGTTTAATAGTTACCAGGCACAGCACAGTGCTAGCTGACACTAGGCGTCCATTGTGGCTCTGTAAGTGTGTTTAATAGTTACCAGGCACAACACAGTGTTAGCTGACACATTGTGGCTCTGTAAGTGTGTTTAATAGTGACCAGACACAACATAGTGCTAGCTGACACATTGTGGCTCTGTAAGTGTGTTTAATAGTTACCAGACACAACATAGTGTTAGCTGACACATTGTGGCTCTGTAAGTGTGTTTAATAGTTACCGGACACAACACAGTGTTAGCTGACACTAGGCATCCATTGTGGCTCTGTAAGTGTGTTTAATAGTTACCGGACACAACACAGTGTTAGCTGACACTAGGCGTCCATTGTGGCTCTGTAAGTGTGTTTAATAGTTACCGGACACAACACAGTGCTAGCTGACACTAGGCGTCCATTGTGGCTCTGTAAGTGTGTTTAATAGTTACCGGACACAACACAGTGCTAGCTGACACTAGGTGTCCATTGTGGCTCTGTAAGTGTGTTTAATAGTTACCGGGCACAGCACAGTGCTAGCTGACACTAGGCGTCCATTGTGGCTCTGTAAGTGTGTTTAATAGTTACCGGACACAGCACAGTGCTAGCTGACACTAGGTGTCCATTGTGGCTCTGTAAGTGTGTTTAATAGTTACCAGGCACAACATAGTGTTAGCTGACACATTGTGGCTCTGTAAGTGTGTTTAATAGTTACCAGACACAACACAGTGCTAGCTGACACTAGGCGTCCATTGTGGCTCTGTAAGTGTGTTTAATAGTTACCAGACACAACACAGTGCTAGCTGACACATTGTGGCTCTGTAAGTGTGTTTAATAGTTACCGGACACAACACAGTGCTAGCTGACACTAGGTGTCCATTGTGGCTCTGTAAGTGTGTTTAATAGTTACCAGACACAACACAGTGCTAGCTGACACTAGGTGTCCATTGTGGCTCTGTAAGTGTGTTTAATAGTTACCAGGCACAGCACAGTGCTAGCTGACACTAGGCGTCCATTGTGGCTCTGTAAGTGTGTTTAATAGTTACCAGACACAACACAGTGTTAGCTGACACATTGTGGCTCTGTAAGTGTGTTTAATAGTTACCAGACACAACACAGTGCTAGCTGACACATTGTGGCTCTGTAATGGCATGGCTGTCCATTTTCCAATGTTACAAAGCAGTGTGAAAAGCTGAACAGGTGAAAGCAATTGTAGACCATACAAAGTATTATGTCTTATTGGCTTGCCTGTTTGGCTTTTCATACTGCTTTGTAACATTGGAAAATGGACGGCCATGCCATTGCAGTGAACAATCGTTTTGCTCTGTTGGTATGTTTTGAAGTGAACAGGTAGGCCATCTCATTGGTTGGATGGTTTCTAAGGTGAGAATCTAATTGGGCAGACAGATCTGACATAAACATGACATATGTCCATGGGGTTTTCTCATTTTGGGAAAAGTCTGTCTTCCGTCCCATATCCTCCGTCCTCTCTCCTCCGTGACCCAGAAACTGATATGTGGTCAATTCACTAGTAGTCCAAACGGAGGAGTGTCCTGTAAGGCTGAAAACATCATTTATTTTGGGATCCGCCCCTGGAATGGCATTTATTTTGGGATCCGACCCTGGAAAGGGCATTTATTTTGGGATCCGCCCCTGGAAAGGGCATTTATTTTGGGATCCGCCCCTGGAAATGTCATTTATTTTGGGATCCGCCCCTGGAAATGTCATTTATTTTGGGATCCGCCCCTGGAAATGTCATTTATTTTGGGATCCGCCCCTGGAAATGTCATTTATTTTGGGATCCTCCCCTGGAAACGTCATTTATTTTGGGATCCTCCCCTGGAAACGTAATTTATTTTGGGATCCTCCCCTGGAAACGTAATTTATTTTGGGATCCTCCCCTGGAAACGTCATTTATTTTGGGATCCTCCCCTGGAAACGTCATTTATTTTGGGATCCTCCCCTGGAAACGTCATTTATTTTGGGATCCTCCCCTGGAAACGTCATTTATTTTGGGATCCGCCTCTGGAAACGTCATTTATTTTGGGATCCGCCCCTGGAAACGTCATTTATTTTGGGATCCGCCTCTGGAAACGTCATTTATTTTGGGATCCTCCCCTGGAAACGTCATTTATTTTGGGATCCGCCTCTGGAAACGTCATTTATTTTGGGATCCGCCTCTGGAAACGTCATTTATTTTGGGATCCGCCCTGGAAACGTCATTTATTTTGGGATCCGCCCTGGAAACGTCATTTATTTTGGGATCCTCCCCTGGAAACGTCATTTATTTTGGGATCCTCCCTGGAAACGTCATTTATTTTGGGATCCTCCCCTGGAAACGTCATTTATTTTGGGATCCTCCCCTGGAAACTGGGAAAACGTCATTTATTTTGGGATCCTCCCCCGCCTCTGGAAACGCATTTATTTTGGGATCCTCCCTGGATTTATTTTGGGATCCGCCCCTGGAAACGTCATTTATTTTGGGATCCTCCCCTGGAAACGTCATTTATTTTGGGATCCTCCCCTGGAAACGTCATTTATTTTGGGATCCTCCCCTGGAAACGTCATTTATTTTGGGATCCTCCCCTGGAAACGTCATTTATTTTGGGATCCTCCCCTGGAAACGTCATTTATTTTGGGATCCTCCCCTGGAAACGTCATTTATTTTGGGATCCTCCCCTGGAAACGTCATTTATTTTGGGATCCTCCCCTGGAAACGTCATTTATTTTGGGATCCGCCTCTGGAAACCTTATTTACCTGAGGTTGCGCGAGTTGAGAAGGACCGTCTCATTTCAAGCAAGCGCCTTTCCTTCCATGGTCACTCTCCTCCATTTCCTTTCACCTTTTTCAAAAGGAGGACGGAGGAGAGCAAATCTAATTGATAAAAGGCCAATGCCTTCAGGTTCCTCAACATCCTGTTTGCCCTAAAGCAACAGAATTAATAACACATTCTAAAAAATAACACCACAGTCTGATTGGCAGCCTTTTAAATATACATAGAAATACAATATTCAACCAGAATCTCTAATCATCAGAATATCAATGAGGACTGTTGTGTGATGTATGAATGTCCACCTTTTGTTGATGTATTCCACTGTGTGTGTGTGTGTGTGTGTGTGTGTGTGTGTGTGTGTGTGTGTGTAGTGGCAGTCCTGTACCCGTGTCCTCTATCTCCTCTTCTCCTGTCCTTTCACTCTCTCTGTCTCTCTCTCTTTCTCTCTCGCTGTCTCTCTCTCTTTCTCTCTCGCTGTCTCTCTCTCTTTCTCTCTTTCTGGCAGGCAGCCGGTGATAATGACGCAGAGAGAAAAAAAGAAGGGAGAGAGGAAGAAGGGGGAGAGAATGGAGGGAGAGAGAGAGAGAGTAGATGCTGTATGGAACAGATGAGGACTAGACCTAGATGGTAGAATATAGCCTAACTAGCCTGACTGATGAAAAACAGAAGAGCAGGTATGTAGAGAGAGATGGAATGAGGGGAACGAGGGCAAAATAAAGAGGCATGGTTTCACACACAGCGCCCTGTGTGGCTATGCGACGTCATCAACACCCTGCGTCACTGAGTTTGTCATTGGACTCTGTGTGTGTCTGGGGCACAGGGCTAGTCAGGGTAACAGAGTCACACACACAATGGGCATGTTTCAAACCAGACTTGACTCTCTGGCCTCCAGGGAAAGACATGTGAGAGGGTCAGAGAGATGAGACACTGCATGGTACGGTATAGAACTGGGTTTTGTTTGGCACAGAATGGATGGATTTGTTCGTATGGGAATACATCACTGCTGCATAGACAGTGGCTAGTGTTGTTGTGATGAATGACGTTGTGTGGATGTACGTGTGTGCTGCTGGCTTCCTGCTTCAGCCCTCAACCAGAGGGTCGGGATGCTACTGCGCTCTGTTGTCATGGTGATGCGGGAAATGAGAAAACCGGGATTATGTGAATTTGTGCGCAGGCAGAAACGAAGAGAGAGAGAGGGAGGAGAGCGAGAGAGTGAGTGAGAGAGAGAAAGGAGAGAGAGAGTGAGAGAGTGAGGAGAGAGAGAGAGAGAGAGAGAGAGAGAGAGAGAGAGAGAGAGAGAGAGAGAGAGAGAGAGAGAGAGAGAGAGAGAGAGAGAGAGAGAGAGAGAGAGAGAGAGAGAGAGAGAGTGAGGAGAGAGAGAGAGAGAGGGGAGGGAGGAGAGAGAGAGAGTGAGAGGGAGGAGAGTGAGAGGAGAGAGAGAGGGAGGAGAGAGAGAGAGAGAGAGAGGGAGAAACAGGAGTACAGGAAGGACCGATGCTGAGGGAAGCTTCTTGCTGTGTTTTCAGGGTTATTATCACTGGTTCTTGAACAAGACGTCTGCTGCTGCTTTTGGGATACTGCGACCACACACACTCGCACACACACACATACACACTCTCTCTCTTATACATACACGCTTTCTCTCGCTCTCTCGCGCTTGCTCACACACATACACACACACGCTTGCTCTCGAACACACACACACTCTGGCCTTGTCAGCATGGCCATGGACCGTGATGTCAACAGTGATGGTGGCGCGTGTGTGATGGTACAGTAGTTTTAGGACTGTGTTGACACACACATGACGAGCAGTACTTCCCAGGGGCCCAGCTGAGGGACACTACACAGGCCTGGCCAGGGGCCCTCCACGGCATGGTAAATACTCTGGGTTTACGTTTGAACCCCGACCACTGCCGACTATCTCTGCTAGCATGGATAACACTGTAGCAAGGAAAGAATGCTGAATAGTTTGACTACAGCGAGTGACTTTGTGTAAATGAGTTGAGTTGCTTTGATAAGAGAGGTCTGTGTATTAGTGTCTGTATGACGTGAAGGCTGCAGGGGATGGATTGTGATTTGGGGAGACTTAGCTAATAGCTAGTTCTTTGTGTACATGTTCTTCACTGTAAGCATTGGTATTTGATGGAGATGTCTGTGTGGATAGAGATGACAGGACTGGCGTTTTGTAGCGGTGCGTGAGGCTAGAAGGCGTGACTAATTGTTAGAGATATCGTGATACTGAATTGATTATACTGCTGCCGCTGTGTGTGTGCTGCTGAAGTTGTTCCCTGAGGGAGTGACTCTGCCTAATACAGTCAGGGTGTGTGTGTGTGTGTGTGTGTGTGTGTGTGTGTGTGTGTGTGTGTGTGTGTGTGTGTGTGTGTGTGCTGTCCCCGCTCCCTGTCCCCCGCTGGCTTTGTTCCCTGAGGGAGGGACTCTGCCTAATACAGTCAGGGTGTGTGTGGGGGGGTATTCCAGTGTGTGCATGCTCAAAGTTGTATTTGTATACAGCGGCTATACACAATAGAGGTTGACCGATTATGATTTTTCAACGCCGATACCGATTATTGGAGGACCAAAAAAAGCCAATACTGATTAATCGGACGATTTTTATAAATATATTTGTAATAATGACAATTACAACAATACTGAATGAACACTTTTATTTTAACTTACTATAATACATCAATAAAATCAATTTAGTCTTAAATAAATAATGAAACCTGTTCAATTTGGTTTAAAGAAAGTAAAAGTGCAATATGTGCCATGTAAAAAAGCTCATGTTTAAGTTCCTTGCACAGAATATGAGAAAGCTGGTGGTTCTTTTTAACACGAGTCTTCAATATTCCCAGATAAGAAGTTTTAGGTTGTAGTTATTTTAGGACTATTTCCCTCTATACCATTTGTGTTTCATATACCTTTGACTATTGGATGTTCTTATAGGCACCTTAGTATTTCCAGCCTAATCTCGGGAGTTGATAGGCTTGAAGTCATAAACAGCTGCTGGCAAAACGCACGGAAGTGCTGTTTGAATGAATGCTTGCGAGCCTGCTGCTGCTTACCACCTCAGTCAGACTGCTCTATCAAATATCAAATCATAGACTTAATTATAATATAATTAACACATAGAAATACGAGCCTTAGTTTCCGGATTTGACCTATCATTTCGAAAACAAAACGTTTATTCTTTCAGTGAAATACGGGACCGTTCCATATTTTATCCAACGGGTGGCATCCATCAGTCTAAATATTGCTGTTACATTGCACAACCTTCAACGTAATGTCATAATTATGTACAATTCTGGCAAATTAATTACGGTCTTTGTTAGGAATAAATGGTCTTCACACAGTTTTCAACGAGCCAGGCGGCCCAAACTGCTGCATAAACCCGGACTCTGCTTGCACGGAACACAAGAAAAGTGACACCATTTCTCTAGTTAAAATGAAATTCATGTTAGCAGGCATTATTAACCAAATATGCAGGTTTAAAAATATATACTTGTGTATTGATCTTAAGAAAGACATTGATGTTTATGGTTCGGTAACATTGGTGCAACGACAGTGCTTATTTCGTTTGTCGAAGTAGGCTGTGATTCGATGATAAATTAACAGGCACCGCATCGATTATATGCAACGCAGGACAAGCTAGATAAACTAGTAATATCATCAATCATGTGTAGTTAACTAGTGACTATGTTAAGATTGATTGTTTTTCATAAGATCAGTTTAATGCTAGCTAGCAACTTACCTTGGCTCCTCCTAGAAATCACAACTTTTATAGACAAATGCTTATTGGCTGCCATTACAGTACATGATTTCTTCTTAACATGGGTCATTTATCATGCCCTAATGATTAAGGGAAACCAAGGGAATATTGTTATGTATAGAACAGGAAGATAAATTGCAGTGCTCAGTTCAATGTTTTGGGTGCCGGCTTCAAAAGACACATACTGGAAGAAAGTACAAAAAACGCACTCACAGAACACACACAGAACACACACAGAATACACACAGAGCACACACAGAACACACACAGAACACACACAGCATATAAAATGTTCTAATGTGGTGCTGTGAATAGTTTGTTTATGCCAGTGATGTCTTCTGTCAGTACACCTGTGAATTTACTCCTTTCACAATGACAAAGGGGACGGAACACAAACAACGGGGCCACAATTACACCCAGAACCCCCTGAATCACAGCTGCAGAGCTCTAGTGTGCTGCTGAAATGCCTGTCCTTGAGATATCTCCTGTGAAATCTGTCGTTAGGGAAGGTGTCTGGAGTGGACTGTGATGAGGCTGCATTTTCCATCACCTTGCTCCATCTGTGTGTGTGTGTGTGTGTGTGTGTGTGTGTGTGTGTGTGTGTGTGTGTGTGTGTGTGTGTGTGTGTGTGTGTGTGTGTGTGTGTGTGTGTGTGTGTGTGTGTGTGTGTGTGTGTGTGTGTGTGTGTGTGTGTGTGTGTGTGTGTGTGTGTGTGTGTGTGTGATTTCTCTGCTCCTGGAGAGCAGCAGACTGCCACTTCATGCCCCAGCAATCTATCTGGTGGTACAGTGGAGACGAGAGGACAACCGACTAGTAAACAGATGTGTCCTGGTGATACAGTGGAGACAAGAGGACAACCGACTAGTAAACAGATGTGTCCTGGTGATACAGTGGAGACAAGAGGACAACCGACTAGTAAACAGATGTGTCCTGGTGGAACAGTGGAGACAAGAGGACAACCGACTAGTAAACAGATGTGTCCTGGTGATACAGTGGAGACAAGAGGACAACCGACTAGTAAACAGATGTGTCCTGGTGATACAGTGGAGACAAGAGGACAACCGACTAAACAGTAAACAGATGTGTCCTGGAGACAAGAGGACAACCGACTAGTAAACAGATGTGTCCTGGTGGTACAGTGGAGACAAGAGGACAACCGACTAGTAAACAGATGTGTCCTGGTGATACAGTGGAGACAAGAGGACAACCGACTAGTAAACAGATGTGTCCTGGTGGTAACAGTGGAGACAAGAGGACAACCGACTAGTAAACAGATGTGTCCTGGTGATACAGTGGAGACAAGAGGACAACCGACTAGTAAACAGATGTGTCCTGGTGATACAGTGGAGACAAGAGGACAACCGACTAGTAAACAGATGTGTCCTGGTGATACAGTGGAGACAAGAGGACAACCGACTAGTAAACAGATGTGTCCTGGTGGAACAGTGGAGACAAGAGGACAACCGACTAGTAAACAGATGTGTCCTGGTGGAACAGTGGAGACAAGAGGACAACCGACTAGTAAACAGATGTGTCCTGGTGATACAGTGGAGACAAGAGGACAACCGACTAGTAAACAGATGTGTCCTGGTGATACAGTGGAGACAAGAGGACAACCGACTAGTAAACAGATGTGTCCTGGTGATACAGTGGAGACAAGAGTAAACAGACAACCAAGAGGACAACCGACTAGTAAACAGATGTGTCCTGGTGATACAGTGGAGACAAGAGGACAACCGACTAGTAAACAGATGTGTCCTGGTGGTAAAGTGGAGACAAGAGGACAACCGACTAGTAAACAGATGTGTCCTGGTGGTGGAGACAAGTGGAGACAAGAGGACAACCGACTAAACAGTAAACAGATGTGTCCTGGTGATACAGTGGAGACAAGAGGACAACCGACTAGTAAACAGATGTGTCCTGGTGATGAGACAGAGGACAACCGACTAGTAAACAGATGTGTCCTGGTGATACAGTGGAGACAAGAGGACAACCGACTAGTAAACAGATGTGTCCTGGTGGTACAGTGGAGACAAGAGGACAACCGACTAGTAAACAGATGTGTCCTGGTGGAACAGTGGAGACAAGAGGACAACCGACTAGTAAACAGATGTGTCCTGGTGATACAGTGGAGACAAGAGGACAACCGACTAGTAAACAGATGTGTCCTGGTGATACAGTGGAGACAAGAGGACAACCGACTAGTAAACAGATGTGTCCTGGTGATACAGTGGAGACAAGAGGACAACCGACTAGTAAACAGATGTGTCCTGGTGAAGACAAGAGGACAACCGACTAGTAAACAGAGATACAGTGGAGACAAGAGGACAACCGACTAGTAAACAGATGTGTCCTGGTGGTACAGTGGAGACAAGAGGACAACCGACTAGTAAACAGATGTGTCCTGGTGATACAGTGGAGACAAGAGGACAACCGACTAGTAAACAGATGTGTCCTGGTGATACAGTGGAGACAAGAGGACAACCGACTAGTAAACAGATACACAAACCTATATTGAAATAGATTAGTCATGAAAAACAAACTATTAAAAAGGTGTAAACAATGTGTTGTGTGGTTCATAGGTGCTGTTGGAACACACACCTCGTGAAGTGTGTTCACTCATATCCACAGCCAAGCGTAAATAAAAACACACATAATTACAATGACGCAGATGTAATTACTATCCCGGGCACACACACACACACACACACACACACACACACACACACACACACACACACACACACACACACACACACACACACACACACACACACACACACACACACACACACACACACACACACACACACACACACACACACACACACACACACACACGCACACACACACAATGCAGTGTCTACACATTCATAGTCACAGACTTAAAACCAACACAAACATATTTTGACACACACACATTACTTTTCTACTTCAGCCCCACACACCCTCCGACAGACAGACAGACAGACATAGAGGCAGATAGTCCGTTTCATCTTTAGCGTGCCTTATTGAGCTTTGGTGCATGTTAATTCAGCAGTAAAACAACAGCTAGAGGTTACCAACCTGCTCCTCTTCTCTTAGATGTCTTCTTGTCTTTTTCTGCCTCCGTTAGCGTTTCCAGAGGGGGCTCCCTGTGTGTGTAGTGCCCTGTCAGTTAGCTGTCCTTTTCTTCCCCTGCATATACAAGATGAATCCTGTCATACACTCTCCTCCTATGTTAGAGCACAGCTAGCTAACAGCTATCAGTCTGTTTCACTTCAGTCTTTGAGGAAATGTGGAAACTTCTTTGCAGAAGTGGTTTTCTATTCTGTTAGCTGGTTTGTTATTGTCAGACTGGAAGTTTTGGGAACAGTGAGGTCCAACTAAAATATGATGATAGTTTCTCTCTAATGTTAGACTGGGTTGTCTACACTATTGCATCCTAACTGGCTTTTCCTGGTGGCTTACTTGTATTGTTGACATGCACATTTTTTAAATGTATTTTATTTTATTTCACCTTTATTTAACCAGGTTGGCTAGTTGAGAACAAGTCCTCATTTGCAACTGTGACCTGGCCAAGATAAAGCAAAGCAGTTCGACACATACAACAACCCAGAGTTACACATGGAATAAAGAAAACATAGTCAATAATACAGTAGAACAAAAAGTCTATATACAGTGAGTGCAAATGAGGTAAGATAAGGGAGTTGAGGCAATAAATAGGCCATGGTGGCGAAGTAATTACAATATAGCAATTAAACACTGGAATGGTAGATGTGCAGAAGATGAATGTGCAAGTAGAGATCCTGGGGTGCAAAGGAGCAAGATAAATAAATAAATACATACTGTATGGGGATGAGGTAGATTGGGCTGTTTACAGATGGGCTATGTACAGGTGCAGTGATCTGTGAGCTGCTCTGACAGCTGGCGCTTAAAGCTAGTGAGGGAGTTAGAGTCTCCAGAGATTTTTGCAGATTCGTTCCAGTCATTGGCAGCAGAGAACTGGAAGGATAGACGACCAAAGTAGGAATTGGCTTTGGGGGTGACCAGTGAGATATACCTGCTTGGAGTGTGTGCTACGAGTGGGTGCTGCTATGGTGACCAGTGAGCTGAGATAAGGCGGGGTTTTACCTAGCAGAGACTTGTAGATGACCTGGAGCCAGTGGGTTTGGCGACGAGTATGAAATGAGGGCCAGCCAACGAGAGTGTACAGGTCGCAGGGGTGGGTAGTATATATGGGGCTTTGGTAACAAAACGGATGGCACTGTGATAGACTGCATCCAATATGTTGAGTAGAGTGTTGGAGGCTATTTTATAAATGACATCACCGAAGTCGAGGATCGGTAGGATGGTCAGTTTTACTAGGGTATGTTTGGCAGCATGAGTGAAGGATGCTTTGTTGCGATATAGGAAGCCGATTCTAGATGTATGCTTAATGCGAGTCTGGAAGGAGAGTTTACAGTATAACCAGACACCTAGGTATTTGTAGTAGTCCACATATTCTAAGTCAGAGCCCTCCAGAGTGGTGATGCTGGACGGGCGAGCAGGTGCGGGCAGTGATCGGTTGAATAGCATGCATTTAGTTTTACTTGCGTTTAAGAGCAATTGGAGGCCATGGAAGGAGAGTTGTATGGCATTGAAGCTCGTCTGGAGTTTAATTAACGCAGTGTCAAAGAAGGGCCAGAAGTATACAGAATGGTGTCGTCTGCGTCGAGGTGGATCAGAGAATCACCAGCAGCAAGAGCGACATCATTGATGTATACAGAGAAGAGAGTTGGCCCGAGGATTGAACCCTGTGGCACCCCCATAGAGACTGCCAGAGGTCCAGACAACAGGCCCTCCGATTTGACACATTGAACTCTATCTGAGAAGTAGTTGGTAAACCAGGCGAGGCAGTCATTTGAGAAACCAAGGCTGTCGAGTCTGGAACTGGGATTGGACTAATGAACAAAATACTAAAAGATTTTAAATGTAATGTTTTGAGTAAACTATCCCTTTCACTTTTGTCTGGACTGAAACTTTTATTCTTAATCTCCCTCCCTCTCCCGCTCTTTCCCTCTTTCTCCCTCTCTCTCCCGCTCTCTCCCTCTCTCTCTCCCTCTCTCTCCCCCTCTCTCTCCCGCTCTCTCTCCCTCTCTCTCCCTCCCTCTCTCCCTCCCTCTCTCTCTCCCTCTCTCTCTCTCTCCCCCTCTCTCTCCCTCTCTCTCCCTCTCTCTCTCCCCCCGACAGGAAGAGTCCCAGCAGATCCTGGCCCGCCAGAAGTCCAACTCTCAGTCGGACAGCCATGATGACGAGGTGTCCCCCCCGCTGCCCAACCCAGTGGTCAAGGCCCGCCGCCGCCGGGGAGGGGTCAGTGCTGAAGTCTACACTGAAGAGGACGCCGTCAGCTACGTCCGCAAGGTCAGAGATAAACACTTCAACCAACTCACACAGGAACATTCAGTAACCATTGTAACACTTTGGCTGGGAATGGCCAGGAACCTCCCCATACCATATTGTCATGGTACTTAGGTGCCGATACGATATGTATTGCGATTCTCACGATTCTACATGTATAGCAATTTAATGTTCAATTTAATATTCCTCAGTATATGAGGAATTCCATATATGAGTTATTCCATTCTAGCCATTACCATGAGCCCAACCTCCTATAGCTCCTCCCACCTGCCTCCACCGATATCTGCTGCAGAGAGACAGAGAGGGACAGAGAGAGAGAGAGACAGACAGAGAGAGAGACAGAGAGAGAGAGAGAGAGAGAGAGAGAGAGAGACAGAGAGAGACAGAGAGAGAGAGAGAGAGAGAGAGAGACAGAGAGAGACAGAGAGAGAGACAGAGAGAGAGAGAGACAGAGAGAGACAGAGAGAGAGACAGAGAGAGAGACAGAGAGAGTTTTGATCAGTCATGAAAACATGTTTATTATTTCAAAAGAAGATGAAGAACGAGTTATCGGAAGGAAAATACCCTTTGTTTCAGGTACAGCCGACTAGCACTAGCAAATGCTACTTAGCAAAACATTTTTAATATATATACTTTTTTTGTGATCAAAGTATCGATATAATATCATCCCCCCAAAATATTGCGATATGTCTGACCACAGAGACTGAACACATAGACAGACCATATGCTGACCACAGAGACTGAACACATAGACAGACCATATGCTGACCACAGAGACTGAACATATAGACAGACCATATGCTGACCACAGAGACTGAACATATAGACAGACCATATGCTGACCACAGAGACTGAACACATAGACAGACCATATGCTGACCACAGAGACTGAACACATAGACAGACCATATGCTGACCACAGAGACTGAACACATAGACAGACCATATGCTGACCACAGAGACTGAACACATAGACAGACCATATGCTGACCACAGAGACTGAACATATAGACAGACCATATGCTGACCACAGAGACTGAACACATAGACAGACCATATGCTGACCACAGAGACTGAACACATAGACAGACCATATGCTGACCACAGAGACTGAACATATAGACAGACCATATGCTGACCACAGAGACTGAACACATAGACAGACCATATGCTGACCACAGAGACTGAACACATAGACAGACCATATGCTGACCACAGAGACTGAACATATAGACAGACCATATGCTGACCACAGAGACTGAACACATAGACAGACCATATGCTGACCACAGAGACTGAACACATAGACAGACCATATGCTGACCACAGAGACTGAACATATAGACAGACCATATGCTGACCACAGAGACTGAACACATAGACAGACCATATGCTGACCACAGAGACTGAACACATAGACAGACCATATGCTGACCACAGAGACTGAACATATAGACAGACCATATGCTGACCACAGAGACTGAACACATAGACAGACCATATGCTGACCACAGAGACTGAACACATAGACAGACCATATGCTGACCACAGAGACTGAACATATAGACAGACCATATGCTGACCACAGAGACTGAACACATAGACAGACCATATGCTGACCACAGAGACTGAACACATAGACAGACCATATGCTGACCACAGAGACTGAACATATAGACAGACCATATGCTGACCACAGAGACTGAACACATAGACAGACCATATGCTGACCACAGAGACTGAACACATAGACAGACCATATGCTGACCACAGAGACTGAACACATAGACAGACCATATGCTGACCACAGAGACTGAACATATAGACAGACCATATGCTGACCACAGAGACTGAACACATAGACAGACCATATGCTGACCACAGAGACTGAACATATAGACAGACCATATGCTGACCACAGAGACTGAACACATAGACAGACCATATGCTGACCACAGAGACTGAACACATAGACAGACCATATGCTGACCACAGAGACTGAACATATAGACAGACCATATGCTGACCACAGAGACTGAACATATAGACAGACCATATGCTGACCACAGAGACTGAACATATAGACAGACCATATGCTGACCACAGAGACTGAACACATAGACAGACCATATGCTGACCACAGAGACTGAACACATAGACAGACCATATGCTGACCACAGAGACTGAACACATAGACAGACCACATGCTGACCATTGATTGTCCACAATCTGACGAGGAGAGTTTGACTAGAGATTCAAACTATCGACTCACACAGGAGTAAGGGGGCCTGAAAGGATGAGAAACATGATGTAGTAGCCAGCAGAAGTTAAATGAAGGTTGGTACGGTGATTAGGCTGATGCTAATTGGTATCATTGTAACACATACTCCTTTAGGACTGCAGTTGAAAATATTTGACACTGTCAAAAAATCTACAAAAATGTAGGGAAGTAAAGAAACCTTCTCAAAACAACTAATTAAGTTGACTTAACAGAACTCTCTTAACTCACTCAATCTCTCCTGTAGCAGCAGGTATCTGTCAGTCTTAGCAGCAGGTATATGTCAGTCTTAGCAGCAGGTATCTGTCAGTCTTAGCAGCAGGTATCTGTCAGTCTTAGCAGCAGGTATCTGTCAGACTTAGCAGCATGTATCTATCAGTCTTAGCAGCAGGTATCTGCCAGGCTCCAATCATGGATGAAAAACCAATAAACTAGCAAATGTTTAGGTCAGTGATTCACGCTATTTCAGGGATACACACACACACACACACACACACACACACACACACACACACACACACACACACACACACACACACACACACACACACACACACACACACACACACACACACAAATCTGTCATTTCAAGGTTGTCCTTAAAATTCCCATCAGACGATAACGAACATGCCTTTGTTTAGCTTGAGCTACAAGCGTGACGGACAAGTGTCACACATAATTCCGAGTTATGGAAGCAGATTTGAATGAAATGAGCAGTTTAACAAATTGATTGAAGGCTGGGTTCTTCAGTAAACAGTTGTTGCCTTTCCCAGCAGTAATGACATGTAGCTAGCAGACCTGGGTTAAAAAAACTAAAATAATTTCAAATACTCTATCTATGCTTGATTGAGCTTGCCTGTTGCCATGAATCCAATAGAAGTCTAAAAATGACAAACCCCACCCACCTGACACAGGCTAAACAAACGCTCGAAGCATTTGAAAGATATCAAATAGTATTTAAACCCAGGTCTGGTATCTAGACAGTACTAGATTACATTGTTCCAGACTGATAACAACACAGGCTCTACATACGTCAATGGACTGAAATAACCCTCAGTCAGAGGCTAAATTGGTTTAATATCTTAGTTCATTTTTCATTCACATTTCCCAGACGAGCAACTAAGCATATTAAATGAATCCCTCTCTCATGTGTTCACATGGCTCAGCGTGTGTGTGTGTGTGTGTGTGTGTGTGTGTGTGTCTGTCTTTATGTTTGTGTGTCTGTGTGTGTGTGTGTTGTGTGTGTGTGTGTGTGTGTGTGTGTGTGTGTGTGTGTGTGTGTGTGTGTGTGTGTTGTGTGTGTTTTCTCATCTGTCTTTATGTTTGTGTGTCTGTGTCTGGGCTTGGCACTGTGGGAACTTGGTTTTGGCTGAGTGGCGTCAGGAGGATCTCTGTGTAATCTGGGTCTCAGCACACAGGCTTTGCCCTCTCAGCTCCCAGCTCTCTGCCATCCTCTTCCGTTCCCACTCCCTTCAACAGACTAGATACCGTTTCCACCCTTCCTCTTCCACTCCCTTCAACAGACTAGATACCGTTTCTACCCTTCCTCTTCCTCTCCATTCAACAGACTAGATACCGTTACTACCCTTCCTCTCCCTTCAACAGACTAGATACCGTTTCTACCCTTCCTCTCCCTTCAACAGACTAGATACCGTTTCTACCCTTCCTCTTCCTCTCCCTTCAACAGACTAGATACCGTTTCTACCCTTCCTCTCCCTTCAACAGACTAGATACCGTTTCTACCCTTCCTCTTCCACTCCCTTCAACAGACTAGATACCGTTTCTACCCTTCCTCTTCCACTCCCTTCAACAGACTAGATACCGTTTCTACCCTTCCTCTCCCTTCAACAGACTAGATGCCGTTTCTACCCTTCCTCTCCCTCTCCCTTCAACAGACTAGATACCGTTTCTACCCTTCCTCTCCCTCTCCCTTCAACAGACTAGATACCGTTTCTACCCTTCCTCTCCCTCTCCCTTCAACAGACTAGATACCGTTTCTACCCTTCCTCTCCCTTCAACAGACTAGATACCGTTTCTACCCTTCCTCTTCCTCTCCCTTCAACAGACTAGATACCGTTTCTACCCTTCCTCTCCCTTCAACAGACTAGATACCGTTTCTACCCTTCCTCTCCCTCTCCCTTCAACAGACTAGATACCGTTTCTACCCTTCCTCTCCCTTCAACAGACTAGATACCGTTTCTACCCTTCCTCTCCCTTCAACAGACTAGATACCGTTTCTACCCTTCCTCTCCCTTCAACAGACTAGATACCGTTTCTACCCTTCCTCTCCCTTCAACAGACTAGATACCGTTTCTACCCTTCCTCTCCCTCTCCCTTCAACAGACTAGATACCGTTTCTACCCTTCCTCTCCCTTCAACAGACTAGATACCGTTTCTACCCTTCCTCTCCCTTCAACAGACTAGATACCGTTTCTACCCTTCCTCTCCCTCTCCCTTCAACAGACTAGATACCGTTACTACCCTTCCTCTCCCTTCAACAGACTAGATACCGTTTCTACCCTTCCTCTCCCTCTCCCTTCAACAGACTAGATACCGTTTCTACCCTTCCTCTCCCTCTCCCTTCAACAGACTAGATACCGTTTCTACCCTTCAACAGACTAGATACCGTTTCTACCCTTCCTCTCCCTTCAACAGACTAGATACCGTTTCTACCCTTGCTCTTCCTCTCCCTTCAACAGACTAGATACCGTTTCTACCCTTCCTCTCCCTTCAACACACTAAATACCGTTTCTACCCTTCCTCTCCCTCTCCCTTCAACAGACTAGATACCGTTTCTATCCTTCCTCTTCCACTCCCTTCAACAGACTAGATACCGTTTCTACCCTTCCTCTCCCTTCAACACACTAAATACCGTTTCTACCCTTCCTCTCCCTCTCCCTTCAACAGACTAGATACCGTTTCTACCCTTCCTCTCCCTTCAACAGACTAGATACCGTTTCTACCCTTCCTCTCCCTCTCCCTTCAACAGACTAGATACCGTTACTACCCTTCCTCTCCCTTCAACAGACTAGATACCGTTTCTACCCTTCCTCTCCCTTCAACAGACTAGATACCGTTTCTACCCTTCCTCTCCCTTCAACAGACTAGATACCGTTTCTACCCTTCCTCTCCCTCTCCCTTCAACAGACTAGATACCGTTTCTACCCTTCCTCTCCCTCTCCCTTCAACAGACTAGATACCGTTTCTACCCTTCCTCTCCTCTCCCTTCAACAGACTAGATACCGTTTCTACCCTTCCTCTCCCTTCAACAGACTAGATACCGTTTCTACCCTTCCTCTCCCTCTCCCTTCAACAGACTAGATACCGTTTCTACCCTTCCTCTCCCTTCAACAGACTAGATACCGTTTCTACCCTTCCTCTCCCTTCAACAGACTAGATACCGTTTCTACCCTTCCTCTCCCTTCAACAGACTAGATACCGTTTCTACCCTTCCTCTCCCTTCAACACACTAAATACCGTTTCTACCCTTCCTCTCCCTCTCCCTTCAACAGACTAGATACCGTTTCTACCCTTCCTCTTCCACTCCCTTCAACAGACTAGATACCGTTTCTACCCTTCCTCTCCCTTCAACAGACTAGATACCGTTTCTACCCTTGCTCTTCCTCTCCCTTCAACAGACTAGATACCGTTTCTACCCTTCCTCTCCCTTCAACACACTAAATACCGTTTCTACCCTTCCTCTCCCTCTCCCTTCAACAGACTAGATACCGTTTCTACCCTTGCTCTTCCTCTCCCTTCAACAGACTAGATACCGTTTCTACCCTTCCTCTCCCTTCAACACACTAAATACCGTTTCTACCCTTCCTCTCCCTCTCCCTTCAACAGACTAGATACCGTTACTACCCTTCCTCTCCCTTCAACAGACTAGATACCGTTTCTACCCTTGCTCTTCCTCTCCCTTCAACAGACTAGATACCGTTTCTACCCTTCCTCTCCCTTCAACACACTAAATACCGTTTCTACCCTTCCTCTTCCACTCCCTTCAACAGACTAGATACCGTTTCTACCCTTCCTCTCCCTTCAACAGACTAGATACCGTTTCTACCCTTCCTCTCCCTCTCCCTTCAACAGACTAGATACCGTTTCTACCCTTCCTCTCCCTTCAACAGACTAGATACCGTTTCTACCCTTCCTCTCCCTTCAACAGACTAGATACCGTTTCTACCCTTCCTCTCCCTCTCCCTTCAACAGACTAGATACCGTTTCTACCCTTCCTCTCCCTTCAACAGACTAGATACCGTTTCTACCCTTCCTCTCCCTCTCCCTTCAACAGACTAGATACCGTTTCTACCCTTCCTCTCCCTTCAACAGACTAGATACCGTTTCTACCCTTCCTCTCCCTCTCCCTTCAACAGACTAGATACCGTTTCTACCCTTCCTCTCCCTTCAACAGACTAGATACCGTTTCTACCCTTCCTCTCCCTTCAACAGACTAGATACCGTTTCTACCCTTCCTCTCCCTTCAACAGACTAGATACCGTTTCTACCCTTCCTCTCCCTTCAACAGACTAGATACCGTTTCTACCCTTCCTCTCCCTCTCCCTTCAACAGACTAGATACCGTTTCTACCCTTCCTCTCCCTTCAACAGACTAGATACCGTTTCTACCCTTCCTCTCCCTCTCCCTTCAACAGACTAGATACCGTTACTACCCTTCCTCTCCCTTCAACAGACTAGATACCGTTTCTACCCTTCCTCTCCCTCTCCCTTCAACAGACTAGATACCGTTTCTACCCTTCCTCTCCCTTCAACAGACTAGATACCGTTACTACCCTTCCTCTCCCTTCAACAGACTAGATACCGTTTCTACCCTTCCTCTCCCTCTCCCTTCAACAGACTAGATACCATTTCTACCCTTCCTCTCCCTTCAACAGACTAGATACCGTTACTACCCTTCCTCTCCCTTCAACAGACTAGATACCGTTTCTACCCTTCCTCTCCCTTCCACAGACTAGATACCGTTTCTACCCTTCCTCTCCCTTCAACAGACTAGATACCGTTTCTACCCTTCCTCTCCCTTCAACAGACTAGATACCGTTTCTACCCTTCCTCTTCCTCTCCCTTCAACAGACTAGATACCGTTTCTACCCTTCCTCTTCCACTCCCTTCAACAGACTAGATACCGTTTCTACCCTTCCTCTCCCTTCAACAGACTAGATACCGTTTCTACCCTTCCTCTTCCTCTCCCTTCAACAGACTAGATACCGTTTCTACCCTTCCTCTCCCTTCAACAGACTAGATACCGTTTCTACCCTTCCTCACCCTTCAACAGACTAGATACCGTTTCTACCCTTCCTCTTCCTCTCCCTTCAACAGACTAGATACCGTTTCTACCCTTCCTCTCCCTCTCCCTTCAACAGACTAGATACCGTTTCTACCCTTCCTCTCCCTTCAACAGACTAGATACCGTTTCTACCCTTCCTCTCCCTTCAACAGACTAGATACCGTTTCTACCCTTCCTCTCCCTTCAACAGACTAGATACCGTTTCTACCCTTCCTCTTCCACTCCCTTCAACAGACTAGATACCGTTTCTACCCTTCCTCTCCCTTCAACAGACTAGATACCGTTTCTACCCTTCCTCTTCCTCTCCCTTCAACAGACTAGATACCGTTTCTACCCTTCCTCTCCCTCTCCCTTCAACAGACTAGATACCGTTTCTACCCTTCCTCTCCCTCTCCCTTCAACAGACTAGATACCGTTTCTACCCTTCCTCTTCCTCTCCCTTCAACAGACTAGATACCGTTTCTACCCTTCCTCTCCCTTCAACAGACTAGATACCGTTTCTACCCTTCCTCTCCCTTCAACAGACTAGATACCGTTTCTACCCTTCCTCTCCCTTCAACAGACTAGATACCGTTTCTACCCTTCCTCTTCCTCTCCCTTCAACAGACTAGATACCGTTTCTACCCTTCCTCTCCCTTCAACAGACTAGATATCGTTTCTGCCCTTCCTCTTCCTCTCCCTTCAACAGACTAGATACCGTTTCTACCCTTCCTCTCCCTTCAACAGACTAGATACCGTTTCTACCCTTCCTCTCCTCTCCCTTCAACAGACTAGATACCGTTTCTACCCTTCCTCTCCCTTCAACAGACTAGATACCGTTTCTACCCTTCCCTCTCCCTTCAACAGACTAGATACCGTTTCTACCCTTCATCTCCCTTCAACAGACTAGATACCGTTTCTACCCTTCCTCTCCCTCTCCCTTCAACAGACTAGATACCGTTTCTACCCTTCCTCTCCTTCAACAGACTAGATACCGTTTCTACCCTTCCTCTCCCTTCAACAGACTAGATACCGTTTCTACCCTTCCTCTCCCTTCAACAGACTAGATACCGTTTCTACCCTTCCTCTTCCTCTCCCTTCAACAGACTAGATACCGTTTCTACCCTTCCTCTCCCTTCAACAGACTAGATATCGTTTCTGCCCTTCCTCTTCCTCTCCCTTCAACAGACTAGATACCGTTTCTACCCTTCCTCTCCCTTCAACAGACTAGATACCGTTTCTACCCTTCCTCTCCCTCTCCCTTCAACAGACTAGATACCGTTTCTACCCTTCCTCTCCCTTCAACAGACTAGATACCGTTTCTACCCTTCCTCTCCCTTCAACAGACTAGATACCGTTTCTACCCTTCCTCTCCCTTCAACAGACTAGATACCGTTTCTACCCTTCCTCTCCCTTCAACAGACTAGATACCGTTTCTACCCTTCATCTCCCATCAACAGACTAGATACCGTTTCTACCCTTCCTCTCCCTCTCCCTTCAACAGACTAGATACCGTTTCTACCCTTCCTCTCCCTTCAACAGACTAGATACCGTTTCTACCCTTCCTCTCCCTTCAACAGACTAGATACCGTTTCTACCCTTCCTCTCCCTTCAACAGACTAGATACCGTTTCTACCCTTCCTCTTCCTCTCCCTTCAACAGACTAGATACCGTTTCTACCCTTCCTCTCCCTTCAACAGACTAGATATCGTTTCTGCCCTTCCTCTTCCTCTCCCTTCAACAGACTAGATACCGTTTCTACCCTTCCTCTCCCTTCAACAGACTAGATATCGTTTCTACCCTTCCTCTCCCTCTCCCTTCAACAGACTAGATACCGTTTCTACCCTTCCTCTCCCTTCAACAGACTAGATACCGTTTCTACCCTTCCTCTCCCTTCAACAGACTAGATACCGTTTCTAC
>NC_068425.1:30156364-30203864 GCF_023373465.1 Oncorhynchus keta | reverse complement strand
CTCTCTCTCTCTCTCTCTCTTCTCCCCACGGTAACACATCTGCAGAGCTCAGAGCTCTAAGTTTTTCTCCCTAGAACGTCTTTCCTTAAATACAGAGGCAGTAGTCTTTGTAGTGGCTCTGAGGAAATGTGGCTGGCCCGCATCATTCCCCCAAACAGTCCTTTGGTTCAGACATGGACATGAAAATGCATGTTTTATGAATGAGCACATGGCCTCGTGACCTCACAGCGAAGGGCTGTGCACGCACACGCACACACACACACACAGGTACACACACACGTGATCTGAGTCAAACAGATGGGTTGCATTCCATTATGTACAGACAGTTGTGTTTATGAAGGTGCTGAAGTCTGGTTCCTGTTTGAGAGACCATGATGTTTGCTATGTTGTTCCTCAGGTGATTCCTAAAGACTACAAGACCATGACTGCTCTGGCCAAGGCCATCTCCAAGAACGTGCTGTTTGCTCACCTCGACGACAACGAAAGGAGGTAAGAACCACAAATCATAATCCAACTGACCCAAGATCAGTGTCTAGAGACGACTTCATCCTAGTTAAAACACATTAGTGACTGAGTGAGAGAGCGACATTGTGTGTGTGAGCTAATCATAAAGAGGCCTTTTGTTGTGGTTGAGCAGTTTTCCCATGTGGCCACAGTGGGCCAGTGTTGTCTGCAGTGCTGTTGGGTTGAAACAGGTCAGAAGTGGTGAGAAGAGGGGCAGGCAGACACTGGGCAGAGGGGCGAGGGGTACGGAGAGAGAGAGGGGGGCATGCCGGAGGGATTGACTGCCTGGTGCCGCCCTCTCCTGTGTGTGTGTACGCTGTTGTTGTCGATCGCCATGGCAACCAATCCCCCAAAAAGGCAGGC
This sequence comes from Oncorhynchus keta, assembly GCF_023373465.1. NCBI lineage: Eukaryota > Metazoa > Chordata > Actinopteri > Salmoniformes > Salmonidae > Oncorhynchus > Oncorhynchus keta. Next base: position 30,202,997 of record NC_068425.1, on the reverse strand, counting down.
AGTGTGGATGTTTGACAGTAATCTAAAGTGTGTTGAAATTTTGGTGGGGTGCGGGGTTGGAATTGGGTTACTCGGAACGACACGATTCGCCACTGCTCTGAGAGAGGGTCTGAGAGAGATTCTGAGAGAGGGTCTGAGAGAGGGTCTGAGAGAGGGTCTGAGAGAGGGTCTGAGGCTGTGGGGTTTGACAAACACAAAACAGCAACAACAAATCAAATCAAACATTATTTGTCACATGCGCAGAATAAAACAAGTGTAGACTTTACCATGAAATGCTGACTTTACAAGCCCTTAATTAACCAACACTGCAGTTGAAGAAAGAGTTAAGAGTTTATTTACCTAATTAACTAAAGTAAAAAATAATAGTAACACAATAAAATAACAATAACGAGGCTATATATAGGGGGTACCAGTACCAAGTCATATGCATAGATAATAAACAGCGAGTAGCAGCAGTGTAAAAACAAATGGAGGGGGGGGGTCAATGTGTAAATAGTCCGGTGGCCATTTGATGAGCTGTTCAGCAGTCTTTTGGCTTGGAGATAGAAGCTGTTAAGGAGCCTTTTGGTCCTAGACTTGGCGCTCCGGTACCGCTTGTCAGAGAGAGAGAGAGATTCATTAATCCCTCCATCCCTCCCCTTCACCCCATCTCTTCTCTCTTCCTCTCTCTTTCCTTCTCCACCTCTTTCTCTATCCCTCTATCCCTCCCCTTCACCCCATCTCTTCTCTCTTTCCTTCTCTACCTCTTTCTCTATCCCTCTATCCCTCCCCTTCCTTCTTCTCTCTTTCCTTCTCTACCTCTTTCTCTATCCCTCCATCCCTCCCCTTCACCCCATCTCTTCTCTCTTTTCCTTCTCTATCTTTCTCTATCCTCCATCCCTCCCCTTCACCCCATCTCTTCTCTCTTCCCTCTCTTCTCCCTTTCCATCCTCTCTCTTCTCTCTTTCCTTCTCTACCTCTTTCTCTATCCCTCCATCCCTCTTCACCCCATCTCTTCTCTCTTCCTCTCTCTTTCCTTCTCTACCTCTTTCTCTATCCCTCCATCCCTCCCCTTCACCCCATCTCTTCTCTCTTCCTCCTTCCTTCTCTATCTTTCTCTATCCCTCCATCCCTCCCCTTCACCCCATCTCTTCTCTCTTCCTCTCTCTTTCCTTCTCTACCTCTTTCTCTATCCCTCCATCCCTCCCCTTCACCCCATCTCTTCTCTCTTCCTCTCTCTTTCCTTCTCTACCTCTTTCTCTATCCCTCCATCCCTCCCCTTCACCCCATCTCTCCCTCCCCTTCTCTCTCCTCTCTCTTTCCTTCTCTACCTCTTTCTCTATCCCTCCATCCCTCCCCTTCACCCCATCTCTTCTCTCTTCCTCTCTTTTCCTTCTCTACCTCTTTCTCTATCCCTCCATCCCTCCCCTTCACCCCATCTCTTCTCTCTTCCTCTCTCTTTCCTTCTCTACCTCTTTCTCTATCCCTCCATCCCTCCCCTTCACCCCATCTCTTCTCTCTTCCTCTCTCTTTCCTTCCCTCCATACCTCTTTCTCTATCCCTCCATCCCTCCCCTTCACCCCATCTCTTCTCTCTTCCTCTCTCTTTCCTTCTCTACCTCTTTCTCTATCCCTCCATCCCTCCCCTTCACCCCATCTCTTCTCTCTTCCTCTCTCTTTCCTTCTCTACCTCTTTCTTCCCTCCATCCCTCCCCCTTCCCCCATCTCTTCTCTTTCCTCTCTCTTTCCTTCTCTACCTCTTTCTCTATCCCTCCATCCCTCCCCTTCACCCCATCTTCTCTTCCTCTCTCTTTCCTTCTCTACCTCTTTCTCTATCCCTCCATCCCTCCCCTTCACCCCATCTCTTCTCTCTTTCCTTCTCTACCTCTTTCTCTATCCCTCCATCCCTCCCCTTCACCCCATCTCTTCTCTCTTCCTCCTTCTCTACCTCTTTCTCTATCCCTCCATCCCTCCCCTTCTCTCTTCTCTCTTCTCTTTCCTTCTCTACCTCTTTCTCTATCCCTCCATCCCTCCCCTTCACCCCATCTCTTCTCTCTTTCCTTCTCTTTCCTTCTCTCTTTCTCTATCCCTCCATCCCTCCCCTTCACCCCATCTCTTCTCTCTTCCTCTCTCTTTCCTTCTCTACCTCTTTCTCTATCCCTCCATCCCTCCCCTTCACCCCATCTCTTCTCTCTTCCTCTCTCTTTCCTTCCCTCCACCTCTTTCTCTATCCCTCCTTCCCTCCCCTTCACCCCATCTCTTCTCTCTTCTCTCTCTCTTTCCTTCTCCACCTCTTTCTCTATCCCTCCATCCCTCCCCTTCACCCCATCTCTTCTCTCTTCCTCTCTCTTTCCTTCTCTACCTCTTTCTCTATCCCTCCATCCCTCCCCTTCACCCCATCCTCTTTCTCTCTTTTCCTTCTCTACCTCTTTCTCTATCCCTCCATCCCTCCCTCCCCTTCACCCCATCCCTTCTCCCCTCTCTCTTCCTCTCTCTCTTTTCCTTCTCTACCTCTTTCTCTATCCCTCCATCCCTCCCCTTCACCCCATCTCTTCTCTCTTCCTCTCTTTTCCTTCTCCACCTCTTTCTCTATCCCTCCATCCCTCCCCTTCACCCCATCTCTTCTCTCTTCCTCTCTACCTTTTCCTTCCCTCCACCTCCCCTTCACCCCATCTCTTCTTCTTTCCTCTCTATCCCTCCCTCCATCCCTCCCCTTCACCCCATCTCTTCTCTCTTCCTCTCTCTTTCCTTCTCTACCTCTTTCTTATCCCTCCATCCCTCCCTTCACCCCATCTCTTCTCTCTTTCCTTCTCTACCTCTTTCTCTATCCCTCCATCCCTCCCCTTCACCCCATCTCTTCTCTCTTCTCTCTCTCTTTCCTTCTCTACCTCTTTCTCTATCCCTCCATCCCTCCCCTTCACCCCATCTCTTCTCTCTTCCTCTCTTCTTTCCTTCTCTACCTCTTTCTCTATCCCTCCATCCCTCCCCTTCACCCCATCTCTTCTCTCTTTCTCTCTTTCCTTCTCTACCTCTTTCTCTATCCCTCCATCCCTCCCCTTCACCCCATCTCTTCTCTCTTTCCTTCTCTCTACCTCTTTCTCTATCCCTCCATCCCTCCCCTTCACCCCATCTCTTCTCTCTTTCCTTCTCTTTCCTTCCTTCTTTCTCTATCCCTCCATCCCTCCCCTTCACCCCATCTCTTCTCTCTTTCTCTCTTTCCTTCTCTACCTCTTTCTCTATCCCTCCATCCCTCCCCTTCACCCCATCTCTTCTCTCTTCCTCTTTCCTTCTCTACCCTTTCTCTATCCCTCCATCCCTCCCCTTCACCCCATCTCTTCTCTCTTCCTCTTCCTTCTCTACCTCTTTCTCTATCCCTCCATCCCTCCCCTTCACCCCATCTCTTCTCTCTTCCTCTCTCTTTCCTTCTCTACCTCTTTCTCTATCCCTCCATCCCTCCCCTTCACCCCATCTCTTCTCTCTTTCCTTCTCTACCTCTTTCTCTATCCCTCCATCCCTCCCCTTCGCCCCATCTCTTCTCTCTTCCTCTCTCTTTCCTTCTCCACCTCTTTCTCTATCCCTCCATCCCTCCCCTTCACCCCCCTTCTCCTCTCTCCCATCTCTTCTCTCTTCCTCTCTTCTTCCTTCTCTACCTCTTTCTCTATCCCTCCATCCCTCCCCTTCACCCCATCTCTTCTCTCTTCCTCTCTCTTTCCTTCTCCACCTCTTTCTCTATCCCTCCATCCCTCCCCTTCACCCCATCTCTTCTCTCTTCCTCTCTCTTTCCTTCTCCACCTCTTTCTCTATCCCTCCATCCCTCCCCTTCTCTACCTCCCCATCTCTTCTCTCTTCCTCTTCTCTTTCCTTCTCTACCTCTTTCTCTATCCCTCCATCCCTCCCCTTCGCCCCATCTCTTCTCTCTTCCTTCTCTCTTTCTCTTCCCTCCATCCCTCCCCTTCACCTCTTTCTCTATCCCTTTCTTCTCTACCTCTTTCATCCCTCCATCCCTCCCCTTCGCCCCATCTCTTCTCTCTTCCTCTCTCTTTCCTTCTCTACCTCTTTCTCTATCCCTCCATCCCTCCCCTTCGCCCCATCTCTTCTCTCTCCCTCTCTCTTTCTTTCCTCCATCCCTCTACCTCTTTCTCTCTTCCTCCCTTTCTCTATCCCTCCATCCCTCCCCTTCACCCCATCTCTTCTCTCTTCCTCTCTCTTTCCTTCTCTACCTCTTTCTCTATCCCTCCATCCCTCCCCTTCATCTCTTCTCTCTTCTCCATCCCTCTCTCTTTCCTTCTCTACCTCTTTCTCTATCCCTCCATCCCTCCCCTTCACCCCATCTCTTCTCTCTTCCTCTCTCTTTCCTTCTCTACCTCTTTCTCTATCCCTCCATCCCTCCCCTTCACCCCATCTCTTCTCTCTTCCTCTCTCTTTCCTTCTCTACCTCTTTCTCTATCCCTCCATCCCTCCCCTTCACCCCATCTCTTCTCTCTTCCTCTCTCTTTCCTTCTCTACCTCTTTCCCTCCATCCCTCCCTTCTCCCATCCCTCCCTCCATCCCATCCTTCTCCCCATCTCTTCTCTCTTCCTTCTCTACCTCTTTCTCTATCCCTCCATCCCTCCCCTTCACCCCATCTCTTCTCTCTTCCTCTCTCTTTCCTTCTCTACCTCTTTCTCTATCCCTCCATCCCTCCCCTTCACCCCATCTCTTCTCTTTCTTCCTTCTCTACCTCTTTCTCTATCCCTCCATCCCTCCCCTTCACCCCATCCTCTTTCTTCTCCACCTCTTTCATCCCTCCATCCCTCCCCTTCCCCCATCTCTTCTCTCTTCCTCTCTCTTTCCTTCTCTACCTCTTTCTCTATCCCTCCATCCCTCCCCTTCACCCCATCTCTTCTCTCTTCCTCTCTCTTTCCTTCTCTACCTCTTTCTCTATCCCTCCATCCCTCCCCTTCACCCCATCTCTTCTCTCTTCCTCTCTCTTTCCTTCTCTACCTCTTTCTCTATCCCTCCATCCCTCCCCTTCACCCCATCTCTTCTCTCTTCCTCTTCTTTCCTTCTCTACCTCTTTCTCTATCCCTCCATCCCTCCCCTTCACCCCATCTCTTCTCTCTTCCTCTCTCTTTCCTTCTCTACCTCTTTCTCTATCCCTCCATCCCTCCCCTTCACCCCATCTCTTCTCTCTTCCTTCTCTCTTTCTCTATCCCTCCATCCCTCCCCTTCACCCCATCTCTTCTCTCTTCCTCTCTCTTTCCTTCCCCTCTTTCTCTATCCCTCCATCCTCCCCTTCACCCCATCTCTTCTCTCTTTCCTTCTCTACCTCTTTCTCTATCCCTCCATCCCTCCCCTTCACCCCATCTCTTCTCTCTTCCTCTCTCTTTCCTTCTCTACCTCTTTCTCTATCCCTCCATCCCTCCCCTTCACCCCATCTCTTCTCTCTTCCTCTCTCTTTCCTTCTCTACCTCTTTCTCTATCCCTCCATCCCTCCCCTTCACCCCATCTCTTCTCTCTTCCTCTCTTCCTTCTCTACCTCTTTCTCTATCCCTCCATCCCTCCCCTTCACCCCATCTCTTCTCCTTTCCTTCTCTATCTTTCTTCCCTCCATCCCTCCCCTTCACCCCATCTCTTCTCTTTCCTTCTCTTTCCTTCTCTACTCTTTCTCTATCCCTCCATCCCTCCCCTTCGCCCCATCTCTTCTCTCTTCCTCTCTCTTTCCTTCTCTACCTCTTTCTCTATCCCTCCATCCTCCCCTTCACCCCATCTCTTCTCTCTTCCTCTCTCTTTCCTTCTCTACCTCTTTCTCTATCCCTCCATCCCTCCCCTTCACCCCATCTCTTCTCTCTTCTCTTTCCTTCTCTACCTCTTTCTCTATCCCTCCATCCCTCCCCTTCCTTCCCCCATCTCTTCTCTCTTCCTCTCTCTTTCCTTCTCTACCTCTTTCTCTATCCCTCCATCCCTCCCCTTCACCCCATCTCTTCTCTCTTTCTTCTCTCTCTTCTTTCCCTCCATCCCTCCCCTCACCCCTCCTTCTCTCTTTCCTATCTTTCTCTATCCCTCCATCCCTCCCCTTCACCCCATCTCTTCTCTCTTCCTCTCTCTTTCCTTCTCTACCTCTTTCTCTATCCCTCCATCCCTCCCCTTCACCCCATCTCTTCTCTCTTCCTCTCTCTTTCCTTCTCTACCTCTTTCTCTATCCCTCCATCCCTCCCCTTCACCCCATCTCTTCTCTCTTTCTCTCTCTTTCCTTCTCCACCTCTTTCTCTATCCCTCCATCCCTCCCCTTCCCCCATCTCTTCCCTCTCTTCCTCTCTCTTTCCTTCTCTACCTCTTTCTCTATCCCTCCATCCCTCCCCTTCACCCCATCTCTTCTCTCTTCCTCTCTCTTTTCCTTCTCTACCTCTTTCTCTATCCCTCCATCCCTCCCCTTCCTTCTCCATCCCTCTCCCTCCCCTTCACCCCATCTCTTCTCTTCTCTCTTTCCTTCTCTACCTCTTTCTCTATCCCTCCATCCCTCCCCTTCACCCCATCTCTTCTCTCTTCCTCTCTTTCCCCTTCTCCCTTCACCTCTTTCTCTCTCCCTCCATCCCTCCATCCCTCCCCTTCGCCCCATCTCTTCTCTCTTCCTCTCTCTTTCCTTCTCTACCTCTTTCTCTATCCCTCCATCCCTCCCCTTCGCCCCATCTCTTCTCTCTTCCCCTCTCTCTTTCCTTCTCTACCTCTTTCTCTATCCCTCCATCCCTCCCCTTCACCCCATCTCTTCTCTCTTCCTCTCTCTTTCCTTCTCTACCTCTTTCTCTATCCCTCCATCCCTCCCCTTCACCCCATCTCTTCTCTCTTCCTCTCTCTCTTCTACCTCTTTCTCTATCCCTCCATCCCTCCCCTTCACCTCCTCCTCCTCATCCTTCTCTACCTCCCCCCTCCCCCACACATCTCCCTCTCTTCTTTCCTTCTCCACCTCTTTCTCTATCCCTCCACCCTCCTCCATCCCACCCCACCCCTACTATTCACTCTCTTCCCTCCCTATCTCTCCACCCCTCCTCCATCCCACCCCACCCCTACTATTCACTCTCTTCCCTCCCTATCCCTCCAGCCCTCCTCCATCCCTTCCTTCCTTCCTAATCTCCAGGCCAGTACTGTGGGAAACATCTCAGGTGGCTCCCTCCCTCCCTCCCTTCCACTCTCCCTCTTTGCTCTGGACAGCAGCCTGAATACTGGTTCATTGCCGGGAGAATCCATTAGCTCCGTATCCCAGGCTGCATCCACAGAACAGCAGGAAAAGACTCTCCCTTCATCCCTCCATTCTCGCCTCCCGCCGGTCCCAGGGAGAAAACACAAAACACACCTTTTTCCATTCTTTCGTCAGCTGGTAATTTACTGCACTCCCCACTTCTTGGCACAGGGCTTCAGTCTGATTACACGTCAGTGTTGTTGCAACCAGCCGACAGTTTGCCCAGCAGTGGCAGGCAGAGAAGAAACATGTGATATCATAGAATCACACAGGCAGAAGTCCACTGTAGTAGAGACCTTGGTTCAAGTAGTACTTGTTTCCTTGAAAATAATCTGAGCATTTGATTATGTCTTCCTGGAGTGACAGATGGGAGAGGTTTGCACTTTTGGGTCTACACCATTAGTTCAGTTGTGTCAGGCAAGCTCAGAAAAGCGCAGTGAAGTATTTTAAATAAAGCAAATACTATTTGAACCCAAGCCTGATGTAGTCACTTAAATCTAGTGCTTGGGTGGCTGATACGGAGTCTTAGGTTTACATTGGCACCGGACCATAAACTTGTCTTGTTTTAATTTATACAAGACCTGTTGGCATGACCAGACCATACATGACCACACAGCCCCAGAGGAGACCGTATATGATTCTGAATTTATATGACTGGCTGTCGTGTTCGTGTAGCGGCTACAGAGATGGGCCGTCAGCGACAGACAGACAGACAGGCCGACAGGCAGAACAGCATGGTGTCTGATTAGCTCATGTCTGAGTGATGGGGTGTAACGATGATGACAGGTCAGGATTATGTGTGATCAGCCGGACGGCGGAAGCTGTGACTTGGCGTTAGTTTATCTCTGACAGGGCCGTGCTGAGTCCAACTCCCTCAGCCTTCAGCTGATGCGCTCAGTCACATTGAAGTTCCATTACCATAGTTTTGTGGTTGACACGTGACAAACTTTCACAATTTGTTCCTCTTGAATCCAGTCATACCACTTGTACAAAACACTGTTGTTCAAAACCAATAGGCCTAAAGTACAATTTGTATACGCTTTCTAAATGAGCCAGAGATGTCTGGGGCTGACGTAGATGGGCAGATGGTCTGTGATGGTTTGTGATGGTCAATGCTGGCGTGCCCTCTCTGGAGTGTCTGTCCATGTCTGGTGTTGCCGAGCTGAGAGGCTGTTGTCAATGACAGATGGGCCCTGATTGGCTAGAGTTGTTGGTTCCAAGGCTGTTGCTATGGCAAGGCTGTTCCAACATCTCAGACACTCTGGACCCACTCCAAAATACATACCTCCCCAACAGATCCACAGATAACACAATCTCAACTGCACTCCACACTGCCCTCACCCACATAGACAAATTGAATACCTACAGTGCCTTGCGAAAGTATTCGGCCCCCTTGAACTTTGCGACCTTTTGCCACATTTCAGGCTTCAAACATAAAGATATAAAACTGTATTTTTTTGTGAAGAATCAACAACAAGTGGGACACAATCATGAAGTGGAACAACATTTATTGGATATTTTAAACTTTTTTAACAAATCAAAAACTGAAAAATTGGGCGTGCAAAATTATTCAAAACAGCACATCCGCCATTAACACAGGGGCCCTCAGGGGTGCGTGCTTAGTCCCACGACTGCATGGGTGAATACCATCATCAAGTTTGCTGACGACGTGAAGGTGGTAGGAGGGATCACTGACGAGGAAGAGGCCAGAGGGAGACATGACAGTGTGCTGACGACGTGAAGGTGATAGGAGGGATCACTGACGAGGAAGAGGTCAGAGGGAGACATGACAGTGTGCTGACGACGTGAAGGTGGTAGGAGGGATCACTGACGAGGAAGAGGTCAGAGGTAGACATGACAGTGTGCTGACGACGTGAAGGTGATAGGAGGGATCACTGATGAGGAAGAGGTCAGAGGGAGACATGACAGTGTGCTGACGACGTGAAGGTGATAGGAGGGATCACTGACGAGGAAGAGGTCAGAGGGAGACATGACAGTGTGCTGACGACGTGAAGGTGATAGGAGGGATCACTGAGAGGAAGAGGTCAGAGGGAGACATGACAGTGTGCTGACGACGTGAAGGTGGTAGGAGGGATCACTGACGAGGAAGAGGTCAGAGGGAGACATGACAGTGTGCTGACGAGTGAAGGTGATAGGAGGGATCACTGACGAGGAAGAGGTCAGAGGGAGACATGGCAGTGTGCTGACGTGAAGGTGATAGGAGGGATCACTGACGAGGAAGAGGTCAGAGGGAGACATGACAGTGTGCTGACGACGTGAAGGTGATAGGAGGGATCACTGAGAGGAAGAGGTCAGAGGGAGGGCAGTGTGCACTGACACTGAGGGAAGAGGTCAGAGGAGACATGACAGTGTGCTGACGACGTGAAGGTGATAGGAGGGATCACTGATGAGGAAGAGGTCAGAGGGAGACATGACAGTGTGCTGACGACGTGAAGGTGATAGGAGGGATCACTGGCGAGGAAGAGGCCAGAGGGATCACTGACGAGGAAGAGGTCAGAGGGAGACATGGCAGTGTGCTGGAAGAGGAGGGATCACTGAGGAAGAGGTCAGAGGGAGACATGACAGTGTGCTGACGACGTGAAGGTGATAGGAGGGATCACTGATGAGGAAGAGGTCAGAGGGAGACATGGCAGTGTGCTGACGACGTGAAGGTGATAGGAGGGATCACTGATGAGGAAGAGGCCAGAGGGAGACATGGCAGTGTGCTGACGACGTGAAGGTGATAGGAGGGATCACTGACGAGGAAGAGGTCAGAGGGAGACATGACAGTGTGCTGACGACGTGAAGGTGATAGGAGGGATCACTGATAGGAAGAGGTCAGAGGGAGACATGACAGTGTGCTGACGACGTGAAGGTGATAGGAGGGATCACTGATGAGGAAGAGGTCAGAGGGAGACATGACAGTGTGCTGACGACGTGAAGGTGGTAGGAGGGATCACTGATGAGGAAGAGGTCAGAGGGAGACATGACAGTGTGCTGACGACGTGAAGGTGGTAGGAGGGATCACTGATGAGGAAGAGGTCAGAGGGATCACTGACGAGGAAGAGGCCAGAGGGGATCACTGATGAGGAAGAGGTCAGAGGGAGACATGACAGTGTGCTGACGACGTGAAGGTGATAGGAGGGATCACTGATGAGGAAGAGGTCAGAGGAGAGACGACGTGAAGGTGATAGGAGGGGGATCACTGACGAGGAAGAGGTCAGAGGGAGACATGACAGTGTGCTGACGACGTGAAGGTGATAGGAGGGATCACTGATGAGGAAGAGGTCAGAGGGAGACATGACAGTGTGCTGACGACGTGAAGGTGATAGGAGGGATCACTGATGAGGAAGAGGTCAGAGGTAGACATGGCAGTGTGCTGACGGCGTGAAGGTGATAGGAGGGATCACTGATGAGGAAGAGGTCAGAGGGAGACATGACAGTGTGCTGACGACGTGAAGGTGGTAGGAGGGATCACTGACGAGGAAGAGGTCAGAGGGAGACATGGCAGTGTGCTGACGACGTGAAGGTGATAGGAGGGATCACTGATGAGGAAGAGGTCAGAGGAGACATGACAGTGTGCTGACGACGTGAAGGTGATAGGAGGGATCACTGGTCAGAGGGAGACATGACAGTGTGCTGACGACGTGAAGGTGATAGGAGGGATCACTGATGAGGAAGAGGTCAGAGGGATCACTGACGAGGAAGAGGTCAGAGGGAGACATGACAGTGTGCTGACGACGTGAAGGTGATAGGAGGGATCACTGATGAGGAAGAGGTCAGAGGGAGACATGGCAGTGTGCTGACGACGTGAAGGTGATAGGAGGGATCACTGACGAGGAAGAGGTCAGAGGGAGACATGACAGTGTGCTGACGACGTGAAGGTGATAGGAGGGATCACTGACGAGGAAGAGGTCAGAGGGAGACATGACAGTGTGCTGACGACGTGAAGGTGGTAGGAGGGATCACTGATGAGGAAGAGGTCAGAGGGAGACATGACAGTGTGCTGACGACGTGAAGGTGATAGGAGGGATCACTGATGAGGAAGAGGCCAGAGGAGACATGACAGTGTGCTGACGACGTGAAGGTGATAGGAGGCATCACTGACGAGGAAGAGGCCAGAGGGAGACATGACAGTGTGCTGACGACGTGAAGGTGATAGGAGGGATCACTGACGAGGAAGAGGTCAGAGGGAGACATGGCAGTGTGCTGACGACGTGAAGGTGGTAGGAGGGATCACTGGCGAGGAAGAGGCCAGAGGGAGACATGACAGTGTGCTGACGACGTGAAGGTGATAGGAGGGATCACTGATGAGGAAGAGGTCAGAGGGAGACATGGCAGTGTGCTGACGAAGTGAAGGTGATAGGAGGGATCACTGATGAGGAAGGTCAGAGGGAGACATGACAGTGTGCTGACGACGTGAAGGTGATAGGAGGGATCACTGATGAGGAAGAGGTCAGAGGAGACATGACAGTGTGCTGACGACGTGAAGGTGATAGGAGGGATCACTGATGAGGAAGAGGCCAGAGGGATCACTGACGAGGAAGAGGTCAGAGGAGACATGACAGTGTGCTGACGACGTGAAGGTGGTAGGAGGGATCACTGATGAGGAAGAGGCCAGAGGATCACTGATGAGGAAGAGGTCAGAGGGAGACATGACAGTGTGCTGACGATGAAGGTGATAGGAGGGATCACTGATGAGGAAGAGGCCAGAGGATCACTGACGAGGAAGAGGTCAGAGGAGACATGACAGTGTGCTGACGACGTGAAGGTGATAGGAGGGATCACTGATGAGGAAGAGGCCAGAGGGATCACTGATGAGGAAGAGGTCAGAGGGAGACATGACAGTGTGCTGACGACGTGAAGGTGGTAGGAGGGATCACTGATGAGGAAGAGGTCAGAGGGAGACATGACAGTGTGCTGACGACGTGAAGGTGATAGGAGGGATCACTGATGAGGAAGAGGCCAGAGGGATCACTGATGAGGAAGAGGTCAGAGGGAGACATGACAGTGTGCTGACGACGTGAAGGTGATAGGAGGGATCACTGATGAGGAAGAGGTCAGAGGGAGACATGACAGTGTGCTGACGAATGAAGGTGATAGGAGGGATCACTGATGAGGAAGAGGTCAGAGGATCACTGGAGGAAGAGGTCAGAGGATTGTGCTGACGACGTGAAGGTGGTAGGAGGGATCACTGATGAGGAAGAGGTCAGAGGAGACATGGCAGTGTGCTGACGGCGTGAAGGTGATAGGAGGGATCACTGGTGACAGTGTGCTGACGAGCGTGAAGGTGATAGGAGGGATCACTGACGAGGAAGAGGCCAGAGGGAGACATGACAGTGTGCTGACGACGTGAAGGTGGTAGGAGGGATCACTGATGAGGAAGAGGCCAGAGGGAGACATGACAGTGTGCTGACGACGTGAAGGTGATAGGAGGGATCACTGATGAGGAAGAGGTCAGAGGATCACTGATGAGGAAGAGGTCAGAGGGAGACATGACAGTGTGCTGACGACGTGAAGGTGATAGGAGGGATCACTGATGAGGAAGAGGTCAGAGGGATCACTGATGAGGAAGAGGTCAGAGGGAGACATGACAGTGTGCTGACGACGTGAAGGTGATAGGAGGGATCACTGATGAGGAAGAGGTCAGAGGATCACTGATGAGGAAGAGGTCAGAGGAGACATGACAGTGTGCTGACGACGTGAAGGTGATAGGAGGGATCACTGATGAGGAAGAGGTCAGAGGGATCACTGATGAGGAAGAGGTCAGTGACAGTGTGCTGACGACGTGAAGGTGGTAGGAGGGATCACTGACTGGAAGAGGCCAGAGGGAGACATGACAGTGTGCTGACGACGTGAAGGTGATAGGAGGGATCACTGATGAGGAAGAGGTCAGAGGGAGACATGGCAGTGTGCTGACGACGTGAAGGTGGTAGGAGGGATCACTGTTAGGAAGAGGTCAGAGGGACCTGACGACGTGAAGGTGGTAGGAGGGATCACTGACAAGGAAGAGGCCAGAGGGAGACATGACAGTGTGCTGACACGTGAAGGTGGTAGGAGGGATCACTGATGAGGAAGAGGTCAGAGGGAGACATGACAGTGTGCTGACGACGTGAAGGTGATAGGAGGGATCACTGACGAGGAAGAGGCCAGAGGGAGACATGACTGTGCTGATGAAGGTGATAGGAGGGATCACTGACGAGGAAGAGGTCAGAGGAGACATGGCAGTGTGCTGACGACGTGAAGGTGGTAGGAGGGATCACTGACGAGGAAGAGGTCAGAGGGATCACTGACGAGGAAGAGGTCAGAGGTAGACATGGCAGTGTGCTGACGGCGTGAAGGTGGTAGGAGGGATCACTGATGAGGAAGAGGTCAGAGGAGACATGGCAGTGTGCTGACGACGTGAAGGTGATAGGAGGGATCACTGTTAAGAGGTTAGGATCACTGACTGGAAGAGGCCAGAGGGAGACATGACAGTGTGCTGACGACGTGAAGGTGGTAGGAGGGATCACTGATGAGGAAGAGGCCAGAGGATCACTGAGAGGAAGAGGTCAGAGGGAGACATGACAGTGTGCTGATGACGTGAAGGTGATAGGAGGGATCACTGATGAGGAAGAGGTCAGAGGATCACTGATGAGGAAGAGGTCAGAGGGAGACATGACAGTGTGCTGACGACGTGAAGGTGGTAGGAGGGATCACTGATGAGGAAGAGGCCAGAGGGATCACTGACGAGGAAGAGGTCAGAGGGAGACATGACAGTGTGCTGACGACGTGAAGGTGATAGGAGGGATCACTGATGAGGAAGAGGTCAGAGGGATCACTGATGAGGAAGAGGTCAGAGGGAGACATGACAGTGTGCTGACGACGTGAAGGTGATAGGAGGGATCACTGATGAGGAAGAGGTCAGAGGGATCACTGATGAGGAAGAGGTCAGAGGGAGACATGGCAGTGTGCTGACGACGTGAAGGTGGTAGTTGGATCACTGATGAGGTCAGAGGGAGACATGGCAGTGTGCTGACGACGTGAAGGTGATAGGAGGGATCACTGATGAGGAAGAGGCCAGAGGGAGACATGACAGTGTGCTGACGACGTGAAGGTGATAGGAGGGATCACTGATGAGGAAGAGGTCAGAGGGAGACATGACAGTGTGCTGACGACGTGAAGGTGATAGGAGGGATCACTGATGAGGAAGAGGCCAGAGGGATCACTGACGAGGAAGAGGTCAGAGGGAGACATGACAGTGTGCTGACGACGTGAAGGTGGTAGGAGGGATCACTGATGAGGAAGAGGCCAGAGGGATCACTGATGAGGAAGAGGTCAGAGGGAGACATGACAGTGTGCTGACGACGTGAAGGTGATAGGAGGGATCACTGATGAGGAAGAGGCCAGAGGGATCACTGACGAGGAAGAGGTCAGAGGGAGACATGACAGTGTGCTGACGACGTGAAGGTGATAGGAGGGATCACTGATGAGGAAGAGGCCAGAGGGATCACTGATGAGGAAGAGGTCAGAGGGAGACATGACAGTGTGCTGACGACGTGAAGGTGGTAGGAGGGATCACTGATGAGGAAGAGGTCAGAGGGAGACATGACAGTGTGCTGACGGTGAAGGTGGTAGGAGGGATCACTGATGAGGAAGAGGTCAGAGGGAGACATGACAGTGTGCTGACGATGAAGGTGGTAGGAGGGATCACTGATGAGGAAGAGGTCAGAGGTAGACATGACAGTGTGCTGACGACGTGAAGGTGATAGGAGGGATCACTGATGAGGAAGAGGTCAGAGGGATCACTGATGAGGAAGAGGTCAGAGGGAGACATGGCAGTGTGCTGACGACGTGAAGGTGGTAGGAGGGATCACTGATGAGGAAGAGGTCAGAGGGATCACTGACGAGGAAGAGGCCAGAGGGAGACATGGCAGTGTGCTGACGACGTGAAGGTGGTAGGAGGGATCACTGATGAGGAAGAGGTCAGAGGGAGACATGACAGTGTGCTGACGACGTGAAGGTGATAGGAGGGATCACTGATGAGGAAGAGGTCAGAGGGAGACATGACAGTGTGCTGACGACGTGAAGGTGATAGGAGGGATCACTGATGAGGAAGAGGTCAGAGGGAGACATGACAGTGTGCTGACGACGTGAAGGTGATAGGAGGGATCACTGATGAGGAAGAGGTCAGAGGGAGACATGACAGTGTGCTGACGACGTGAAGGTGATAGGAGGGATCACTGACGAGGAAGAGGTCAGAGGGAGACATGACAGTGTGCTGACGACGTGAAGGTGATAGGAGGGATCACTGACGAGGAAGAGGTCAGAGGGAGACATGACAGTGTGCTGACGACGTGAAGGTGATAGGAGGGATCACTGACGAGGAAGAGGTCAGAGGGAGACATGGCAGTGTGCTGACGACGTGAAGGTGGTAGGAGGGATCACTGATGAGGAAGAGGTCAGAGGGATCACTGACGAGGAAGAGGCCAGAGGGAGACATGGCAGTGTGCTGACGACGTGAAGGTGATAGGAGGGATCACTGATGAGGAAGAGGTCAGAGGGAGACATGGCAGTGTGCTGACGACGTGAAGGTGGTAGGGGGATCACTGACGAGGAAGAGGTCAGAGGGAGACATGGCAGTGTGCTGACTGTGAAGGTGATAGGAGGGATCACTGATGAGGAAGAGGTCAGAGGGAGACATGGCAGTGTGCTGACAGGACAACAACCTCTCCTCAACATCAGCAAGACAAAGGATCTGATCGTGGACAACAGGAAACAGAGGGGTTACCACGCCCCGTCCGTATCGATGGGGCTGTAGTGGAGCCGAGAGCATCAAATTCCTCGGTGTCCACATCACTAAGGAATTAACAGGTCCACACACACTCTACCCACATGCTCACACATACTGGACTCTACCCACACGCTCACACACACTGGACTCTACCCACACGGGACTCTACCCACATGCTCACACATACTGGACTCTACCCACACGCTCACACACACTGGACTCTACCCACACGCTCACACACACTGGACTCTACCCACACGCTGTGGACTGTACCCACACGCTCACACACTGGACTCTACCCACACGCTCACACACACTGGACTCTACCCACACGCTCACACACACTGGACTCTACCCATTACCTGGTACACACACTGGACTCTACCCACATGCTCACACATACTGGACTCTACCCACACGCTCACATACACTGGACTCTACCCACACGCTCACACACACTGGACTCTACCCACATGCTCACACATACTGGACTCTACCCACATCATGTGGACTCTACCCACATGCTCACACACACTGGACTCTACCCACATGCTCACACATACTGGACTCTACCCACACGCTCACACATACTGGACTCTACCCACATGCTCACACATACTGGACTCTACCCACATGCTCACATATAGTCACATACTGTTATTACCTGGTCTACCCACATGCTCACACATACTGGACTCTACCCACATGCTCATGGACTCTACCCACACACTCACACATACTGGACTCTACCCATATGCTCATACTAGTCATGTTATTCACACCTGGACTACCCACATGCTCACACATACTGGACTCATGCTCACACATACTGGACTCTACCCACATGCTCACACATACTGGACTCTACCCACATGCTCACACATACTGGACTCTACCCACATGCTCACACATACTGGACTCTACCCACACACTCACACATACTGGATAGTCATGGACTCTATTACCTGGACTACTCCCACATGCTCACACATACTAGACTCTACCCACACGCTCACACATACTGGACTCTACCCACATGCTCACACATACTGGACTCTACCCACATGCTCACACACACTGTCTATACGTCATGGACTCTACCCACATGCTCACCTGGACTCTACCCACATGCTCACACATACTGGACTCTACCCACATGCTCATACTGGACCTCCCATGCTCACACATACTGGACTCTACCCACATGCTCACACATACTGGACTCCACATACTGGACTCTGCTCACATAGTCTACCCACATGCTCACACATATTACACTGACACCCTGTATATAGTCATGTTATTACCTGGTACTCCCTGTATATAGTCATGTTATTACCTGGTACTCCTGTATATAGTAATGTTATTACCTGGTACTCCCTGTATATAGTCATGTTATTACCTGGTACTCCCTGTATATAGTCATGTTATTACCTGGTACTCCCTGTATATAGTCATGTTATTACCTGGTACTCCCTGTATATAGTCATGTTATTACCTGGTACTCCTGTATATAGTCATGTTATTACCTGGTACTCCTGTATATAGTCATGTTATTACCTGGTACTCCTGTATATAGTCATGTTATTACCTGGTACTCCCTGTATATAGTCATGTTATTACCTGGTACTCCCTGTATATAGTCATGTTATTACCTGGTACTCCCTGTATATAGTCATGTTATTACCTGGTACTCCCTGTATATAGTCATGTTATTACCTGGTACTCCCTGTATATAGTCATGTTATTACCTGGTACTCCCTGTATATAGTCATGTTATTACCTGGTACTCCTGTATATAGTCATGTTATTACCTGGTACTCCCTGTATATAGTCATGTTATTACCTGGTACTCCTGTATATAGTCATGTTATTACCTGGTACTCCTGTATATAGTCATGTTATTACCTGGTACTCCCATGTATATAGTCATGTTATTACCTGGTACTCCCTGTATATAGTCATGTTATTACCTGGTACTCCCTGTATATAGTCATGTTATTACCTGGTACTCCCTGTATATAGTCATGTTATTACCTGGTACTCCCTGTATATAGTCATGTTATTACCTGGTACTCCCTGTATATAGTCATGTTATTACCTGGTACTCCTGTATATAGTCATGTTATTACCTGGTACTCCCTGTATATAGTCATGTTATTACCTGGTACTCCTGTATATAGTCATGTTATTACCTGGTACTCCTGTATATAGTCATGTTATTACCTGGTACTCCCTGTATATAGTCATGTTATTACCTGGTACTCCTGTATATAGTCATGTTATTACCTGGTACTCCCTGTATATAGTCATGTTATTACCTGGTACTCCCTGTATATAGTCATGTTATTACCTGGTACTCCTGTATATAGTCATGTTATTACCTGGTACTCCTGTATATAGTCATGTTATTACCTGGTACTCCCTGTATATAGTCATGTTATTACCTGGTACTCCCTGTATATAGTCATGTTATTACCTGGTACTCCCTGTATATAGTCATGTTATTACCTGGTACTCCCTGTATATAGTCATGTTATTACCTGGTACTCCCTGTATATAGTCATGTTATTACCTGGTACTCCTGTATATAGTCATGTTATTACCTGGTACTCCTGTATATAGTCATGTTATTACCTGGTACTCCCTGTATATAGTCATGTTATTACCTGGTACTCCCTGTATATAGTCATGTTATTACCTGGTACTCCCTGTATATAGTCATGTTATTACCTGGTACTCCCTGTATATAGTCATGTTATTACCTGGTACTCCCTGTATATAGTCATGTTATTACCTGGTACTCCCTGTATATAGTCATGTTATTACCTGGTACTCCTGTATATAGTCATGTTATTACCTGGTACTCCCTGTATATAGTCATGTTATTACCTGGTACTCCTGTATATAGTCATGTTATTACCTGGTACTCCTGTATATAGTCATGTTATTACCTGGTACTCCCTGTATATAGTCATGTTATTACCTGGTACTCCTGTATATAGTCATGTTATTACCTGGTACTCCCTGTATATAGTCATGTTATTACCTGGTACTCCCTGTATATAGTCATGTTATTACCTGGTACTCCCTGTATATAGTCATGTTATTACCTGGTACTCCCTGTATATAGTCATGTTATTACCTGGTACTCCCTGTATATAGTCATGTTATTACCTGGTACTCCCTGTATATAGTCATGTTATTACCTGGTACTCCCTGTATATAGTCATGTTATTACCTGGTACTCCTGTATATAGTCATGTTATTACCTGGTACTCCCTGTATATAGTCATGTTATTACCTGGTACTCCTGTATATAGTCATGTTATTACCTGGTACTCCCTGTATATAGTCATGTTATTACCTGGTACTCCCTGTATATAGTCATGTTATTACCTGGTACTCCCTGTATATAGTCATGTTATTACCTGGTACTCCCTGTATATAGTCATGTTATTACCTGGTACTCCCTGTATATAGTCATGTTATTACCTGGTACTCCCTGTATATAGTCATGTTATTACCTGGTACTCCCTGTATATAGTCATGTTATTACCTGGTACTCCTGTATATAGTCATGTTATTACCTGGTACTCCCTGTATATAGTCATGTTATTACCTGGTACTCCCTGTATATAGTCATGTTATTACCTGGTACTCCCTGTATATAGTCATGTTATTACCTGGTACTCCTGTATATAGTCATGTTATTACCTGGTACTCCTGTATATAGTCATGTTATTACCTGGTACTCCCTGTATATAGTCATGTTATTACCTGGTACTCCTGTATATAGTCATGTTATTACCTGGTACTCCTGTATATAGTCATGTTATTACCTGGTACTCCCTGTATATAGTCATGTTATTACCTGGTACTCCCTGTATATAGTCATGTTATTACCTGGTACTCCTGTATATAGTCATGTTATTACCTGGTACTCCCTGTATATAGTCATGTTATTACCTGGTACTCCTGTATATAGTCATGTTATTACCTGGTACTCCCTGTATATAGTCATGTTATTACCTGGTACTCCCTGTATATAGTCATGTTATTACCTGGTACTCCCTGTATATAGTCATGTTATTACCTGGTACTCCCTGTATATAGTCATGTTATTACCTGGTACTCCTGTATATAGTCATGTTATTACCTGGTACTCCCTGTATATAGTCATGTTATTACCTGGTACTCCTGTATATAGTCATGTTATTACCTGGTACTCCCTGTATATAGTCATGTTATTACCTGGTACTCCCTGTATATAGTCATGTTATTACCTGGTACTCCCTGTATATAGTCATGTTATTACCTGGTACTCCCTGTATATAGTCATGTTATTACCTGGTACTCCCTGTATATAGTCATGTTATTACCTGGTACTCCCTGTATATAGTCATGTTATTACCTGGTACTCCCTGTATATAGTCATGTTATTACCTGGTACTCCCTGTATATAGTCATGTTATTACCTGGTACTCCCTGTATATAGTCATGTTATTACCTGGTACTCCCTGTATATAGTCATGTTATTACCTGGTACTCCTGTATATAGTCATGTTATTACCTGGTACTCCTGTATATAGTCATGTTATTACCTGGTACTCCCTGTATATAGTCATGTTATTACCTGGTACTCCCTGTATATAGTCATGTTATTACCTGGTACTCCCTGTATATAGTCATGTTATTACCTGGTACTCCCTGTATATAGTCATGTTATTACCTGGTACTCCCTGTATATAGTCATGTTATTACCTGGTACTCCTGTATATAGTCATGTTATTACCTGGTACTCCCTGTATATAGTCATGTTATTACCTGGTACTCCCTGTATATAGTCATGTTATTACCTGGTACTCCCTGTATATAGTCATGTTATTACCTGGTACTCCCTGTATATAGTCATGTTATTACCTGGTACTCCCTGTATATAGTCATGTTATTACCTGGTACTCCCTGTATATAGTCATGTTATTACCTGGTACTCCTGTATATAGTCATGTTATTACCTGGTACTCCCTGTATATAGTCATGTTATTACCTGGTACTCCCTGTATATAGTCATGTTATTACCTGGTACTCCCTGTATATAGTCATGTTATTACCTGGTACTCCCTGTATATAGTCATGTTATTACCTGGTACTCCCTGTATATAGTCATGTTATTTCCTGGTACTCCCTGTATATAGTCATGTTATTACCTGGTACTCCCTGTATATAGTCATGTTATTACCTGGTACTCCCTGTATATAGTCATGTTATTACCTGGTACTCCCTGTATATAGTCATGTTATTACCTGGTACTCCCTGTATATAGTCATGCTATTTTTACTCCTTATTGTTATTTGTTTTTCATGTGTAGTTATTCCTTGTTTTACTATTTCAATTTAGTTGAGTTTTTCTTGTTATCTTTAACTCTGCATTGTTGGAAAAGGACCCATAAGTAAGCATTTCACTGTTAGTCTACACCTGTTGTTTACCAAGCATGTGACAAATAAAATTGTGTTTGATTTTACTGCTGGGCTTTGCAGAAAGGTTTCTGCACTCGATGTTTCATACAGGTATACTGGCCTGACTGGCTGGAGTTGGTGGTCTTTGAAGCTGCTATGGGTTGATGTCTCAGACATGCAAGGCTACCAGCCACAAGCTGGTGTTGCTTGGCTGTTGGCTGTTATTGACAGGCCTTGTCGAACAGTAATCTGTCATTGGCTGGTGTTTCTGATTTGGACTGAGCCTGGTGTGTTCTATGAGTCAGTTCCTTCCCTGGCAGCTGTAGCCGTGTGAAGAACAAGACGAAGGAAACATCCCATATCGTTAGTCACTCAGCAGTTATGTGAGCTGAACGGCCAGCGATCTGTTTCTCCTATTATCACTTTATTATGTTATCATCCACTCTTCCAAAACAGGCTTCCAAAAGGGTTCTTCAGCTGTCCCCATAGGAGAACCCTTTTTGGTTCCAGGTAGAACCCTTTTGGGTTCCATGTAGAACCCTCTGTGTAAAGGGTTCTACCTGAAACCAAAGAGGGTTCTTCAAAGGGTTAGTGGGGACAGCAGAAGAACCTAAGAGTGAACCTTTCCAAGAGTGTACATTTTAATCATCAACTACCAACCATTATCATCCCTTTTAATCATCAGCTACCAACCATTATCATCCCTTTTAATCATCAGCTACCAACCATTATCATCCCTTTTAATCATCAACCACCAACCATTATCATCCATTTTAATCATCAACCACCAACCATTATCATCCTTTTTTAATCATCAATCACCAACCATTATCATCCCTTTTAATCATCAACCACCATACATTATCATCCCTTAATCATCAACCACCAAACATTATCATCCATTTTAATCATCAACCACCAACCATTATCATCCCTTTTAATCATCAATCACCAACCATTATCATCCCTTTTAATCATCAACCACCAACCATTATCATCCCTTTTTATCATCAACCACCAACCATTATCATCCCTTTTAATCATCAACTACCAACCATTATCATCCCTTTTCATCATCAACCACCAACCATTATCATCCCTTTTCATCATCAACCACCAACCATTATCATCCCTTTTCATCATCAACCACCAACCATTATCATCCCTTTTAACATCAACCACCAACCATTATCATCCCTTTTCATCATCAACCACCAACCATTATCATCCCTTTTAATCATCAACTACCAACCATTATCATCCCTTTTCATCATCAACCACCAACCATTATCATCCTTTTTCATCATAAACCACCAACCATTATCATCCCTTTTCATCATCAACCACCAACCATTATCATCCCTTTTAACATCAACCACCAACCATTATCATCCCTTTTAATCATCAACCACCAACCAGGGGAGGACACAATGAGTGGTACTTTGTGTTCTGACTGCAGCAGCTCTCCACTGCTGTGAGGTGAGGGGGTGGGGGAGATAGAGAGTATGAAGGCAGCAAAGACAGCCATTGTCCCAGCCTCAGACACAGATGCCCTCTCTGAACCCTCCTGCTGCTGATGCCCAGGTGGGTCCCTGCCCTCAGTGCCCTGGGGTGATGTGGCACACTGGCACCTGCTGTTCCCCCCTGTCCTGCCAGCACCCTGTGTCCCTGACTCACCCCTATGCCCCCCTATGACCTCCCTCTTCACCCTCATGCCATTCCCTGAAAGCATGTCCTCAGTCACCTGCCTGCTGTTGCCAGGCAAGACTTTCTCTCTCAGATTCCGAGGCTTTTCGCTGTTCTAGTTCTCCTTAAGGACATGACATGACAGGTTCTCTGTTCTAGTTCTCCTTAAGGACATGACATGACAGGTTCTCTGTTCTAGTTCTCCTTAAGGACATGACAGGTTCTCTGTTCTAGTTCTCCTTAAGGACATGACATGACAGGTTCTCTGTTCTAGTTCTCCTTAAGGACATGACAGGTTCTCTGTTCTAGTTCTCCTTAAGGACATGACATGACAGGTTCTCTGTTCTAGTTCTCCTTAAGGACATGACAGTTCTCCTTAAGGACATGACATGACAGGTTCTCTGTTCTAGTTCTCCTTAAGGACATGACAGGTTCTCTGTTCTAGTTCTCCTTAAGGACATGACATGACAGGTTCTCTGTTCTAGTTCTCCTTAAGGACATGACATTCTCTGTTCTAGTTCTCCTTACAGGTTCTCTGTTCTAGTTCTCCTTAAGGACATGACATGACAGGTTCTCTGTTCTAGTTCTCCTTAAGGACATGACATGACAGGTTCTCTGTTCTAGTTCTCCTTAAGGACATGACATGACAGGTTCTCTGTTCTAGTTCTCCTTAAGGACATGACATGACAGGTTCTCTGTTCTAGTTCTCCTTAAGGACATGACATGACAGGTTCTCTGTTCTAGTTCTCCTTAAGGACATGACAGGTTCTCTGTTCTAGTTCTCCTTAAGGACATGACAGGTTCTCTGTTCTAGTTCTCCTTAAGGACATGACAGGTTCTCTGTTCTAGTTCTCCTTAAGGACATGACATGACAGGTTCTCTGTTCTAGTTCTCCTTAAGGACATGACAGGTTCTCTGTTCTAGTTCTCCTTAAGGACATGACATGACAGGTTCTCTGTTCTAGTTCTCCTTAAGGACATGACATGACAGGTTCTCTGTTCTAGTTCTCCTTAAGGACATGACATGACAGGTTCTCTGTTCTAGTTCTCCTTAAGGACATGACATGACAGGTTCTCTGTTCTAGTTCTCCTTAAGGACATGACATGACAGGTTCTCTGTTCTAGTTCTCCTTAAGGACATGACATGACAGGTTCTCTGTTCTAGTTCTCCTTAAGGACATGACATGACAGGTTCTCTGTTCTAGTTCTCCTTAAGGACATGACAGGTTCTCTGTTCTAGTTCTCCTTAAGGACATGATATGACAGGTTCTCTGTTCTAGTTCTCCTTAAGGACATGACATGACAGGTTCTCTGTTCTAGTTCTCTGTTCTAGTTCTCCTTAAGGACATGACATGACAGGTTCTCTGTTCTAGTTCTCCTTAAGGACATGACATGACAGGTTCTCTGTTCTAGTTCTCCTTAAGGACATGACAGGTTCTCTGTTCTAGTTCTCCTTAAGGACATGACAGGTTCTCTGTTCTAGTTCTCCTTAAGGACATGACAGGTTCTCTGTTCTAGTTCTCCTTAAGGACATGACAGGTTCTCTGTTCTAGTTCTCCTTAAGGACATGATATGACAGGTTCTCTGTTCTAGTTCTCCTTAAGGACATGACATGACAGGTTCTCTGTTCTAGTTCTCCTTAAGGACATGACATGACAGGTTCTCTGTTCTAGTTCTCCTTAAGGACATGACAGGTTCTCTGTTCTAGTTCTCCTTAAGGTTCTCTCTGTTCTAGTTCTCCTTAAGGACATGACATGACAGGTTCTCTGTTCTAGTTCTCCTTAAGGACATGACATGACAGGTTCTCTGTTGTAGTTCTCCTTAAGGACATGATATGACAGGTTCTCTGTTCTAGTTCTCCTTAAGGACATGACAGGTTCTCTGTTCTAGTTCTCCTTAAGGACATGACATGACAGGTTCTCTGTTCTAGTTCTCCTTAAGGACATGACAGGTTCTCTGTTCTAGTTCTCCTTAAGGACATGACATGCCAGGTTCTCTGTTCTAGTTCTCCTTAAGGACATGATATGACAGGTTCTCTGTTATTTTTCTCCTTAAGGACATGACAGGTTCTCTGTTCTAGTTCTCCTTAAGGACATGACAGGTTCTCTGTTCTAGTTCTCCTTAAGGACATGACATGACAGGTTCTCTGTTCTAGTTCTCCTTAAGGACATGACATGACAGGTTCTCTGTTCTAGTTCTCCTTAAGGGGTATCGGGAGATTTAGTGGGGAGAGGGAGAGGGAGAGGGGGAGGTTGGAGGTTGCAGATGGGAGTGTGACGAGAGGTCCTGCAGTAACAGAGGGGGAGGATGGGTAACCTGAGAGGAACAGGCAGGGTGGCACTGCATTGAGACACACACACATACTGCTGCCAGTGCGAGACTGCACCGGTCCCGCAATCAACAGTACACACACACAAACTCATCCCCTGTGGACTAGCAGTCACAAACACACAACCTATACAGTACACACACACAAACTCATCCCTTGTGGACTAGCAGTCACAAACACACAACCTATACAGTCCACACACACAAACTCATCCCCTGTGGACTAGCAGTCACAAACACACAACCTATACAGTACACACACACAAACATCCCCTGTGGACTAGCAGTCACAAACACACAACCTATACAGTACACACACACAAACATCCCCTGTGGACTAGCTGTAGTAGTTTAAATGGGCTGGGTATCATGGCTTGTGTGGAATGTAGGTCAGACAGACTAGTTCCCAGGAAGCCTTGTCCCTGGTCTCTGGTCCCTGATCTCTGGTCTCTGATCCCTGATCTCTGGTCCCTGGTTTCTGGTCCCTGGTCTCTGGTCCCTGATCTCTGGTCGTGGTGTCTGGTGTCTGGTCCCTGATCTCTGGTCGTGGTCCCTGGTCTCTGGTCCCTGGTCTCTGGTCCCTGATCTCTGGTCTCTGATCCCTGATCTCTGGTCGTGGTCCCTGATGTCTGGTCCCTGATCTCTGGTCGTGGTCCCTGGTCTCTGATCTCTGGTCTCTGGTTTCTGGTCCCTGATCCCTGGTCTCTGGTCTCTGGTCTCTGGTCTCTGGTTCCTGGTCTCTGGTCCCTGGTCCCTGGTCTCTGATCCCTGATCCCTGGTCCCTGGTCTCTGGTCTCTGGTCCCTGGTCTCTGGTCCCTGGTCTCTGGTCTCTGGTCCCTGGTCTCTGGTCTCTGATCCCTGGTCCCTGGTCCCTGGTCTCTGGTCCCTGGTCTCTGGTCCCTGGTCTCTGATCCCTGGTCTCTGATCCCTGGTCTCTGGTCCCTGGTCTCTGGTCTCTGATCCCTGGTCTCTGGTCCCTGGTCCCTGGTCCCTGGTCCTGGTCTCTGATCCCTGGTCCCTGGTCTCTGGTCTCTGATCCCTGGTCTCTGGTCTGGTCCCCCTGGTCTCTGGTCTCTGATCCCTGGTCCCTGGTCTCTGATCCCTGGTCCCTGGTCTCTGGTCTCTGATCCCTGGTCTCTGGTCTCTGATCCCTGGTCTCTGGTCTCTGGTCCCTGGTCCCTGGTCCCTGGTCCCTGGTCTCTGAAGTCCCTGGTCCCTGGTAAATGTAATGTAAATGTCTCTGGTCCCTCCCTGGTCCCTGGTCCCTGGTCCCTGGTCTCTGGTCTCTGTCCCTGGTCTCTGGTCTCTGGTCCCTGGTCCCTGGTCCCTGGTCTCTGATCCCTGGTCCCTGGTCTCTGGTCTCTGATCCCTGGTCCCTGGTCTCTGGTCCCTGGTCCCTGGTCTCTGGTCCCTGGTCTCTGGTCCCTGGTCCCTGGTCCCTGGTCCCTGGTCCCTGGTCCCTGGTCTCTGGTCTGACTTAAATGTAAATGTAATGTAAATGTCTCTGGTCCCTGGTCTCTGATCCCTGGTCCCTGGTCCCTGGTCTCTGGTCCCTGGTCCCTGGTCTCTGATCCCTGGTCCCTGGTCTCTGGTCTCTGGTCCCTGGTCCCTGGTCTCTGGTCCCTGGTCCCTGGTCCCTGGTCTCTGGTCCCTGGTCCCTGGTCTCTGGTCTCTGATCCCTGGTCCCTGGTCTCTGGTCCCTGGTCCCTGGTCTCTGATCCCTGGTCTCTGGTCCCTGATCCCTGGTCTCTGGTCTCTGATCCCTGGTCCCTGGTCTCTGGTCCCTGGTCCTGATCCCTGGTCTCTGGTCCCTGGTCTCTGATCCCTGGTCCCTGGTCTCTGGTCTCTGGTCCCTGGTCTCTGGTCCCTGGTCCCTGGTCTCTGGTCTCTGGTCCCTGGTCCCTGGTCCCTGATCCCTGGTCCCTGGTCCCTGGTCCCTGGTCTCTGGTCTCTGATCCCTGGTCCCTGGTCTCTGGTCCCTGGTCTCTGGTCCCTGGTCCCTGGTCCCTGGTCTCTGGTCTCTGGTCCCTGGTCCTGGTCCCTGGTCTCTGGTCCCTGGTCCCTGGTCTCTGGTCCCTGGTCCCTGGTCTCTGGTCCCTGGTCTCTGGTCTCTGGTCCCTGGTCCCTGGTCTCTGGTCCCTGGTCTCTGGTCCCTGGTCTCTGGTCTCTGGTCCCTGGTCCCTGGTCCCTGGTCTCTGATCCCTGGTCTCTGATCCCTGGTCCCTGGTCTCTGGTCTCTGATCCCTGGTCCCTGGTCTCTGGTCCCTGGTCTCTGGTCTCTGATCCCTGGTCCCTGGTCTCTGGTCCCTGATCCCTGGTCCCTGGTCCCTGGTCCCTGGTCCCTGGTCTCTGGTCCAGCTGGGAAACTAGATAAAACATCAGTCTAGCTCTGGACACATTTCCTAGGCCAGTGGGACATTATATAGTCTGTCAGTCTGTGCTGCTCTCTGTGTGACCTTGGCTGAACTGTAACCCTCAGTAAAAGCCCTGCAGAAGTCATGGTGCTGCCCCATAGCTACTGTACCACGGTACACACACCCACACCCTCACCCTCACCCACACCCACACGTCATCCCATCAACAGGTGTGTGTTATCAGGCGGTGCTGAGCAGTGCACTGTGGGGTGTAAAGTGTAGAAACAGAAACACCTGTGCCACTGTTATCTCTATAGACTGAAACCATTAAGTCATAGTTGAACTTGTCTTTCACATTGCTCTCTTTTGTTGCTGTGAAAGTGAGAGCTTTTGATTAGATAGAAGGATCAGGTGTAGACCCTAGCAGACGAAGGTAATATGTTACCAGGAGGGGTGGTGGGGGCTGTCAGATTGGTTATGTGGTTTACAGTATACGTGTGTGTACCTGTGTGTGTCCAGGTGCACTCTGATTTCTGGGGGTATATTTGGCCTTCCTATCACACTCTATCTCAGCAAGACTTCCCCTGTAATGTTGCTCGGTCCCATTAACAATGACTTTAGATACGGCAGATAGAATGTTATCAGCATTACAAACAGGACTGTGTGTTTCCCTGGGCTGGCTCTGATAGGCTATCTGACTGGTTGCTATGCGGTTGCTATCTGACTTCCTGCTGATGTGATAGGATGTGTGACTTGTGACTGTGATACTGGACCATTTCCACACACCTGGACCAACAACTTGGCTGACCTCCCATCTGGCGGACTGTGTGTATAATACGTTGTGTTTGTGTTCTTGCTCGTGTGCCAGTGTGTTTACGGTAATGTACTGTATGGCATTAGCTGCAGCCCCATATGTTTGCGCACCCACCACCACAGGGGTACAGTTGCAGGTCTGTGTGTGTGTGTGTGTGTGTGGGGGGTGTACTTGCATCAGCTGGAGTTACATGTGTCTGTCTGCAATTACACACACATCCCATGGGTACAGTTAGGACAGAGACCGTGGGTACAATTAGGACAGAGACCGTGGGTACAGTTAGGACAGAGACCGTGGGTACAGTTAGGAAAGAGACCGTGGGTACAGTTAGGACAGAGACCATGTGTACAGTTAGGACAGAGACCGTGGGTACAGTTAGGACAGAGACCGTGGGTACAGTTAGGACAGAGACCGTGGGTACAGTTAGGACAGAGACCGTGGGTACAGTTAGGACAGAGACCATGGGTACAGTTAGGACAGAGACAGAGACCATGGGTAGGACAGTTAGGACAGAGACCATGGGTACAGTTAGGACAGAGACCATGGGTACAGTTAGGACAGAGACCGGGTACAGTTAGGACAGAGACCGTACAGTTAGGACAGAGACCATGGGTACAGTTAGGACAGAGACCATGGGTACAGTTAGGACAGACAGAGACCATGGGTACAGTTAGGACAGAGACCATGGGTACAGTTAGGACAGAGACCATGGGTACAGTTAGGACAGAGACCGTGGGTACAGTTAGGACAGAGACCATGGGTACAGTTAGGACAGAGACCATGGGTACAGTTAGGACAGAGACCATGGGTACAGTTAGGACAGAGACCATGGGTACAGACCGTTACAGTTAGGACAGAGACCATGGGTGTTAGGTACCAGGGTTAGGACAGAGACCATGGGTACAGTTAGGACAGAGACCATGGGTACAGTTAGGACAGAGACCATGGGTTACAGTTAGGACAGAGACCATGGGTACAGTTAGGACAGAGACCATGGGTACAGTTAGGACAGAGACCATGGGTACAGTTAGGACAGAGAGACCGTGGGTACAGTTAGGACAGAGACCATGGGTACAGTTAGGACAGAGACCATGGGTACAGTTACAGTTTAGGACAGAGACCGTGGGTTAGGAGTTACCATGGACAGAGACCGTGGGTACAGTTAGGACAGAGACCGTGGGTAGACAGAGACCATGGGTACAGTTAGGACAGAGACCACAGTTAGGGTACAGTTAGGACAGAGACCATGGGTACAGTTAGGACAGAGACCATGGGTACAGTTAGGACAGAGACCGTGGGTACAGTTAGGACAGAGACCGTGGGTACAGTTAGGACAGAGACCATGGGTACAGTTAGGACAGAGACCATGGGTACAGTTAGGACAGAGACCATGGGTACAGTTAGGACAGAGACCGTGGGTACAGTTAGGACAGAGACCGTGGGTACAGTTAGGACAGAGACCGTGGGTACAGTTAGGACAGAGACCGTGGGTACAGTTAGGACAGAGACTATGGGTACAGTTAGGACAGAGACCATGGGTACAGTTAGGACAGAGACCGTGGGTACAGTTAGGACAGAGACCATGGGTACAGTTAGGACAGAGACCATGGGTACAGTTAGGACAGAGACCGTGGGTACAGTTAGGACAGAGACCGTGGGTACAGTTAGGACAGAGACCATGGGTACAGTTAGGACAGAGACCGTGGGTACAGTTAGGACAGAGACCGTGGGTACAGTTAGGACAGAGACCGTGGGTACAGTTAGGACAGAGACCATGGGTACAGTTAGGACAGAGACCATGGGTACAGTTAGGACAGAGACCGTGGGTACAGTTAGGACAGAGACCGTGGGTACAGTTAGGACAGAGACCATGGGTACAGTTAGGACAGAGACCATGGGTACAGTTAGGACAGAGACCATGGGTACAGTTAGGACAGAGACCATGGGTACAGTTAGGACAGAGACCGTGGGTACAGTTAGGACAGAGACCATGGGTACAGTTAGGACAGAGACCATGGGTACAGTTAGGACAGAGACCATGGGTACAGTTAGGACAGAGACCATGGGTACAGTTAGGACAGAGACCATGGGTACAGTTAGGTAGAGACCATGGGTAGTTAGGACAGAGACCATGGGTACAGTTAGGACAGAGACCGTGGGTACAGTTAGGACAGAGACCGTGGGTACAGTTAGGACAGAGACCATGGGTACAGTTAGGACAGAGACCATGGGTACAGTTAGGACAGAGACCATGGGTACAGTTAGGACAGAGACCGTGGGTACAGTTAGGACAGAGACCATGGGTACAGTTAGGACAGAGACCATGGGTACAGTTAGGACAGAGACCATGGGTACAGTTAGGACAGAGACCATGGGTACAGTTAGGACAGAGACCATGGGTACAGTTAGGACAGAGACCATGGGTACAGTTAGGACAGAGACCATGGGTACAGTTAGGACAGAGACCATGGGTACAGTTAGGACAGAGACCATGGGTACAGTTAGGACAGAGACCATGGGTACAGTTAGGACAGAGACCGTGGGTACAGTTAGGACAGAGACCGTGGGTACAGTTAGGACAGAGACCATGGGTACAGTTAGGACAGAGACCATGGGTACAGTTAGGACAGAGACCGTGGGTACAGTTAGGACAGAGACCGTGGGTACAGTTAGGACAGAGACCATGGGTACAGTTAGGACAGAGACCATGGGTACAGTTAGGACAGAGACTATGGGTACAGTTAGGACAGAGACCATGGGTACAGTTAGGACAGAGACTATGGGTACAGTTAGGACAGAGACTATGGGTACAGTTAGGACAGAGACCGTGGGTACAGTTAGGACAGAGACCGTTAGGACAGAGACTATGGGTACAGTTAGGACAGAGACTATGGGTACAGTTAGGACAGAGACCGTGGGTACAGTTAGGACAGAGACCGTGGGTACAGTTAGGACAGAGACCATGGGTACAGTTAGGACAGAGACTATGGGTACAGTTAGGACAGAGACTATGGGTACAGTTAGGACAGAGACCATGGGTACAGTTAGGACAGAGACTATGGGTACAGTTAGGACAGAGACTATGGGTACAGTTAGGACAGAGACCGTGGGTACAGTTAGGACAGAGACCGTGGGTACAGTTAGGACAGAGACCATGGGTACAGTTAGGACAGAGACTATGGGTACAGTTAGGACAGAGACCGTGGGTACAGTTAGGACAGAGACAGTTAGGACAGAGACCATGGGTACAGTTAGGACAGAGACCATGGGTACAGTTAGGACAGAGACTATGGGTACAGTTAGGACAGAGACCGTGGGTACAGTTAGGACAGAGACCGTGGGTACAGTTAGGACAGAGACAGAGACGTGGGTACAGTTAGGACAGAGACTATGGGTACAGTTAGGACAGAGACCGTGGGTACAGTTAGGACATAGACCGTGGGTACAGTTAGGACAGAGACCGTGGGTACAGTTAGGACAGAGACTATGGGTACAGTTAGGACAGAGACCATGGGTACAGTTAGGACAGAGACCGTGGGTACAGTTAGGACAGAGACCATGGGTACAGTTAGGACAGAGACTATGGGTACAGTTAGGACATAGACCGTGGGTACAGTTAGGACAGAGACCGTGCGTACAGTTAGGGTAGAGACCATGGCTGCTCTGCAGGTGTGTTAGATAGAAATATGAGTGGTCATGACTGTGGTGTCAAAGTTAAACTATCGCCTACAGCCCAACTAAGGCTGAGAACACTGTTCTGTTGATGTTCATGTCTGTGTGTTTGCATAATCACACACTGTCAGAAATGGTCAAGGCACGCAAACAGAGACGACTGGAGAGAAATGGGATCAGAGAGTGGGGTGGTGTGTGTACTGGTGTGTGTGTGTGTGTGTGTACTGGTGTGTGTGTGTGTGTGTGTGTACTGTTGTGTGTGTGTGTGTGTGTGTGTGTGTGTGTGTGTGTGTGTGTGTGTGTGTGTGTGTGTGTGCACTGGTGTGTGCACTGGTGTGTGTACTGGTGTGTGTACTGGTGTGTGTACTGGTGTGTGTGTGCAAAATTAATAGTTATTTTAAGTCACCTTCCTTCAGACAGGGATGGATGAGAGGAAAGAAGGGTTCTGGGTAATTTGTCAGGGCAGCACTCAGCACCCCTCTGTCCCCTGTCCCTGGGGACCCACTAGGTTGTCAATAGCATCTCTCTCTCTCTCTCTCTCTCTCTCTCTCTCTCTCTCTCTCTCTCTCTCTCTCTCTCTCTCTCTCTCTCTCTCTCTCATTCGCTATTACTCACTCTAACTAACCCCCATTCTCTCTTCTCTCTCTCTCCTCTCTCCTCTCTGCCTGCATCTCTCCCACAACTACAGAAGCTTAATGGTAATATCCATACCATACCACAAAGTATTCTCCTGAGTACAGCGGGACATTAGGCCAGTACTTAACTGAATACATTATTTTAATTCAATAGCCTAAAGCTTTTTGTTGCAAAATACTTCAGGACAGACAGAGCACACAATACAAAATACATACAGTACCTGTCAACAGTTTGGACACACCTTCTCATTCCAGGGTTTTCCTTTATCTTACTGTTTTCTACATTGTAGAATAATAATGAAGACATCAAAAGGATGAAATAACACATATGGAATCATGTAGTAACCAAAAAAGTAGTTGGAATATTTTATATTCTTCAAAGTAGCCACCCTTTGCCTTGATGACAGCTTTGCACACTCTTGGCATTCTCTCAACCAGCTTCAAGAGGAATGCTTTTCCAACAGTCTTGAAGGAGTTCCTACATATGCTGAGCACTTGTTGGCTGCTTTTCCTTCACTCTGCAGTCCAACTCATCCCAAACCATCTCAATTGGGTTGAGGTTGGGCATTGTGGAGGTCAGGTCATCTGATGCAGCACTCCATCACTCTCCTTCTTGGTCAGAAAGCCCTTACACAGCCTGGAGGTGTGTTGGGTCATTATCCTGCTGAAAAACAAATTATAGTCCCACTTAGCACAAACCAGATGGTATGGCGTATCGCTGCAGAATGCTGTGGTAGGTAGCCATGCTGCTTAAGTGTGCCTTGAATTCTAAATAAATCACTGACAGTGTCACCAGCAAAACACCATCACACCTCCTCCTCCGTGCTTCGCGGTGGAAACCACACATGTGGAGATCATCCGTACACCTACTCTGCGTCTCATAAAGACACGGCGGTTGAGCCCAAGCAAGTCTCTTCTTCTTATTGGTGTCCTTTAGTAGTGGTTTCTTTGCAACAATTTGACCATGAATGCCTGATTCACACAGTCTCCTCTGAACAGTTGATGTTTTGTTGGGCTGCAATTTCTGAGGCTGGTAACTCTACTCTAACTTTCCCATCCTCAGCAATAGGTAACTCTGGGTCTTCCTTTCCTGTGGCGGTCCTCATGAGAGACAGTTTCATCATCTTGATGGTTTTTGTGACTGCTTTTTGATGGTTTTTGTTTAACACTTTTTTGGTTACTACATGATTCCATATGTGTTATTTCATAGTTTTGTTGTCTTCACTATTATTCTACAATATAGAAAATAGTCAAAATAAAGAAAGACCCTTGAATGAGTAGGTTTGTCCAAACTTTTGGCTGGTACTGTAGAAACAGACAGTTATAATGCTGTTTATTTGATAGGAATTGATGTGTTTCTGCTATACAGCAATAGTCCTCTCAGGTTTGTAAACTAGTGGTGGTCAGTCAGTGGTCAGTCCTCCCGCTCATTTAATCCACCAATTAACCAGCGGAGTAATGAGTTGATGAAGTGATGGACCTTCTAATCTCTCACCTCTGACCTCTATACCCCCTGACCTTAGCCCTGTTGGCCCCTGCTGACGGACAGTGAACATCTTTACGTGAGAGTAGCAGGGAGAAGTTGATGTCTCTTTGTGTGTGTGTGTGTGTGTGTGTGTGTGTGTGTGTGTGTGTGTGTGTGTGTGTGTGTGTGTGTGTGTGTGTGTGTGTGTGTGTGTGTGTGTGTGTGTGTGTGTGTGTGTGTGTGTGTGTGTGTGTGTGTGTGTGTGTGTGTGTGTGTGTGTGTGTGTGTGAGAGTTAGAGTCTGTGGTAGTGGTGGTAAAGCCAGAGAGACAGAGACCAAGAGGGGAAGAGACAGAACAAGAGAATAGAGAGAGAAACTGAGTTCCTAAGTGTATCTAAGGCCACCGTATGTAGACTAAAGGAAACCGATCTGCTTGAGGAAGCGCAGGGTGATGATGGTATCAGATTAGCTCAGCTCAGATTAGCTTCTGATATCCCATCAGTCAAATCAGCCCAACATCAATGACTGTGTAACTCTATCTCTCTGTATCTCTGATCTGGAATCTGGAGCACAGCAGAGAAAATAGAGGACGTCTGCTTCCTGTTGTTGGGTTGTCAGAGGCATTCATGGTGGGACCACAAGGACCAAGTAACCTGATCAGGAAAGGTTCTGGTCCTAATGAGGAAAACCTCTGGCCTCCTAGGGTTGACAAGATGCTGGTACCTTTCTTTTCAGAAATCCATTTTGAAGGATTTCCAGTTGGAGGATTTCCCTTCTTGCTTATCCACTCCTGATTCTGGGAAACTCCAAATGGGACTTCTGGAAAACCTAGGAACTTTGGTAAAGTTAGGATTACTGGTATCTGGCATCTCTACTCTGAGGCATGTGACTAACAGAGAAGGAGAGAGAGAACTGTGGTCTGAGCTGTGTGTTGTTACAGTGAATGTGTATTAGTGATGGGGGGAAATTATACAATCACATTAGATGATATTATTTTTGACGATATATCATATTGTTTTGACAATATCGCAATTTAATTGTTGTACTTGTTGGCTGTACCTGCACCAAAACTCCAGTATTTTTCCTTCATAGCTTGTTCTCCATCTTCTCTTTAAGTAGGGAGGCCATTTGTGTTCTGCACAACGTGTCCCTCTGCAGCAGACGTATGGTGAGCAATATGTTTGGAACATCGAATCGTAGTTAAATCACAGTGTCAAATTGCAATACGTATATAATCACGGGAATCGCAATACATATCGTATCGGCACCTATGCATCTTGATAATATCGTATCGGGAGGTTCCTGGCAATTCCCAGCCAAAGTGTTACAAAGGTTGACCTCTAGAGGGTGTTGTTTTACCCATGTAGGATTATTAAGCAGATGAACCATGATCCATGTCATTTCTGTTATTACACAGGGCAACACCTTGACAACATGCCAGCTGGACCTTTTACTGTGTCCTCTGGTGTGGGAGTTGATGTGATTCACAGGGCTGGTTAATGGAGGTCTGGCATGTGATGTTACCCTGCAGGTGGCTCATCTGTTAGGTTATGTTGTGTTGTGTGTCAGGACTCTGGGTCTGCGTTTTCCTGTGTGTGTGTGTGTGTGTGTGTGTGTGTGTGTGTGTGTGTGTGTGTGTGTGTGTGTGTGTGTGTGTGTGTGTGTGTGTGTGTGTGTGTGTGTGTGTGTGTGTGTGTGTGTGTGTGTGTGTGTGTGTGTGCGCATACGTGCGTGCATGTAATAGATGGTTAACCTCAGGAGTTCTCTTGTCAGCAGTGTTAGACAGAGGAGGCTCAGCAGTGTTAGACAGAGGAGGCTCAGCAGTGTTAGACAGAGGAGGCTCAGCAGTGTTAGACAGAGGAGGCTCAGCAGTGTTAGACAGAGGAAGGCTCAGCAGTGTTAGACAGAGGAGGCTTAGCAGTGTTAGACAGAGGAGGCTCAGCAGTGTTAGACAGAGGAGGCTCAGCAGTGTTAGACAGAGGAGGCTCAGCAGTGTTAGACAGAGGAAGGCTCAGCAGTGTTAGACAGAGGAAGGCTCAGCAGTGTTAGACAGAGGAGGCTCAGCAGTGTTAGACAGAGGAGGCTCAGCAGTGTTAGACAGAGGAAGGCTCAGCAGTGTTAGACAGAGGAAGGCTCAGCAGTGTTAGACAGAGGAGGCTCAGCAGTGTTAGACAGAGGAGGCTCAGCAGTGTTAGACAGAGGAGGCTCAGCAGTGTTAGACAGAGGAGGCTCAGCAGTGTTAGACAGAGGAAGGCTCAGCAGTGTTAGACAGAGGAAGGCTCAGCAGTGTTAAACAGAGGAAGGCTCAGCAGTGTTAGACAGAGGAGGGCTCAGCAGTGTTAGACAGAGGAAGGCTCAGCAGTGTTAGACAGAGGAAGGCTCAGCAGTGTTAGACAGAGGAAGGCTCGGCTGTGTTAGACAGAGGAAGGCTCAGCAGTGGAAGGACAGAGGAGGAGGCTCAGCAGTGTTAGACAGAGGAAGGCTCAGCAGTGTTAGACAGAGGAAGGCTCAGCAGTGTTAGACAGAGGAAGGCTCAGCAGTGTTAGACAGAGGAAGGCTCAGCAGTGTTAGACAGAGGAGGCTCAGCAGTGTTAGACAGAGGAAGGCTCAGCAGTGTTAGACAGAGGAAGGCTCGGCTGTGTTAGACAGAGGAAGGCTCAGCAGTGTTAGACAGAGGAAGGCTCAGCAGTGTTAGACAGAGGAAGGCTCAGCAGTGTTAGACAGAGGAAGGCTCAGCAGTGTTAGACAGAGGAAGGCTCAGCAGTGTTAGACAGAGGAAGGCTCAGCAGTGTTAGACAGAGGAAGGCTCAGCAGTGTTAGACAGAGGAAGGCTCGGCAGTGTTAGACAGAGGAAGGCTCAGCAGTGTTAGACAGAGGAGGCTCAGCAGTGTTAGACAGAGGAGGCTCAGCAGTGTTAGACAGAGGAGGCTCAGCTGTGTTAGACAGAGGAAGGCTCAGCAGTGTTAGACAGAGGAAGGCTCAGCAGTG
The DNA here is from genome assembly GCF_023373465.1 of Oncorhynchus keta. NCBI lineage: Eukaryota > Metazoa > Chordata > Actinopteri > Salmoniformes > Salmonidae > Oncorhynchus > Oncorhynchus keta. The sequence continues at coordinate 30,165,629 of NC_068425.1, read as the reverse complement.
TTAGACAGAGGAAGGCTCAGCAGTGTTAGACAGAGGAAGGCTCAGCAGTGTTAGACAGAGGAAGGCTCAGCAGTGTTAGACAGAGGAAGGCTCAGCAGTGTTAGACAGAGGAAGGCTCAGCAGTGTTAGAGAGGAAGGCAGAGTGAAGGCTCAGCAGTGTTAGACAGAGGAAGGCTCAGCAGTGTTAGACAGAGGAGGCTCAGCAGTGTTAGACAGAGGAGGCTCGGCTGTGTTAGACAGAGGAAGGCTCAGCAGTGTTAGACAGAGGAAGGCTCAGCAGTGTTAGACAGAGGAGGCTCAGCAGTGTTAGACAGAGGAAGGCTCAGCAGTGTTAGACAGAGGAAGGCTCAGCAGTGTTAGACAGAGGAAGGCTCAGCAGTGTTAGACAGAGGAAGGCTCAGCAGTGTTAGACAGAGGAAGGCTCAGCAGTGTTAGACAGAGGAGGCTCAGCAGTGTTAGACAGAGGAGGCTCAGCAGTGTTAGACAGAGGAGGCTCAGCAGTGTTAGACAGAGGAAGGCTCAGCAGTGTTAGACAGAGGAAGGCTCAGCAGTGTTAGACAGAGGAGGCTCAGCAGTGTTAGACAGAGGAAGGCTCAGCAGTGTTAGACAGAGGAAGGCTCAGCAGTGTTAGACAGAGGAGGCTCAGCAGTGTTAGACAGAGGAAGGCTCAGCAGTGTTAGACAGAGGAGGCTCAGCAGTGTTAGACAGAGGAAGGCTCAGCAGTGTTAGACAGAGGAAGGCTCAGCAGTGTTAGACAGAGGAAGGCTCAGCAGTGTTAGACAGAGGAAGGCTCAGGAAGCAGTGGTATTGAAAGGTGTTCTATGTGGACAGAGTCTCTGTCTGTCCTCTCTGATATGACTGACTCTTTATACTGTGTATTTGTGCTGTGGAAGTGTCTTCCTCCTTCCTGCAGCATCTCTGTGTGTTTGTTGTTTAGTGTTTTTTTACTCTGTTCCCTGATCTGTGTGTGTTTAATTCTGTGTGTTCAGGCGGTATCATTTCCAGTCAGTGAGAGTTGTGGTGGTCTTTCCCCTCACATCTGCAATGTGTGTATGTCATGATGGTGGTGACACACTCATAGACCCCCTTCCCCCTCTACACACACTTTCTCTCTCTCTCTCTCTGTTCTTCTCTCTTCTCTCTCTCTCTCTCTCTCTCTCTCTCTCTCTCTCTCTCTCTCTCTCTCTCTCTCTCTCTCTCTCTCTCTCTCTCTCTCTCTCTCTCTCTCTCTCTCTCTCTCTCTGTCTCTGTCTCTGTCTCTCTCTCTCTCTCTCTCTCTCTCTCTCTCTCTCTCTCTCTCTCTCTCTCTCTCTCTCTCTCTCTCTCTCTCTCTCTCTCTCTCTCTCTCTCTCTCTCTCTCTCTCTCTCTCTCTCTCTCTCTCTCTCTCTCTCTCTCTCTCTCTCTCTCTCTCTCTCTCTCTCTCTCTCTCATATGTTAACATTGCCAAAGCAAGTGAAGTAGATAATAAACAAAAGTGAAATTAGCAATAAAAATTAACAGTCACTTTACTCTCACAGTAGTTCCAAAAGAATAAAGACGTTTCAAATGTCACATGTATTTACAATGGTGTTTATTCTTCACTGGTTGCCCTTTTCTTGTGGTAACAGGTCACAAATCTTGCTGCTGTGATGGCACACTGTGGTATTTCACCCAGTAGATATGGCAGTTTATCAAAATCGGGTTTGTTTTCGAATTCTTTGTGGATCTGTGTAATCTGAGGGAAATATGTGTCTCTAATATGGTCATGCATTGGGCAGGAGGTTAGGAAGTGCAGCTCAGTTTCCACCTTATTTTGTGGGCAGTGAGCACATAGCCTGTCTTCTCTTGTGAGCCATGTCTGCCTACGGCGGCCTTTCTCAATAGCAAGGCTATGCTCACTGATAGTCAAAGGTTTGGGAATCGCTTCCTTTTAGTTGGTTATAGAATTTAAATGATCTTTTCTGGATTTTGATAATTAGTGGGTATCTCTCTCTCTCTCTCTCTCTCTCTCTCTCTCTCTCTCTCTCTCTCTCTCTCTCTCTCTCTCTCTCTGTCTGTGGTGTGTGGCTGTGTGTCATTGTGTGTGACAATACCGTGAGCCAGGCGGTGATGTCACCCTCCATAGGAGGCAGGATCAGGACAGGAACCTCCATCCACTCATCCACATAACTACCCACACATCCACTTTGTCCCCCCTCCTGCTCCCCTTTCTCTCTCCTGGATGCCCCTCTCCGGTTCCATGCTGCCTTCCTATTATTCCCCTGTTTCTCCTCTTCTCCTCCTTTCTGTCCTGATTCCTCCTCCTTCTTTCTGCCCTGATTCTTCCTGTTTATCCTGGCCTGTAAAGCGCCCCTGAGGTTGTGAGTCGCTCTGGGATGCTGTGCATTGGGATGCTGTGTTCCCTCCAACAGCCCAACATGACTCACCAACTCATCCCCGGCTGTCTCCATTAGCTGTCCAACAGCTCCAGGCCTGAGCCTCTAATCGGCTGTTTATGAATGAACAATGTGTTTTAAACATTGGCAGCCATTTTGGTGTTTAACCAAATCGTCCCAGTGAGTAAATCAAACTGTGGGGAGGTTCTGTGGATATGTTCCCTCCTGTCTATCAACTCTATGCATATAATGCTGTCAATAAGACATGGTATGTGTCCCAAAAGGCACTCTGTTCCCTACATAGTGCACTACTTTTGACCAGAGCACTATCAGCCCTGCTCAGAAGCAGTGCACTATAAAGGGAATGGGTTTCCATTCAGGACCTGTGAAGGAGATACGTTTCTGGTCTCATTCACAAAGATACAGCATTCACTTGGCTTGGAGGGAACAGAAACATGAAGACATGGAGAGGAGAGGAGAGGAGAGAGAGAGAGAGAGAGAGAGAGAGAGAGAGAGAGAGAGAGAGAGAGAGAGAGAGAGAGAGCTTTGCTGTCAGACTGGAATTCAATCAATGTTAATTAAGGCACTCACTGACTCAATCGTGTGTGTGTGGATCACATAGCTGCAGAGGAAGATGCACATGATGAACAATCCAGGTGAGAGGACAGTGGGTTGTAGTGCGTGGAAACTGGGATTTCACTCTACACATTTTCTCTAATTGTCTAAAAATATCAAATGTTTGTGTGTCCTTGTTTTTCCGAGAAAGAGTGTGTGAGACTGAGGCAATCTGTTTTTGTACGCAAATATGTGTTTATATGCATTGAGTGCGTTGGTAAATGTGTGTGTTCAGTGAGTGACAGGCCCCAGTCATGTGAAGAGGCTGGACACAGTGTTCCATGCTCCAGTGCGTCCATGCAGCCCAGCGTTAGCCCACACACACACAATATGAACACACTCATTTAGCAGTCATTAACCTAGCATAGAACTGAATAGCCCTGCACTCAGCCCATCCTGTAGCTATCTGTTGTATACATTCCTGTGTTGTGTTTGGTCTATTCTACTGTGATGGGATCCAGCAGACTATGTATAGCACGTCTTTCAGTGCCTTCCATTACTCTTCTCATGCAGTTCCTCTCTCTCTCTTCCCATGCATACCCTCCGTGTTCCCTCTCTCCGTGTTCCCTCTTTCTTTCCCTCCTCTCCTTTCTCTCTTTCCCTCCCACCCTCTTCCATTCTCTTCTCCCTACTTCTTTTCGTATACCTTCTCTCCCTCTTTCCCTTCATTCCTCTTCTCCTTCTTATCTTGACATACCTCCCTCCCTTCCTTTCTCCCTCTTTCCCTTCCTCTTCCCTCTTTCCCTTCATTCCTCTTCTCCTTCTTATCTTGACATACCTCCCTCCCTTCCTTTCTCCCTATTTCCCTTCCTCTTCCCTCTTTCCCTTCATTCCTCTTCTCCTTCTTATCTTGACATACCTCCCTCCCTTCCTTTCTCCCTCCTCCCTCTTTCCCTCCATTCCCAGCAGTGTTTCTGAGCTCTGACTAGGACAGTTTAACTAAGCTGTGTGTTTACAGAGCTGGAAGTGTTGCGTCAGTCAAATGTCAACTAGAGTTATCTCCACGCTGCTCCACTCTGCTCCACGCAGCTCCACGCTGCTCCACTCTGCTCCACGCTGCTCCACTCTGCTCCACACTGCTCCACTCTGCTCCACACTGCTCCACGCTGCTCCACTCTGCTCCACACTGCTCCACGCTGCTCCACACTGCTCCACGCTGCTCCACTCTGCTCCACAATAATAATAATAATATGCTCCACTCTGCTCCACGCTGCTCCACTCTGATCCACACTGCTCCACTCTTTTCCCCGCTGCTCCACTCTTTTCCCCGCTGCTCCACGCTGCTCCACTCTGCTCCACACTGCTCCACTCTGCTCCACACTGCTCCACGCTGCTCCACTCTGCTCCACACTGCTCCACTCTGCTCCACGCTGCTCCACTCTGCTCCACGCTGCTCCACTCTGCTCCACGCTGCTCCACTCTGCTCCATGCTGCTCCAAACTGCTCCACTCTGCTCCACGCTACTCCACACTGCTCCACTCTGCTCCACACTGCTCCACTCTTTTCCCCGCTGCTCCACTCTTTTCCCCGCTGCTCCACGCTGCTCCACTCTTTTCCCCGCTGCTCCACTCTTTTCCCCGCTGCTCCACTCTTTTCCCCGCTGCTCCACACTGCTCCACTCTGCTCCACACTGCTCCACACTGCTCCACTCTTTTCCCCGCTGCTCCACACTGCTCCACTCTGCTCCACACTGCTCCACACTGCTCCACTCTGCTCCACGCTGCTCCAAACTGCTCCACTCTGCTCCACGCTACTCCACACTGCTCCACTCTGCTCCACACTGCTCCACTCTTTTCCCCGCTGCTCCACACTGCTCCACACTGCTCCACACTGCTCCACTTTTCCACACTGCTCCACGCTGCTCCACACTGCTCCACTCTTTTCCCCGCTGCTCCACGCTGCTCCACACTGCTCCACACTGCTCCACTCTGCTCCACGCTGCTCCACACTGCTCCACACTGCTCCACTCTGCTCCACACTGCTCCACACTGCTCCACTCTGCTCCACACTGCTCCACTCTGCTCCACACTGCTCCACTCTATTCCCCGCTGCTCCACACTGCTCCACTCTTTTCCCCGCTGCTCCCCGCTGCTCCACACTGCTCCACTCTTTTCCCCACTGCTCCCCGCTGGTCCACTCTACTCCACTCTGCTCCACACTGCTCCACTCTGCTCCACGCTGCTCCACTCTGCTCCACTCTGCTCCACACTGCTCCACTCTTTTCCCCGCTGCTCCACACTGCTCCACTCTGCTCCACGCTGCTCCACTCTTTTCCACTCTTTTCCCCACTGCTCCACGCTGCTCCACTCTGCTCCCCGCTGGTCCACTCTGCTCCACACTGCTCCACTCTTTTCCCCACTGCTCCACGCTGCTCCACTCTGCTCCACACTGCTCCACACTGCTCCACTCTTTTCCCCGCTGTTCCACACTGCTCCACTCTGCTCCACGCTGCTCCACTCTGCTCCACGCTGCTCCACTCTTTTCCACTCTGCTCCACGCTGCTCCACACTGCTCCACTCTGCTCCACACTGCTCCACTCTTTTCCCCGCTGCTCCACACTGCTCCACACTGCTCCACTTTTTCCCCGCTGCTCCACGCTGCTCCACACTTCTCCACGCTGCTCCACACTTCTCCACACTGTTCCACACTGCTCCACTCTTTTCCCCGCTGCTCCACGCTGCTCCACACTGCTCCACTCTTTTCCCCGCTGCTCCACGCTGCTCCACTCTGCTCCACGCTGCTCCACACTTCTCCACTCTGCTCCACACTGCTCCACTCTTTTCCACGCTGCTCCACACTGCTCCACTCTGCTCCACACTACTCCACTCTATTCCCCGCTGCTCCACACTGCTCCAGACTGCTCCCCGCTGCTCCACACTGCTCCACTCTTTTCCCCGCTGCTCCACGCTGCTCCACTCTTTTCCCCGCTGCTCCACGCAGCTCCACTCTGCTCCACGCTGCTCCACTCTTTTCCCCACTGCTCCACACTGCTCCACTCTGCTCCACTATTTTCCACTCTTTTCCCCACTGCTCCACTCTGCTCCCCGCTGGTCCACTATACTCCACTCTGCTCCACACTGCTCCACGCTGCTCCACACTGCTCCACTCTTTTCCCCGCTGCTCCACTCTGCTCCACTCTTTCCCACTCTTTTCCCCACTGCTCCACGCTGCTCCACTCTGCTCCCCGCTGGTCCACTCTGCTCCACACTGCTCCACTCTTTTCCCCACTGCTCCACGCTGCTCCACACTGCTCCACTCTGCTCCACACTGCTCCACTCTTTTCCCCGCTGCTCCACGCTGCTCCACTCTTTTCCACTATTTTCCCCACTGCTCCACGCTGCTCCACACTGCTCCACTCTTTTCCCCACTGCTCCATGCTGCTCCACACTGCTCCACACTGCTCCACTCTGCTCCACACTGCTCCACTCTTTTCCCCGCTGCTCCACACTGCTCCACGCTGCTCCACTCTTTTCCACTATTTTCCCCACTGCTCCACGCTGCTCCACTCTGCTCCACACTGCTCCACTCTGCTCCACACTGCTCCACTCTTTTCCCCACTGCTCCACGCTGCTCCACTCTGTTCCACGCTGCTCCACTCTGCTCCACACTGCTCCACTCTGCTCCACGCTGCTCCACTCTGCTCCACACTGCTCCACTCTGCTCCACACTGCTCCACTCTTTTCCCCACTGCTCCACGCTGCTCCACTCTGCTCCCCGCTGGTCCACTCTACTCCCCGCTGCTACATGCTGTTCCACTTTACATCAACTGCTCCCCAATATCCAGCAGCAGCCTCCGTACAACGCTGTGTACTACTCCATTCACAGAGCAGCGCAAACTGGCTCTAACCAGAATAGAAAAATGAGTGGGAGGCCCCGATGCACAACTGAGCAAGAGGACAAGTACATTAGAGTGTCTAGTTTGAGAAACAGACGCCTCACAAGTCCTCAACTGGCAGCTTCATTAAATAGTACCCACAAAACACCCGTCTCAACATCAACAGCAAAGAGGCGTCTCCGGGATGCTGGCCTTCTAGGCAGAGTTGCAAAGAAAAAGCCATATCTCAGACTGGCCAATAAAAATAAAATATTAAATTGGGCAAAAGAACACAGACAGTGGACAGAGGAACTCTGCCTAGAAGGCCAGCATCCCGGAGTCGCCTCTTCACTGTGTGTGATGGTTGCTGATAATGGGCCTCTTTATGCCTATGTAAATATTCCATTAAAAAACTGCCGTTTCCAGATACAATAGTCATTTACAACATTAACAATGTCTACACTGTATTTCTGATCAATTTTATGTTATTTTAGTGGACAAAAAATGTGATTTCCTTTCAAAAACAAGGACATTTCTAAGTGACTCCAAACGGTAGTGTATATCATACTGTCTACCTTATATACCTCCTACTGTATATCCCTTATATACCATATATACCTTATACGGTGGCTTGCGAAAGTGTTCACCCCCCCTTGACATTTTTCCTATTTTGTTGCCTGGAATTAAAATCAACCTGGAATTGTATAATTTGATTTACACAAAATGCCTATCACTTCAAAGATGCAAATATTTTTTCTTTTGAAACAAACAAGAAATAAGACCAAAAATCTGAGCTTGCATAACTATTCACCCTCCCAAAGTCAAAACTTTGTGGAGACACCTTTTGCAGCAAATACAGCTGCAAGTCTTTCTGGGTATGTCTCTATAAGCTTGGCACATCCAGCCACTGGGAGTTTTGCCCATTCTTCAAGGCAAAACTGCTCCAGCTCCTTCAAGTTGGATGGGTTCCGCTGGTGTACAGCAATCTTTAATTCATACCACAGATTATCAATTGGATTGAGGTCTGAGCTTTGACTTGGCCATTCCAAGACATTTAAATGTTTCCCCTTAAACCACTCAAGTGTTGCTTTAGCAGTATGCTTAGGGTCATTGTCCTGCTGGAAGGTCTAGTCTCCAATCTCTGGAAGACTGAAACAGGTTTCCCTCAATACTTTCCCTGTATTTAGCGCCATCCATCATTTCTTCATTTCTGACCAGTTTCCCTGCAGATGACAAACATCCCCACAGCATGATGCTGCCACCACCATGTTTCACTGTGGGGATGGTGTCTCGGGGTGATGAGACATGTTGGCCAAAAAGCTCAATTTTAGTCTCGTCTGACCAGAGTACCTTCTTCCATACAGTGGGGCAAAACAGTATTTAGTCAGCCACCAATTGTACAAGTTCTCCCACTTAAAAAGATGAGAGAGGCCTGTAATTTTCATCATAGGTACACTATTCATCATAGGTACACTATTCATCATAGGTACACTATTCATCATAGGTACACTATTCATCATAGGTACACTATTCATCAATTTGGACTATTTTGTGTATGTCCATTACATGAAATCCAAATAAAAATCTATTTAAATTACAGGTTGTAATGCAACAAAGTAGGAAAAACGACTAGGGGGATGAAAACTTTTGCAAGGCAATGTAAACCTTAGATTGTATACCTTATATATCTCATACTGTATACCTTATACTGTATACCTTATATACATCATACTGTATATACCGTATATACCTTATATACCGTATATACCTTATACTTTATACCTTATACTGTATATACCGTTTATACCTTATACTGTATATACCGTTTATACCTTATATGCCATATATACCTTATATACCATATATACCTTATATACCATATATATTATATATCGTATACCGGGGTATTTGGAAATGGCCACTGTTTGGTTTTTCAATACAGTTGAAACTATTTCATTTAAGTTTTTCAATAAATTGTTCACTATTTGTAGCTACTTTTTAAGTAAATACCTGCAGGCAACGTTCGGAGATAAAGCATAGCCATCATATTTCTATGTTTGTCATAGAATTACTGTAGCCAGCTACACTTCCTAATGTTTTTCTGAAAGTTAATCTTCCATTTTACCAGAGAGAAGAATGCTGGCTACACCTAGGAAAGTAGCAGAGAAAAGTAGCTCCACATCAGTCAGTGTGCTGTCTGCTGACAGAATGCCCGTTGTATTGTACAGTAGCTCCACATCAGTCAGTGTGCTGTCTGCTGACAGAATGCCCGTTGTATTGTACAGTAGCTCCACATCAGTCAGTGTGCTGTCTGCTGACAGAATGCCCGTTGTATTGTACAGTAGCTCCACATCAGTCAGTGTGCTGTCTGCTGACAGAATGCCCGTTGTATTGTACAGTAGCTCCACATCAGTCAGTGTGCTGTCTGCTGACAGAATGCCCGTTGTATTGTACAGTAGCTCCACATCAGTCAGTGTGCTG
>NC_068425.1:30141364-30146364 GCF_023373465.1 Oncorhynchus keta | reverse complement strand
GATACAGAGAGAGAGAGAGAGAGGGGATGGAGAGACAGAGATACAGAGAGAGAGAGGGAGGGATGGAGAGAGAGATACAGAGAGAGAGAGGGGGATGGAGAGACAGAGATACAGAGAGAGGGGGGGGATGGAGAGACAGAGATACAGAGAGAGAGAGGGAGGGATGGAGAGACAGAGATACAGAGAGAGAGGGAGGGATGGAGAGACAGAGAGAGAGAGAGGGAGGGATGGAGAGACAGAGAGAGATGGGAGGGATAGATAGACAGAGAGAGAGGGAGGGATGGAGAGACAGAGATACAGAGAGAGAGAGAGAAGGAGGAGGAGAGAGAGAGAGAGGGAGGGATGGAGAGACAGAGAAACAGAGAGAGAGAGAGAGAGAGGGAGGGATGGAGAGACAGAGATACAGAGAGAGAGGGAGGGATGGAGAGACAGAGATACAGAGAGAGAGAGAGGATGGAGAGACAGAGAGACAGATAAAACTATGTTTTTTAGAATTTATTTTAGAAAGAGGGATAGAAAGAGAGAAGACTGGAGAGGAGCAATAATGTGTGAGACAGGACATTAGACAAGAGATAGAAAGAAGATATTAACAAGAGAGGGAAATAAATTATAAACAGATTGAAAAAGTGCAAAACAGAAAAATAAGAAAAGTAAGAGATATACGGTGTGTTTCAGAGAGGGAGATTACTTTGGCAGTGTAAACATATGGTTCCCATGCCAATAAAGCCCCTTGAATTGAGATTGAGAGAGAGAGAGTGACAGTGAAGAGAGAGGGAGAATGAATACACAGGGTAAGACAGCACATGTTAACTTGGTGACATCATGTGTTAGTCAGATGTTGTGTCTGTCTGTTGTGGGATCCCCAGGCTGAGACAGCCCACTAAAACAACCTGGTCACGCTCTCTACTCTCTCTACTCTCTCTACTCTCTCTACTCTCTCTGCTCTCTCTCTCTGCTCTCTCTACTCTCTCTGCTCTCTCTACTCTCTCTACTCTCTCTGCTCTCTACTCTCTCTACTCTCTCTACTCTCTCTGCTCTCTCTGCTCTCTCTACGCTCTCTCTACTCTCTCTGCTCTCTCTACTCTCTCTACTCTCTCTGCTCTCTCTACTCTCTCTGCTCTCTCTACTCTCTCTACTCTCTCTACTCTCTCTGCTCTCTCTGCTCTCTCTGCTCTCTCTACTCTCTCTGCTCTCTCTACTCTCTCTGCTCTCTCTGCTCTCTCTGCTCTCTCTACTCTCTCTACTCTCTCTGCTCTCTCTGCTCTCTCTGCTCTCTCTACTCTCTCTGCTCTCTCTACTCTCTCTGCTCTCTACTCTCTCTGCTCTCTCTGCTCTCTCTGCTCTCTCTGCTCTCTCTACTCTCTCTACTCTCTCTACTCTCTCTACTCTCTCTGCTCTCTCTACTCTCTCTGCTCTCTCTACTCTCTCTGCTCTCTCTACTCTCTCTGCTCTCTCTACTCTCTACTCTCTCTCTCTACTCTCTCTCTCTCTGCTCTCTCTACTCTCTCTGCTCTCTCTACTCTCTCTACTCTCTCTACTCTCTCTACTCTCTCTGCTCTCTCTACTCTCTCTGCTCTCTCTCTCTCTACTCTCTCTACTCTCTCTGCTCTCTCTACTCTCTCTGCTCTCTCTACTCTCTCTACTCTCTCTACTCTCTCTACTCTCTCTCTCTCTACTCTCTCTCTCTCTACTCTCTCTACTCTCTCTACTCTCTCTGCTCTCTCTACTCTCTCTCTCTCTCTCTCTCTCTACTCTCTCTACTCTCTCTGCTCTCTCTCTCTGCTCTCTCTACTCTCTCTACTCTCTCTGCTCTCTCTACTCTCTCTGCTCTCTCTACTCTCTCTGCTCTCTCTGCTCTCTCTGCTCTCTCTGCTCTCTCTGCTCTCTCTACTCTCTCTGCTCTCTCTACTCTCTGCTCTCTCTGCTCTCTCTGCTCTCTACTCTCTCTGCTCTCTCTACTCTCTCTCTCTCTTCTCTCTGCTCTCTCTGCTCTCTCTGCTCTCTCTGCTCTCTCTGCTCTCTCTACTCTCTCTGCTCTCTCTGCTCTCTCTACTCTCTCTGCTCTCTGCTCTCTCTACTCTCTCTGCTCTCTCTACTCTCTCTGCTCTCTCTCTCTCTCTCTCTCTGCTCTCTCTACTCTCTCTGCTCTCTCTGCTCTCTCTACTCTCTCTACTCTCTCTGCTCTCTCTACTCTCTCTACTCTCTCTGCTCTCTCTACTCTCTCTACTCTCTCTACTCTCTCTGCTCTCTCTACTCTCCCTGCTCTCTCTACTCTCTCTGCTCTCTGCTCTCTCTACTCTCTCTGCTCTCTCTACTCTCCCTGCTCTCTCTACTCTCTCTACTCTCTCTACTCTCTCTGTTCTCTACTCTCTCTACTCTCTCTGCTCTCTCTACTCTCTCTGTTCTCTACTCTCTCTACTCTCTCTGCTCTCTCTGCTCTCTCTACTCTCTCTACTCTCTCTGTTCTCTCTACTCTCTCTACTCTCTCTGTTCTCTACTCTCTCTACTCTCTCTGCTCTCTCTACTCTCTCTACTCTCTCTGCTCTCTCTGCTCTCTCTCTCTCTGCTCTCTCTGCTCTCTCTACTCTCTCTACTCTCTCTACTCTCTCTGTTCTCTACTCTCTCTGCTCTCTCTGCTCTCTCTACTCTCTCTGCTCTCTCTACTCTCCCTGCTCTCTCTACTCTCTCTACTCTCTCTGCTCTCTCTGCTCTCTCTGCTCTCTCTGTTCTCTACTCTCTCTACTCTCTCTGCTCTCTCTCCTGCTCTCTCTGCTCTCTCTACTCTCTCTGCTCTCTCTGCTCTCTCTACTCTCTCTGCTCTCTCTGCTCTCTCTACTCTCTCTACTCTCTCTACTCTCTCTGCTCTCTCTGCTCTCTCTGCTCTCTCTGCTCTCTCTACTCTCTCTACTCTCTCTGCTCTCTCTACTCTCTCTGCTCTCTCTCTCTCTCTCTACTCTCTCTACTCTCTCTGCTCTCTCTGCTCTCTCTACTCTCCCTGCTCTCTCTACTCTCTCTGCTCTCTGCTCTCTCTGCTCTCTCTACTCTCTCTGCTCTCTCTACTCAGAGCCCTGCTCTCTCTACTCTCTCTACTCTCTCTACTCTCTCTGTTCTATACTCTCTCTACTCTCTCTGCTCTCTCTACTCTCTCTACTCTCTCTGCTCTCTCTACTCTCTCTACTCTCTCTGTTCTCTACTCTCTCTACTCTCTCTGTTCTCCCTACTATCTCTACTCTCTCTGCTCTCTCTACTCTCTCTGCTCTCGCTACTCTCTACTCTCTCTGTTCTCTCTACTCTCTCTGTTCTCTCTACTCTCTCTGTTCTCTCTACTCTCTCTGTTCTCTCTACACTCTCTGTTCTCTACTCTCTCTGTTCTCTCTACTATCTCTGTTCTCTCTACTCTCTGCTCTCTCTACACTCTCTGTTCTCTCTACTCACTCTACTCACTCTGTTCTCTCTTCTCTCTCTGTTCTCTCTGTTCTCTCTACTCTCTCTGTGTTCTCTCTTCTCTCTCTGGTCTCTCTGTTTTCTCTGGTCTCTCTGTTCTCTCTACTATTTCTGTTCTCTCTACTCTCTCTGTTCTCTCTGTTCTCTCTACTCTCTCTACTGACCTCACTGGAACCTGGCCAAGTACCATGTTCTGCACACATCCTGACCAGATCACATCCTGACCATGTCACATCCTGACCAGGTCACATCCTGACCAGATCACATCCTGACCAGATCACATCTTGACCAGATCACATCTTGACCAGATCACATCTTGACCATGTCACATCCTGACCAGATCACATCCTGACCATGTCACATCCTGACCATGTCACATCCTGACCAGGTCACATCCTGACCAGATCACATCCTGACCAGATCACATCTTGACCATGTCACATCCTGACCAGATCACATCTTGACCATGTCACATCCTGACCAGATCACATCTTGACCAGGTCACATCCTGAACATGTCACATCCTGACCAGATCACATCTTGACCAGATCACATCTTGACCAGATCACATCTTGACCATGTCACATCCTGACCAGATCACATCCTGACCAGATCACATCTTGACCATGTCACATGCTGTACAGGTCACATCCTGACCAGATCACATGCTGTACAGGTCACATCCTGACCAGGTCACACGTCCTGACCAGATCACATCCGGTACAGGCCACATCCTGACCAGGTCACACATCCTGACCAGATCACATCCTGACCATGTCACATCCTGACCAGATCACATATTGACCAGATCACATCCTGACCAGCAGGTCACATCCTGACCAGGTCACATCCTGACCAGATCACATCCTGACCAGATCACATCCTGACCAGGTCACATCCTGACCAGATCACATCCTGACCAGGTCACATCCTGACCAGGTCACATCCTGACCAGATCACATCCTGACCAGGTCACATCCTGACCAGATCACACCCTGACCAGATCACATCCTGACCAGGTCACATCCTGACCAGGTCACATCCTGACCAGCAGGTCACATCCTGACCAGATCACATCCTGACCAGGTCACATCTAAGAAGGCTAACTGAGAGGGCTAATGGATCATGCTATGTAGACCATCTGAAGAGACTGGTCTATTTGAATGGTAATTGTGAGTGTTCCAGTAGCAGTAGTCAGAGCAGAGGAATGGGCTGTCAGGGCCTCTGCCCACATCATTATCCTCTTTGTCCTTAGGGGAATAGTCAGCCCCATGGAGAGCAGTGGGAGAGGTCGTAAATACTATTTAATCGTCCAGTCAGTGTGTGTATGTGTACAGTGTGTGTGTGTGTGTGTGTGTGTGTGTGTGTGTGTGTGTGTGTGTGTGTGTGTGTGTGTGTGTGTGTGTGTGTGTGTGTGTGTGTGTGTGTGTGTGTGTGTGTGTGTGTGTGTGTGTGTGTGTGTGTATATTTACTGTGTGTGTATGAGATAGAGAAAGTGGGCTTCATTAAGTGTGAGGAGTGGAGGACAGTGGGAGCTGTGGGCCTCAGCTGTCTGC
>NC_068425.1:30083864-30136364 GCF_023373465.1 Oncorhynchus keta | reverse complement strand
AGAAGAAAGGCACGCGCCGATATAGCACTGATGTGGCAGTGTGTGTGTGTGTGTGTGTGTGTGTGTGTGTGTGTGTGTGTGTGTGTGTGTGTGTGTGTGTGTGTGTGTGTGTGTGTGTGTGTGTGTGTGTGTGTGTGTGTGTGTGTGTGTGTGTGTGTGTGTGTGTGTGTGTGTGTGTGTGTGTTAAAACAAACAGAAGGGAAAGGACAGAGGAAGAGGAGAATGATGGTATGAAAAACAAAGGACAAAAGAGAGTTGTTTCATCACAAACAGTGTTTTTCCTTCTGCAGTCAATCAGTCCATCAGAGGATGGGGATTGGCAGCGTTCTGTCAGACTGGGAGTGTATCCCATGATGATTATCACATCATGCTGTAGACACTTATAGACATTGTCTGGGGATTTCAGTGAGATATGACAGGGCATTAGTCACCCAACTAGTCAAGTAGGACAATATGAGATTGAAATCAATGAGGAGAGTGGAATCTACTCTAGAGGAATCTACTCTAGTGGAATCTACTCTAGAGGAATCTAGCCTAGTGGAATCTACTCTATTGGAATCTACTCTAGTGGAATCTACTCTAGAGGAATCTAGTCTAGTGGAATCTACTCTATTGGAATCTACTCTAGTGGAATCTACTCTAGAGGAATCTAGTCTAGTGGGATCTAGTCTAGTGGAATCTACTCTAGAGGAATCTACTCCAGTGGAATCTACTCTAGTGGAATCTACTCTAGAGGAATCTAGTCTAGTGGAATCTACTCTAGTGGAATCTACTCTCCTGGAATCTACTCTAGTGGAATCTACGCTAGTGGAATTTAGTTAAGTGGAATCGAGTCTAGTGCAATCTACTCTAGTGGAATTTAGTCTAGTGGAATCTACTCTACTGAAATCTACTCTACTGGAATCTACTCTAGTGGAATCTAGTCTAGTGGAATCTAGTCTAGTGGAATTTAGTCTAGTGGAATCTACTCTAGTGGAATCTACTCTAGTGGAATCTAGTCTAGTGGAATCTAGTCTAGTGGAATCTACTCTAGTGGAATCTAGTCTAGTGGAATCTACTCTAGTGGAATCTAGTCTAGTGGAATCTACTCTAGTGGAATCTAGTCTAGTGGAATCTACTCTAGTGGAATCTAGTCTAGTGGAATCGAGTCTAGTGGAATCTAGTCTAGTGGAATCTAGTCTAGTGGAATCTACTCTAGTGGAATCTAGTCTCGTGGAGTCTACTCTAGTGGAATTTAGTCTAGTGGAATCTAGTCTAGTGGAATCTACTCTAGTGGAATCTAGTCTAATGTAGTCTACTCTAGTGGAATCTAGTCTAGTGGAATCTACTCTAGTGGAATTTAGTCTTGTGGAATCTACTCTAGTGGAATCTACTCTAGTGGAATCTAGTCTAGTGGAATCTAGTCTAGTGGAATCTACTCTAGTGGAATCTAGTCTAGTGGAATCGAGTCTAGTGGAATCTAATCTAGTGGAATCTACTCTAGTGGAATCTAGTCTAGTGGAATCTACTCTAGTGGAATCTAGTCTAGTGGAATCTACTCTAGTGGAATCTAGTCTAGTGGAATCTAGTCTAGTGGAATCTACTCTAGTGGAATCTAGTCTAGTGGAATCTACTCTATTGGAATCTACTCTAGTGGAATCTAGTCTAGTGGAATCTACTCTAGTGGAATCTACTCTAGTGGAATTTAGTCTAGTGGAATCTACTCTACTGAAATCTACTCTACTGGAATCTACTCTACTGGAATCTAGTCTAGTGGAATCTACTCTAGTGGAATTTAGTCTTGTGGAATCTACTCTAGTGGAATCTACTCTAGTGGAATCTAGTCTAGTGGAATCTAGTCTAGTGGAATATACTCTAGTGGAATCTAGTCAAGTGGAATCTAGTCTAGTGGAATCTAGTCTAGTGGAATCTACTCAAGTGGAATCTACTCTAGTGGAATCTAGTCGAGTGAAATCTACTCTAGTGAAATCTACTCTAGAGGAATCTACTCTAGAGGAATCTACTCTAGTGGAATCGACTAGTGGAATCTACTCTAGTGGAATCTAGTCTAGTGGAATCTACTCTAGTGGAATCTAGTTTAGTGGAATCTAGTCTAGTGGAATCTACTCTAGTGGAATCTACTCTAGTGGAATCGACTCTAGTGGAATCTACTCTAGTGGAATCTAGTCTAGTGGAATCTACTCTAGTGGAATCGACTAGTGGAATCTACTCTAGTGGAATCTAGTCTAGTGGAATCTACTCTAGTGGAATCTAGTTTAGTGGAATCTACTCTAGTGGAATCTACTCTAGTGGAATCTACTCTAGTGGAATCTCTATTTCCCCTGCAGAACTGTTCTCAGCTAGAGATGAAGAGATCTAACGATAAATCAGAGAATGAGTTGATGTTGAAACACTGTGTGTGTGTGTGTGTGTGTGTGTGTGTGTGTGTGTGTGTGTGTGTGTGTGTGTGTGTGTGTGTGTGTGTGTGTGTGTGTGTGTGTGTGTGTGTGTGTGTGTGAGAGAGGCATGTATCGCTTACACACCTCCCCTCCACTCTAGCTGGTGACAGGTAGATATTGTGGCTGTGATAGAGGGAGTAGTCTCATCCACTCTCTGCTCATTGATCACACTGGGGACTGGTACGAGGGCTGATAACAGGCCTTTCTGCATTGATTAAACCCTTAACACACCTTCCTGTATGAACTCATTGTACTGTGTAAACGTAATACATGAAGCCATATACCATCATCATCACGTCTTATCAGTTCCCTTGTAGTCTAGTTGATCTACTGCTAGATGCCAGTCAGTCAACCAATGACTGCTCTGAGTTAACTATCTGCTTTAACTTCCTATCACCTACTTCATGCACCATCTACATTGTTGTACACACACACACTGTATTGTGTATTGTCCTGGACAGGTATGTGTGATTTATGGTGTGTGTGTGTGTGTTGTGAAGACAGACAGTGTGTTGTAGAATAGATGCATGTACAGCACTCCGGCCCTAGAGAGTAGAGGTGGGTGGGAGCCTGCCTAGCCCTGCAGTGAAGTCAGAGTTATGTCAGCCAGATAAGAGACTTTACCTCCAGGGGCGACTCTTCCTCATCCTCCCCCCTATCTGTCTGTGACAGGAGCTTTGTCTCCATAGACCACCACCTATCCCTCCATTCCTCTCTGCTCTTTTCTCCCTCCATCCCTCCCTCCCCAGGTTGCAGGTGAACTTCCTGGCCCCTAGTGTTTGGGCGATAGATTCGGTCTCTCTCTCTCTCTGCCTCTCTCTGTCAGAACAGGGCAGCCATTGTTGTGAGGCGCTCTGCGGCGTTCTCCCCCAAGGTTACTGGGCTACAGGGAGGTGAAAGGACACGCTAAGATCAATCACTCAATCTTAAGAAGAAAGGTGATAGATTGAGAGAGTACAGAAAAGGGGGGGTCAGAAGGAGGGTAGAAGAGGCAAAGACACAGAGATAGGAGACATAGAAAAAGAGTAGAGAGACAGACAGAGGAAGTCCGATAGAAAAGAGAGAGGGAGGGAGAAAGTCCGGTAGAGAGAGGGGACATGGAGAGAGATATGGAGGGAGGAAGACCGGTAGAGAGAGTGGACATGGAGAGAGACAGACAGACAGAGGAATGGAGGGAGGGATAGAGACTATTACACAGAGAGAGATATGGAGGGAGGAAGACCGGTAGAGAGAGGGGACATGGAGAGAGACAGACATAGAGGAATGGAGGGAGGGATAGAGACTATTACACAGAGAGAGATATGGAGGGAGGAAGCAAGGGAATTAAAGGAGGCGTTAGGGGAACATAGAGTCCCTTTGATCCTGTCGTCATGGTAACATCGTGGGCATTAGGGCTCCTGAGTGTCGCAGCAGTCTAAGGCACTCCATCTCAGTGCATGAGGTGTCACTGTAGTCCCTGGTTCGAATCCAGGTTGCATCACATCCTGGATGATTGGCCCAGTGTTGGCCGGGGTTGGCCGGGGTACAAAAACATGATTTATTTTAACCGTCTGCTCCCGGCCGAGGGGGCGGAGTCCACCTGGGCTACATTGTATTCTGACAGGTGCTGTCTCTCCTAAACAGAACACTAGGCCTTCAACCCAACATTGCAGACCAAAGTCCAACGTCTGGTCCCGGAACATTCATTTGGCACATTCCATTGGCTGACATCATCGTGGCTGCTCTCTGAGTCTCACACACACACAACGACCAGGTGTTACATGTGACACTGGATAGGTCATAATACACCTAGAAGGTACATGCTGAAGTACTGCATGTCCCAGAGTGTTTAGCTTCCTTGTTTCCAGTGGGGCTGCTGATTGAAAGAAGGTCCATCTCAATAGACTGAAGTAGCTTTGTCTCCTTGTCTCCTTTCCTTCATCTGCACTGACCTGAATAGTCAAAGGAATGACAGCTTTCCCATCCTGTCTTGTTCTGTCACATAGTACGTAGTAAAGAGACGAGGAGAGGATGCCACTTTAGACTATTGAGATACACCCCTACCAGACATCCCCCGGTCAAGGGACTGAGTCCTCGTCCTCTAGAACTCTGATCTAGGATCAGCTGTTGGAAAGTCTTCATAAACAAGCCCCATGTTGTATGTGAGATGGCCACAGATTTGGGATCAGCTGTTGGCTGTGTTGTTGCAGATGTTGTTGTGACTAATCACTACTAAATGGCTTGTAGCTCTCAGGTGCACTGTGGCGTGCCGTGGAGTAGAGTGTGCGGGATGGTGTGTGTTGTTTTTATGTGCTTGCGTATGTATAGGTGGGATGATGGGTGTATCATGTACACATACACACAAATATCTTCTTGTTTTTGATATGTTAGCAGGTTTGTGTGTGTGTGTGTGTGTGTGTGTGTGTGTGTGTGTGTGTGTGTGTGTGTGTGTGTGTGTGTGTGTGTGTGTGTGTGTGTGTGTGTGTGTGTGTGTGTGTGTGTGTGTGTGTGTGTGTGAGTGTGAGTGTGTGTCAGTGGCCAGCCAGCTGGAGATCACAGAGCCACCAGCTGGCCAAATCCACCTTCTCAACACAACTTTTATACACCATCATCACATCATCAAATACCTAGGGAGTCATTCCACCCTCACCTCTACCACCCCCACCACCTCTACCACATCTACCTCTACCACCTCTACCTCTTCCACCCCTACCCTCACCTCCACCTCCACCACCACCTCTGCCCCCACCTCTACCACCACCTCCACCACCCCTCACCTCCACCACCACCTCTACCCCCACCTCTACCACCACCTCTACCCCCACCTCCACCACCCCTACCCTCACCTCCACCACCACCTCTACCCCCACCTCTACCACCACCACCACCCCTCTACCCCTCACCTCCACCACCACCTCCACCACCCCCACCTCCACCACCACCACCTCTACCCCCACCTCCCACCACCTCCCTCCACCCTACCACCTCCACCTCCCCACCACCTCTACCACCACCTCCACCACCCCTACCCTCACCTCCACCTCCACCACCACCTCTACCCCCAACTCCACCACCTCTACCATCACCCCTACCCTCACCTCCACCACCACCCCTACCCTCACCTCCACCACCACCTCTACCCCCACCTCTACCACCACCTCCACCACCTCTACCACCACCACCACCACCTCTACCCCCACCTCTACCACCACCTCTACCACCACCTCCACCACCCATACCCTCACCTCCACCACCACCTCTACCCCCACCTCTACCACCACCTCCACCACCCCTACCCTACCCTCACCTCCACCACCACCTCTACCACCACCTCCACCACCCCTACCCTACCCTCACCTCGACCACCACCACTACCCCCACCTCTACCACCACCTCCACCACCCCTACCCTACCCTCACCTCCACCACCACCTCTACCCCCACCTCTACCACCACCTCCACCACCCCTACCCTACCCTCACCTCCACCACCACCTCTACCCCCACCTCTACCACCACCTCCACCACCCCTACCCTACCCTCACCTCCACCACCACCTCCACCACCCCTACCCTCACCTCCACCACCACCTCTACCCCCACCTCTACCCTCACCTCTACCCCCACCTCTACCACCACCTCCACCACCCCCACCCTCACCTCCACCACCACCTCTACCCCCACCTCTACCCTCACCTCTACCACCACCTCTACCACCACCTCCACCACCCCTACCCTCACCTCCACCACCACCTCTACCCCCACCTCTACCCTCACCTCTACCCCCACCTCTACCACCACCTCTACCCTCACCTCTACCCCCACCTCTACCACCACCTCCACCACCCCTACCCTCACCTCCACCACCACCTCTACCCCTACCCTACCCTCACCTCTACCCCCACCTCTACCCTCTCCTCTACCCTCACCTCTACCCCCACCTCCACCACCACCTCTACCCCTACCCTACCCTCACCTCTACCCCCACCTCTACCCTCTCCTCTACCCCCACCTCTACCCTCACCTCCACCACCACCTCTACCCTGTACCTTTGATATCACAGCTCCTTTGTTACCTCTACCCTCACCTATATACCCCCACCCTACCCTCACCTCCACCACCACCTCTGATTAAATAGATACCCTATACCCCTACCCTACCCTCACCTCCACCACCACCTCTACCCCCACCTCTACCCTCTCCTCTACCCCCACCTCTACCCTCACCTCCACCACCACCTCTACCCCCACCTCTACCCTCTCCTCTACCCCCACCTCTACCCTCACCTCCACCACCACCTCTACCCCCACCTCTACCCTCTCCTCTACCCCCACCTCTACCCTCACCTCCACCACCACCTCTACCCCTACCCTACCCTCACCTCCACCACCACCTCTACCCTCTCCTCTACCCTCACCTCCACCACCACCTCTACCCTCACCTCTACCCCCACCTCTACCCTCACCTCCACCACCACCTGTGGCTCTGTATCTTTGATATCCAGCTTCTTTGTTATTGTTATTATATATGTATTATATATTTAATATTAGACTGATGGTATGCAGCTGATTAAATAGATACATATGCCCAAGGGAGGGAGGCAAATACAGGGTGAGGGAAAGGGCGAGAGTAAGATAAAAAGATAGGGAGGGATGGATATTTTCCTGTCCCTGCCCATCCCACTAGCTTTTATCTACGAAATGAACCATCACCATGCATTTAAACAACCTATTTATTGTGCTGCAGAACTAACCAACACAATGCATTTAAACGACCCATTGAGTGTGTTGCCAACCTGGACTCATGAGTGGACGTAATATAGTAAATGTAAATCTATCTATCAATTTATGTTACGTTTTATATAGCACGCATTTATTTGTGGATGTCCATCATTATTTTGTATGATATATTACGAATTGCAATTCATAAAATATGTTACAAATTTGCAATAGGTATGATTTTTTTATGAATTCCAATTTTTGGGGGCTAATGTTAGCTAGGTGTCTAGGTGGCTAACGTTAGCTGGGCTAGGGGTAAAGGTTAGGGTTAAGGTTAAGGCTTAGGAGTTAGGTTAAAGGGTTAAGGTTAGGGTTAGGGGAAAGGTTAGCTAACATGCTAAATAGTTGCAAAGTAGCTAAAAGTTATAAGTAGTTGCAAAGTTGCTAATTAACTTTTATTTAACTAGGCAAGTCAGTCAGATCTAGCAACGTTTCGGTTACTGGCCCAATGCTCTAACCACTAACCCTTGTCCACTTGGAGACACCAGTTAGTCCTCTCACTCAAACCCTTGTCCACTTGGAGACACCAGTTAGTCCTCTCACTCAAACCCTTGTCCACTTGGAGACACCAGTTAGTCCTCTCACTCAAACCCTTGTCCACTTGGAGACACCAGTTAGTCCTCTCACTCAAACCCTTGTCCACTTGGAGACACCAGTTAGTCCTCTCACTCAAACCCTTGTCCACTTGGAGACACCAGTTAGTCCTCTCACTCAAACCCTTGTCCACTTGGAGACACCAGTTAGTCCTCTCACTCAAACCCTTGTCCACTTGGAGACACCAGTTAGTCCTCTCACTCAAACCCTTGTCCACTTGGAGACACCAGTTAGTCCTCTCACTCAAACCCTTGTCCACTTGGAGACACCAGTTAGTCCTCTCACTCAAACCCTTGTCCACTTGGAGACACCAGTTAGTCCTCTCACTCAAACCCTTGTCCACTTGGAGACACCAGTTAGTCCTCTCACTCAAACCCTTGTCATTTGTTTGTCTTATGTTGCACCTACTCCACATTTTCCAGGAGTATTTGTATCATGTTAATGAATGTACAGTATCCAGAGTATTTTCACATTTCATTGTCAAAAAAATGTGTTGAAAAGTACAGTAAATGTAAAATGCTCATGAAATCAACACAACAGCGTAATGTTTGTATTCAGTCTTGTCAGGTCAACTGTTGTGTCCTCACCTTTTATCTTTATTTATTTTTATTTAACCTTTATTTAACTAGGCATGTCAGTTAAGAACAAATTCTTATTTACAATGATGGCCTACCCCGGCCAAACCCTAAACTGGCCTCCTAATGGGACTCCCAATCATTGTGATACAGCCTGGAATCGAACCAGGGTCTGTAGTGATGTCTCTAGCACTGCAGGGTCTGTAGTGATGCCTCTAGAGATGCAGTGCCTTAGACCTCAGGTCTAATCATTTTCCCATAATCTCAGAACAGTTCCCTTTTGATTCCTACCATGATTATGCATAGCATATGCTTTTCATTTCTCTTCTTTAAGAAACATTTCAATTAATCCCTATGCATATAGGCCAATTCCCATGAGTGTAAAGGAGTAACCTTCTGTCTTATATAACCATACCAAACGTAACATATCATACTACTTTTACGTTTACTATGTTACGTCTAGTCTATGATACCAGGCTGGTGCTGCAGAGTCACGCCTCAGTTTCCTCATGTGGCTCTGAACACAGACACACACACACATACACTGTTAAAATGTACCAGCTGCAACAAACAGGTTTTTTAGTTTTGTTCAGCCACTCTTTTAGACAGTCAGTAGTTTCAGCTGCTCCTTTGATGGCGTGGTGCACAACAAGCAGAACAAGCCACAACACCCACGCAGACCTATTAGGCCTATCCCACAACAGGGCTCTCAACAGAGGGGTATTGACTTGGTAGTGACACAGGCCAGGACATACCACTGGGTGGAGGTGAAGGTGGGGGTGGAGGAGGACTGGGGGACCTAAACAGGACAGACCACTGGTGGGAGGTGGAGGGTGAGGAGGTGGAGGAGGACTGGGGGCCCTAAACAGGACAGACCACTGGAGGGTGAGGAGGTGGAGGGTGAGGAGGTGGAGGAGGGTTGGTGGTCCTAAACAGGACAGGCCACTGGGAGGTGGAGGGTGAGGAGGTGGAGGAGGGCTGGTGGTCCTCAACAGGACAGACCACTGGGGGTGAGGAGGTGGAGGAGGGGGAGGAGGTGGAGGAGGGTTGGTGGTCCTCAACAGGACAGACCACTGGGGGTGAGGAGGTGGAGGGGGAGGAGGTGGAGGAGGGTTGGTGGTCCTCAACAGGACAGACCACTGGGGGTGAGGAGGTGGAGGAGGGTTGGTGGTCCTCAACAGGACAGACCACTGGGGGGTGAGGAGGTGGAGGTTGAGGAGGTGGAGGAGGGTTGGTGGTCCTCAACAGGACAGACCACTGGAGGGTGAGGAGGTGGAGGAGGTGGAGGAGGGTTGGTGTCTTCAACAGGACAGGCCACTGGGAGGTGAGGAGGTGGAGGGTGAGGAGGTGGAGGAGGGTTGGTGGTCCTCAACAGGACAGACCACTGGGGGGTGAGGAGGTGGAGGAGGGTTGGTGGTCCTCAACAGGACAGACCACTGGGGGGTGAGGAGGTGGAGGTGGAGGAGGTGGAGGAGGGCTGGTGGTCCTCAACAGGACAGACCACTGGAGGGTGAGGAGGTGGAGGAGGTGGAGGAGGGTTGGTGTCTTCAACAGGACAGGCCACTGGGAGGTGAGGAGGTGGAGGTGAAGGAGGGTTGGTGTCCTCAACAGGACAGACCACTGGGGGGTGAGGAGGTGGAGGGGGGAGGAGGGTTGGTGTCCTCAACAGGACAGACCACTGGGGGGTGAGGAGGGGAGGAGGGTTGGTGGTCCTCAACAGGACAGACCACTGGGGGGTGAGGAGGTGGAGGAGGGTTGGTGGTCCTCAACAGGACAGACCACTGGGGGTGAGGAGGTGGAGGAGGGTTGGTGTCCTCAACAGGACAGACCACTGGGGGGTGAGGAGATGGAGGGGGAGGAGGTGGAGGAGGGTTGGTGGTCCTCAACAGGACAGACCACTGGGGGGTGAGGAGGTGGAGGGGGGAGGTGGAGGAGGCTTGGTGGTCCTCAACAGGACAGACCACTGGGGGTGAGGAGGTGGAGGGTTGGTGGTCCTCAGGAGGTGGAGGGGGTTGGTGGTCCTCAACAGGACAGACCACTGGGGGGTGAGGAGGTGGAGGGGAGGAGGTGGAGGAGGGTTGGTGGTCCTCAACAGGACAGACCACTGGGGGGTGAGGAGGTGGAGGAGGGTTGGTGGTCCTCAACAGGACAGACCACTGGGGGTGAGGAGGGAGAGGAGGGTTGGTGGTCCTCAACAGGACAGACCACTGGGGGTGAGGAGGTGGAGGAGGGTGGAGGAGGGTTGGTGGTCCTCAACAGGACAGACCACTGGGGGGTGAGGAGGTGGAGGAGGGTTGGTGGTCCTCAACAGGACAGACCACTGGGGGGTGAGGAGGTGGAGGAGGAGGTGGAGGAGGGTTGGTGGTCCTCAACAGGACAGACCACTGGGGGGTGAGGAGGTGGAGGGGAGGAGGTGGAGGAGGGTTGGTGGTCCTCAACAGGACAGACCACTGGGGGTGAGGAGGTGGAGGGGAGGAGGTGGAGGAGGGTTGGTGGTCCTCAACAGGACAGACCACTGGGGGTGAGGAGGTGGAGGGGAGGAGGTGGAGGAGGGTTGGTGGTCCTCAACAGGACAGACCACTGGGGGTGAGGAGGTGGAGGGAGAGGAGGTGGAGGAGGGTTGGTGGTCCTCAACAGGACAGACCACTGGGGGGTGAGGAGGTGGAGGGGGAGGAGGGTTGGTGGTCCTCAACAGGACAGACCACTGGGGGGTGAGGAGGTGGAGGGGGAGGAGGTGGAGGAGGGTTGGTGTCCTCAACAGGACAGACCACTGGGGGTGAGGAGGTGGAGGGAGGAGGTGGAGGAGGGTTGGTGGTCCTCAACAGGACAGACCACTGGGGGTGAGGAGGTGGAGGAGGGTTGGTGGTCCTCAACAGGACAGACCACTGGGGGGTGAGGAGGTGGAGGAGGGTTGAGTTGTACAGTATGATCCTCTCTCTGCCCCCTCCACCTGTCAACATTACAGTTGTGTCTGGGTGGTAGGCAGCTACACTATTTCAAAAATAATCATTTGCATGTCTGAGTGACTGCATTCCTGTTCTTACTGTATGTGGTGGACTCAGGATGTGTGTTGGACGCTGCAGTGTTGATGACAGAGTTCCAGATGGATTGTGGGAGCTGATGTGGTGATGATGATGATGGTGTTGGCGATGAAGGGTTAGCGGTTTGCTTGTCCAGGTGTGTGTTGGAAGTGTTTGGGCTGGGGCTGAGGTGTTGTGTGTGTGTCCGGGTCATGCAGAGTTCTCTGGGCTGTGTGTGTGTGTGTGTGTGTGTGTGTGTGTGTGTGTGTGTGTGTGTGTGTGTGTGTGTGTGTGTGTGTGTGTGTGTGTGTGTGTGTGTGTGTGTGTGTGTGTGTGTGTGTGTGTGTGTGTGTGTGTGGCTGCCGTGTTTGTTTGCAGCCTGATCCCCTTCATAAAGGACTGAGATGAGAGCACTAACGGCTGTGTTGAAGGCTGCTCTTTCTCCAATGTCACACATCACTGGTGGAAAACACTTCTATGTTGAGGGGTGTGTGTGACGGACAAATGGCAATACTAACCATTGTTTTCTCTCTCTCTCTCTCTCTCTCTCTCTCTCTCTCTCTCTCTCTCTCTCTCTCTCTCTCTCTCTCTCTCTCTCTCTCTCTCTCTCTCTGTCTCTCTGTCTCTGTCTCTCTCTCTCTCTGTCTCTCTCTCTCTCTCTCTCTCTCTCTCTCTCTCTCTCTCTCTCTCTCTCTCTCTCTCTCTCTCTCTCTCTCTCTCTCTCTCTCTCTCTGTCTCTCTCTCTCTCTCTCTCTCTCTCTCTCTCTCTCTCTCTCTCTCTCTCTCTCTCTCTCTCTCTCTCTCTCTCTCTCTCTCTCTCTCTCTCTCTCTCTCTCTCTCTCTCTCTCTCTCTCTCTCTCTCTCTCTCTTTCTCATAGTGACATATTTGATGCCATGTTCCCTGTCATGCACATTGCGGGAGAGACAGTTATTCAGCAAGGTTTGTGAACATAATGTATAATGTGTTAACCTCTAGCGTCGAGCAATCCCGTATCCGGGAGCGTAATCATAGCCTCAAGCTCATTACCATAACGCAACGTTAACTATTCATGAAAATCGCAAATGAAATGAAATAAATATATTCACTCACAAGCTTAGCCTTTTGTTAACAACACTGTCATCTCAGATTGTCAAAATATGCTTTTCAACCATAGCTACACAAGCATTTGTGTAAGAGTATTGATAGCCTAGCATAGCATTAAGCCTAGCATTCAGCAGGCCTCATTTTTAAAAAAACAAGAAAAGCATTCAAATAAAATAATTTACCTTTGAAGAACTTCGGATGTTTTCAATGAGGAGACTCTCAGTTAGATAGCAAATGTTCAGTTTTTCCAAAAATATTATTTGTGTAGGAGAAATCGCTCCGTTTTGTTCATCACGTTTGGCTAAGAAAAAAAAACAGAAAATTCAGTCATTACAACACCAAACTTTTTTTCCAAATTAACTCCATAATATTGACAGAAACATGGCAAACGTTGTTTAGAATCAATCCTCAAGGTGTTTTCACATATCTCTTTGATGATAAATCATTTGTGGCAGTTGGGTTTCTCCTCGGAAGCAAATGGAAAAATACACGCAGCTGGAGATTGCGCAATAATTGTGACGGAGGACACCAAGCGAGCACCTGGTAGATGTAGTGTAAAATGGTCAATCTTCCAATGATATGCCTACAAATACGTCACAATGCTGCAGACACCTTGGGGAAACGACAGAAAGTGTAAGCTCATTCCCTGGCGCATTCACAGCCATATAAGGAGACATTGGAACACAGCACCTTCAGAATCTGGGGCATTTCCTGTTTGAAATTTCATCTTGGTTTCGCCTGTAGCATCAGTTCTGTGGCACTCACAGATAATATCTTTGCAGTTTTGGAAACATCAGTGTTTTCTTTCCAAAGCTGTCAATTATATGCATAGTCGAGCATCTTTTCGTGACAAAATATCTTGTTTAAAACGGGAACGTTTTTTTATCCAAAAATTAAAAGAGCGCCCCCTATATCGAAGAAGTTAACTCTGTAATACACACATGTACAGAACACATAGTAGACCTATTGTACACACTGAAACTACTGAAATGACCACACACACACACACACACACACACACACACACAGACTGTAGTACTGACTGTACTCCCTCTCTTTCTACCAGATGTCAGTGTGACTTCTTCCAAGTCTGACGGTTGTCACTAGTTACCACAGCCACAAAGTATGAATTGGCCTTATCTGTAAAATTCATGAAAACAAAATGAAAACCATTCTTGCTTTAATTTAAGGTTAGTGTTAGGCATAAGGTTAGCAGTGTGATTAAGGTTAGGGTTAGGTTTAAAATCAGATTTTAAGAAGATGCTTTTTAGAAAAAGGCAGGGCCTTGTGGCTGTGCCAGCTAGTAACGACCCAGTCTAAGCGCAGCTGTCCAAGGTCTCAGTCTAGACATCCCATAGCCTTTCACGTTAAACAGAGACAATCTGGGTTCCCTATCGAACACAGACTCACAGACAAACACACACAATCACACTTACTGTAACCTCACACACTCACAGACAAACACACACACGTAACCACACACTTACTGTAACCTCACACACACAGATAGACACAAACACACATAACCACACTTACTGTAACCTCACACACATACAGACAGACACAAACACACATAACCACACTTACTGTAACCTCACACACATACAGACAGACACAAACACACATAACCACACTTACTGTAACCTCACACACATACAGACAGACACAAACACACATAACCACACTTACTGTAACCTCACACACATACAGACAGACAGACACAAACACACATAACCACACTTACTGTAACCTCACACACACATACAGACAGACACAAACACACATAACCACACTTACTGTAACCTCACACACATACAGACAGACACAAACACACGTAACCACACTTACTGTAACCTCACACACACATACAGACAGACACAAACACACATAACCACACACTTACTGTAACCTCACACACACATACAGACAGACACAAACACACATAACCACACTTACTGTAACCTCACACACACACAGACAGACACAAACACACATAACCACACTTACTGTAACCTCACACACAGACAGACACAAACACACATAACCACACTTACTGTAACCTCACACACACACAGACAGACACAAACACACATAACCACACTTACTGTAACCTCACACACACACAGACAGACACAAACACACATAACCACACTTACTGTAACCTCACACACACACACAGAGACACAAACACACATAACCACACTTACTGTAACCTCACACACACAGAGACAGACACAAACACACATAACCACACTTACTGTAACCTCACACACACACAGAGACAGACACAAACACACATAACCACACTTACTGTAACCTCACACACACACAGACAGACAGACACAAACACACATAACCACACTTACTGTAACCTCACACACACACAGACAGACACAAACACACATAACCACACTTACTGTAACCTCACACACACAGAGACAGACACAAACACACATAACCACACTTACTGTAACCTCACACACACAGAGACAGACACAAACACACATAACCACACTTACTGTAACCTCACACACACACAGACAGACACAAACACACATAACCACACTTACTGTAACCTCACACACACACAGAGACAGACACAAACACACATAACCACACTTACTGTAACCTCACCTCACACACACAGAACCTCACAGACACAAACACACATAACCACACTTACTGTAACCTCACACACACAGAGACAGACACAAACACACATAACCACACTTACTGTAACCTCACACACACACAGAGACAGACACAAACACACATAACCACACTTACTGTAACCTCACACACACAGAGACAGACACAAACACACATAACCACACTTACTGTAACCTCACACACACAGAGACAGACACAAACACACATAACCACACTTACTGTAACCTCACACACACACAGAGACAGACACAAACACACATAACCACACTTACTGTAACCTCACACACACACAGAGACAGACACAAACACACATAACCACACTTACTGTAACCTCACACACACAGACAGAGACACAAACACACATAACCACACTTACTGTAACCTCACACACACAGAGACAGACACAAACACACATAACCACACTTACTGTAACCTCACACACACAGAGACAGACACAAACACACATAACCACACTTACTGTAACCTCACACACACAGAGACAGACACAAACACACATAACCACACTTACTGTAACCTCACACACACAGAGACAGACACAAACACACATAACCACACTTACTGTAACCTCACACACACAGAGACAGACACAAACACACATAACCACACTTACTGTAACCTCACACACACAGAGACAGACACAAACACACATAACCACACTTACTGTAACCTCACACACACACAGACAGACACAAACACACATAACCACACTTACTGTAACCTCACACACACACAGAGACAGACACAAACACACATAACCACACTTACTGTAACCTCACACACACACAGAGACAGACACAAACACACATAACCACACTTACTGTAACCTCACACACACACAGAGACAGACACAAACACACATAACCACACTTACTGTAACCTCACACACACACAGAGACAGACACAAACACACATAACCACACTTACTGTAACCTCACACACACACAGAGACAGACACAAACACACATAACCACACTTACTGTAACCTCACACACACACACAGACAGACACAAACACACATAACCACACTTACTGTAACCTCACACACACACAGAGACAGACACAAACACACATAACCACACTTACTGTAACCTCACACACACAGAGACAGACACAAACACACATAACCACACTTACTGTAACCTCACACACACAGAGACAGACACAAACACACATAACCACACTTACTGTAACCTCACACACACAGACAGACACAAACACACATAACCACACTTACTGTAACCTCACACACACAGAGACAGACACAAACACACATAACCACACTTACTGTAACCTCACACACACACAGAGACAGACACAAACACACATAACCACACTTACTGTAACCTCACACACACAGAGACAGACACAAACACACATAACCACACTTACTGTAACCTCACACACACACAGAGACAGACACAAACACACATAACCACACTTACTGTAACCTCACACACACACAGAGACAGACACAAACACACATAACCACACTTACTGTAACCTCACACACACACAGAGACAGACACAAACACACATAACCACACTTACTGTAACCTCACACACACACAGAGACAGACACAAACACACATAACCACACTTACTGTAACCTCACACACACACAGACGGACACAAACACACATAACCACACTTACTGTAACCTCACACACACACAGAGACAGACACAAACACACATAACCACACTTACTGTAACCTCACACACACACAGAGACAGACACAAACACACATAACCACACTTACTGTAACCTCACACACACAGAGACAGACACAAACACACATAACCACACTTACTGTAACCTCACACACACACAGAGACAGACACAAACACACATAACCACACTTACTGTAACCTCACACACACACAGAGACAGACACAAACACACATAACCACACTTACTGTAACCTCACACACACACAGAGACAGACACAAACACACATAACCACACTTACTGTAACCTCACACACACACAGAGACAGACACAAACACAAACCACACATAACCTCACACACACAGAGACAGACACAAACACACATAACCACACTTACTGTAACCTCACACACACACAGAGACAGACACAAACACACATAACCACACTTACTGTAACCTCACACACACAGAGACAGACACAAACACACATAACCACACTTACTGTAACCTCACACACACAGAGACAGACACAAACACACATAACCACACTTACTGTAACCTCACACACACACAGAGACAGACACAAACACACATAACCACACTTACTGTAACCTCACACACACAGAGACAGACAAACACACAAACACACATAACCACACACAAACACACATAACTGTAACCTCACACACACAGAGACAGACACAAACACACATAACCACACTTACTGTAACCTCACACACACACAGAGACAGACACAAACACACATAACCACACTTACTGTAACCTCACACACACACAGAGACAGACACAAACACACATAACCACACTTACTGTAACCTCACACACACAGAGACAAACACAAACACACATAACCACACTGTAACCTCACACACACAGGACAGACACAAAGGGAGTAACCAGTGGGGAAGTAAGACAGAGAGGCAGTGGGGAAGGGAGAGACATAACAGTAACCTCAGGTGGAGACAGACACAAACACACATAACCACACTTACTGTAACACACAAGGGAAGGGACAGAACCAGGCAGTGGGGAAGGGAGACAGAGACAGACACAAAAGAGGCAGTGGGGAACCACAGAGAGAGAGGCAGAACAAACACAGAACCACACTTACTGAAGGGACAGACAGAGACAGACACAAACACACATAACAGTGGGGTAACCTCACAGAGACAGAGAGACACAAACACACATAACCAGGGACTGGGGAAGGGAAACAGAGAGAGGCAGTGGGGAAGGGAGACAGAGACAGGCAGTGGGGAAGGAGAGACAGAAGGGAGAGGCAGTGGGGAAGGGAACCTCACACAACAGAGACAGACACAAACACAGTAACAAGGGAGACAGAGAGACAGCAGTGGGGAAGGGAGAGAGGCAGTGGGGAAGGGACACAGAGAACAGTGGGGAAGGGAGACAGAACAGAGGCAGTGGGGAAGGGAGACAGAGACAGACAGACAGGCAGTAACCACACTACTGGGAAGGGAGACACAGAGAGGCAGTGGGGAGGGAGGACACAAAGGGAGACACAGAACCACAGGCAGTAACCTCAAGGGAGAGAGAGAAACACAAGGGAGACAGAGAGACAGACACAGGCAGTGGGTAAGGGAGACAGAGAGAGACAGTGGGGAAGGGAGACATAACCAGAGGCAGGGGGAAAGACAGACAGAGACAGGAGAGACAGAGGCAGTGGGGAAGGGAGACAGAGAGAGAGAGCAGGCAGTGGGGAAGGGAGACACAGAGAGGCAGAGGGAGAGAGGAGGCAGTGGGGAAGGGAGACATAACCACAAGGGAGACAGAGACACAGAGGGGAAGGGAGACAGAAACACATAGCAGAGAAGGGAGAGAGACACAAACACACATAACCAAGGGAGACAGAGAAGAGACAGACACAGTGGGGAAGGGAGAGACTGTAACCTCAGGCAGTGGGAAGACAGAAACACACATAACCACACACTGTAACCTCAAGGGAGACAGAGACAAACACAGTGGGGAACTGGAGAGACAGACACAAACACACATAACCACACTTACTGTAACCTCACAAGGAGAGAGAGACACAGTTAACCAACACTGAACCTCAGAGACACAGTGGGGAACAAACACACATAACCACACTTACTGTAACCTCACACACACACAGAGGGGAACAAACACACATAACCACACTTACTGAAGGGAGACACAGAGGACAGACACAAACACACATAACCACACTTACTGTAACCCCAAGGGACAGAGACAGACACAAACACACATAACCAAGGGAAGGCACACAGGCAGAGACAGACACAAACACACATAACCAGTGGGGAACCTCACACACACAGAGACAGACACAAACACAGATAACCACACTGGGGTAACCTAACCACACAGAGACAGACAAAACACAATAACCCAGTGGGGACAGGGACAGAGACAGACACAAACACACATAACCACACTTACTGTAACCTCACACACACAGGACACAAACACACATAACCACACTTTACTGTAACCTCACACACACAGAGACAGACACAAACACACATAACCAACTGTAACCTCACAACACAGAGACAGACAGTAACCACACTTACTGTAACCTCACACACACAGAGACAGACACAAACACACATAACCACACTTACTGGGAAGGGAGAGACAGACACAAACACACATAACCACACTTACTGTAACCTCACACACAGAGACAGACACA
Organism: Oncorhynchus keta; assembly: GCF_023373465.1. Taxonomy (NCBI): domain Eukaryota; kingdom Metazoa; phylum Chordata; class Actinopteri; order Salmoniformes; family Salmonidae; genus Oncorhynchus; species Oncorhynchus keta. Next base: position 30,116,823 of record NC_068425.1, on the reverse strand, counting down.
AACACACATAACCACACTTACTGTAACCTCACACACACAGAGACAGACACAAACACACATAACCACACTGGGGTAACCTCACACACACAGAGACAGACACAAACACACATAACCACACTGGGGTAACCTCACACACACAGAGACAGACACAAACACACATAACCACACACTGTAACCTCACACACACAGACAGACACAGGGAGACACATAACCACACACTGTAACCTCACACACACACAGAGACAGAACAAACAGACATAACCACACTTAGTAACCACACATACAGCACAAACACACATAACCACACTTACTGTGGGACACAAACACACATAACCACACTTACTGAACCTCACACACACACAGAGACAGACACAAACACACATAACCACACTTACTGTAACCTCACACACACACAGAGACAAACACAAGGGACACACATAACCACACTGGGGACTGTAACCTCACACACAAGAGACAGACACAAACACACATAACCACACTTACTGTAACCTCAGACACACAGAGACAGGGACAAACAGACATAACCACAGTGGAGGAACCACACATAACCACACTTACTGTAACCAGACACAAGGGATAACCAGAGAACAGACAAGGACAGACACAAACATAACCACACTTACTGTAACCTCAGACACAGAGACAGACACAAACACACATAACCACACACTGTAACCTCACACACACAGAGACAGACACAAAGGGAGATAACCACACTGGGGTAACCTCACACACACACAGAGACAGACAGACACAAACCACACACACCCACACTTAGGCAGTAACCTCACACACACAGAGACAGACACAAACACACATAACCACACTTACTGTAACCTCAGACACACAGAGACAGACAAAACACACAGGCAATGGGGAAGGACACTTAGAGAGCAGTTGGGAACACACATAACCAGAACCTCACACAGCAGAGACAGACAGGGAAACACACATAACCACACTTACTGTAACCTCACAAGGGAGAGAGACAGAAACACAGTAACCCTCACACACACACAGGGAAGACACAAACACACATAACCACACTTACTGTAACCTCACACACACAGAGACAGACACAAACACACATAACCACACTTACTGTAACCTCACAACACAGAGACAGACACAAACACACATAACCACACTTACTGTAACCTCACACACACACAGAGACAGACACAAACACATAACCACACTTACTGGGACAGACACAAACACACATAACCACACTTACTGTAACCTCACACACACACAGAGACAGAAACACACATAACCACACATAACACACACAGCAAACACACATAACCTAACCTCACACAGGCAGAGACAGACACAAACACACATAACCACACTTACTGTAACCTCACACACAGAGACAGACACAAACACACATAACCACACTTACTGTAACCTCACACACACACAGAGACAGACACAAACACACATAACCACACTTACTGTAACCTCACACACACAGAGACAGACACAAACACACATAACCACACTTACTGTAACCTCACACACACAGAGACAGACACAAACACACATAACCACACTTACTGTAACCTCAGACACACACAGAGACAGACACAACAGAGACAGACACAAACACACATAACCACACTTACTGTAACCTCACACACACAGGCAGAGACAGACACAAACCACACTTACTGTAACCTCACACACAGACACAAACACACATAACCACACTTACTGTAACCTCACACACACACAGAGACAGACACAAACACACATAACCAGGCAGACACAAAACACACATAACCACAACTGTAACCTCACACACACAGAGCAGTGAACCCCAAACACACATAACACAAACACACATTACTGTAACCTCACACACACAGAGACAGACACAAACACACATAACCACACTTACTGTAACCTCACACACACAGAGAGACAGACACAAACACACATAACCACACTTACTGTAACCTCACACACACAGGCAGAGACAGACACAAAACCACAGAGACAGACACAAACACACATAACCACACTACTGTAACCTCACACACACAGAGACAGACACAAACACACATAACCACACTTACTGTAACCTCACACACACAGAGACAGACACAAACACACAGAGACTGTAACCTCACACACACAGAGACAGACACTGTAACCTCACACACACAGAGACAGACACAAACACACATAACCACACTTACTGTAACCTCACACACACAGAGACAGACACAAACACACATAACCACACTTACTGTAACCTCACACACACAGAGACAGACACAAACACACATAACCACACTTACTGTAACCTCACACACACAGAGACAGACACAAACACAGACACAACACACATAACCAGACACTGTAACCTCACACACACAGGACAGAACAAACACACATAAACCACACTTACTGTAACCTCACACACACACAGAGACAGACACAAACACACATAACCACACTTACTGTAACCTCACACACACAGAGACAGACACAAACACACATAACCACACTTACTGTAACCTCACACACACAGGCAGTACAGAGACAGACAGGCAAACACACATAACCACACTTACTGTAACCTCACACACACAGAGACAGACACAAACACACATAACCACACTAAACCACACACACAGAGACAGACACAAACACACATAACCACACTTACTGTAACCTCACACACACACACAGACAGACACAAACACACATAACCACACTTACTGTAACCTCACACACACACAGAGACAGACACAAACACACATAACCACACTTACTGTAACCTCACACACACACAGAGACAGACACAAACACACATAACCACACTTACTGTAACCTCACACACACAGAGACAGACACAAACACACATAACCACACTTACTGTAACCTCACACACACACAGAGACAGACACAAACACACATAACCACACTTACTGTAACCTCACACACAGAGACAGACACACACAACAACATAACCACACTTACTGTAACCTCACAGTGGGGACACAGAGACAGACACAAACACATAACCACACTTACTGTAACCTCACAAGGGAGACAGACAGACACAAGGACACATAACCACACACTGTAACCTCACACACAGAGAGAGACACAAACACACATAACCACACTTACTGTAACCTCACACACACAGAGACAGACACAAACACACATAACCACACTTACTGTAACCTCACACACACAGAGACAGACAGAGACAGACACAAACCACACAGTAACCTCAGGGACACAGAGACAGACAGACAGTAACCACACTACTGTAACCTCACACACACAGAGACAGAGGCACACATAACCACACTGGGGAAGGGAGACACAGAGACAGTGGGAAGGAGAGACAGAGACAAACACACATAACCAGGCAGTGGGGAAGGGAGAGAGACAAACACACATAGGCAGTGGGGAACCTCACAGACAGAGAGACAGACACAAACACACATAACCAAGGGAGAACAGAGAGAGGCAGTGGGGAAGGGAGAAACACACATAACAGTGGGGAACCTCAGACACAGAGAGACACAGCAGTGGGGACACAAACACACATAACCACACTGGGGAACCTCACACACAGAGACAGACAAGGGAGACATAACCACACAGTGGAACCTCAAGGGAGACAGACACAGGCAGTAACCAAGGACTGAACAGACACACAGAGAAGGGAGAGAGGGGCAGTGGGTAACCTCAGAGAGAGAGAGAGGGACAGAGAACCACACAGTGGGGAAGGGAGACAGAGAGTAACCACACTTACTGTAACCTCACACAGGCAGTGGGGAAGGAGACACAGAGAGAGGCAGTGGGGAACCTCACAGACAGACAGAGACAGACACAAACACACATAACCACAGGCAGTGGGGAAGGACAGAGACAGACAGACAGAACCACACAGGGAACCTCACACAGAGAGACACAAACACAGTAACCAAGGGAGAACCTCAGAGAGGCAGAGACAGACACAAACACAGTAACCAGGCAGTGGGGAAGGACACAGAGAGACAGAGGGAGGCAGTGGGGAAGGACAGAGAGAGGCAGTGGGGAAGGGAGACAGAGAGAGGCAGTGGGGAAGGAGACAGAGAGAGAGCACAGTGGGGAAGACAGAGAGGAGAAGAGAGAGAGAGGCAGTGGGGAAGGGAGACAGACAGAGGCAGTGGGAAGGGAGAGAGACAGAGTGGGGAAGGGAGAGAGAGAGGCAGTTACTGGGAAGGAGAGAGAGACAGAAGGGAGAGAGAGGCAGTGGGGAAGGGAGAGAGAGAGGCAGTGGGAAGGGAGAGAGAGAGAGGCAGTGGGGAAGGGAGAGAGAGAGGCAGTGGGGAAGGGAGAGACAGTGGGGAAGGGAGAGAGAGAGAGGCAGTGGGGAAGGGAGAGAGAGAGGCAGTGGGGAAGGGAGAGAGAGAGAGGCAGTGGGGAAGGGAGAGAGAGAGGCAGTGGGGAAGGGAGAGAGAGAGGCAGTGGGGAAGGGAGAGAGAGAGAGGCAGTGGGGAAGGGAGAGAGAGAGAGGCAGTGGGGAAGGGAGAGAGAGAGAGGCAGTGGGGAAGGGAGAGAGAGAGGCAGTGGGGAAGGGAGAGAGAGAGGCAGTGGGGGAAGGGAGAGAGAGGCAGAGGCAGGGGAGAAGGAAGAGAGAGAGAGGCAGTGGGAAGGGAGAGAGAGAGGCAGTGGGGAAGGGAGAGAGAGAGAGCAAAGGCAGAGGGGCAGTGGGGAAGGGAGAGAGAGGAGGCAGTGGGGAAGGGAGAGAGAGAGAGGGAGGCAGTGGGGAAGGGAGAGAGAGAGGCAGTGGGGAAGGGAGACAGAGAGAGGCAGGCAGTGGGGAAGGGAGAGAGAGAGAGGCAGTGGGAAGGGAGAGAGAGAGAGGCAGTGGGGAAGGGAGAGAGAGAGAGGAAGGGAGAGAGAGGCAGTGGGGAGGGAGAGAGAGAGCAGTGGGGAAGGGAGACAGAGAGGCAGTGGGAAGGGAGAGAGAGAGGCAGTGGGGAAGGGAGACAGAGAGAGCAGTGGGGAAGGGAGAGAGAGAGAGAGGCAGTGGGGAAGGAGAGAGAGAGAAGGGAGAGAGAGAGGCAGTGGGGAAGGGAGACAGAGAGAGGCAGGGAAGGGAGAGAGAGAGAGTGGGGAAGGGAGAGAGAGAGGCAGTGGGGAAGGGAGAGAGAGAAGGGAGAGAGAGAGAGGCAGTGGGAAGGGAGAGAGAGAGGCAGTGGGGAAGGGAGAGAGAGAGAGGCAGTGGGGAAGGGAGAGAGAGAGAGGCAGTGGGGAAGGGAGAGAGAGAGGCAGTGGGGAAGGGAGAGAGAGAGGCAGTGGGGAAGGGAGAGAGAGAGGCAGTGGAGAAGGGAGAGAGAGAGGCAGTGGGGAAGGGAGAGAGAGAGGCAGTGGGGAAGGGAGACAGAGAGGCAGGGGAAGGGAGAGAGAGAGGCAGTGGGGAAGGGAGAGAGAGAGAGAGCAGTGGGGAAGGGAGAGAGAGAGAGGCAGTGGGGAAGGGAGAGAGAGAGGCAGTGGGGAAGGGAGAGAGAGAGGCAGTGGGGAAGGGAGAGAGAGAGAGAGGCAGTGGGGAAGGGAGAGAGAGAGGCAGTGGGGAAGGGAGAGAGAGAGAGGCAGTGGGGAAGGGAGAGAGAGAGAGGCAGTGGGGAAGGGAGAGAGAGAGAGGCAGTGGGGAAGGGAGAGAGAGAGAGAGAGAGAGGGGAAGAGAGGGGAGAGAGAGAGAGGCAGTGGGGAAGGGAGAGAGAGAGAGAGGCAGTGGGGAAGGGAGAGAGAGAGAGGGAAGGGGAGAAGGAGGTGGGGAAGGGAGAGAGGAGAGGCAAGGAAGGGAGAGAGAGAGGGGGAGGGCAGTGGGGAAGGGAGAGAGAGGCAGAAGGGAGAGAGAGAGCAGTGGGGAAGGGAGAGAGAGAGGCAGTGGGAAGGGAGAGAGAGAGAGGCAGTGGGGAAGGGAGACAGAGAGGCAGTGGGGAAGGGAGAGAGAGAGAGAGGCAGTGGGGAAGGGAGAGAGAGAGAGGCAGTGGGGAAGGGAGAGAGAGAGGCAGTGGGGAAGGGAGACAGAGAGAGGCAGTGGGGAAGGGAGAGAGAGAGAGGCAGTGGGGAAGGGAGAGAGAGAGAGAGGCAGTGGGGAAGGGAGAGAGAGAGAGGCAGTGGGGAAGGGAGAGAGAGAGAGGCAGTGGGGAAGGGAGACAGAGAGAGGCAGTGGGGAAGGGGAGAGAGAGAGGCAGTGGGGAAGGGAGAGAGAGAGGCAGTGGGGGAGGGAGAGAGAGAGAGGCAGGGGGGGGGGAAGGAGAGAGAGAGGCAGTGGGGAAGGGAGAGAGAGAGAGGCAGTGGGGAAGGGAGAGAGAGAGGCAGTGGGGAAGGAGAGAGAGAGAGAGGCAGTGGGGAAGGGAGACAGAGAGAGAGGCAGTGGGGAAGGGAGAGAGAGAGAGGCAGTGGGGAAGGGAGAGAGAGAGAGGCAGTGGGGAAGGGAGACAGAGAGAGGCAGTGGGGAAGGGAGAGAGAGAGAGGCAGTGGGGAAGGGAGAGAGAGAGAGGCAGTGGGGAAGGGAGAGAGAGGCAGTGGGGAAGGGAGACAGAGAGAGAGGCAGTGGGGAAGGGAGAGAGAGAGAGGCAGTGGGGAAGGGAGAGAGAGAGGCAGTGGGGAAGGGAGAGAGAGAGAGGCAGTGGGGAAGGGAGACAGAGAGAGAGGCAGTGGGGGAGGGGGAGAGAGAGAGAGGCAGTGGGGAAGGGAGAGAGAGAGAGGCAGTGGGGAAGGGAGAGAGAGAGGCAGTGGGGAAGGGAGAGAGAGAGGCAGTGGGGAAGGGAGAGAGAGAGAGAGGCAGTGGGGAAGGGAGACAGAGAGAGAGAGGCAGTGGGGAAGGGAGAGAGAGAGGCAGAGGGGGAGGGAGAGAGAGAGAGAGAGAGAGGGGGAGGGAGAGAGAGAGAGGCAGGGGGGGAGGGAGAGAGAGAGAGAGGCAGTGGGGAAGGGAGAGAGAGAGAGGCAGTGGGGAAGGGAGAGAGAGAGGCAGTGGGGAAGGGACAGAGAGAGAGGCAGTGGGGAAGGGAGACAGAGAGAGGCAGGGGGAAGGGAGAGAGAGAGGCAGTGGGAAGGAGAGAGAGAGAGGCAGGGGAAGGGAGACAGAGAGGCAGTGGGGAAGGGAGAGAGAGAGGCAGTGGGGAAGGGAGAGAGAGAGAGGCAGTGGGGAAGGGAGAGAGAGAGAGGCAGTGGGGAAGGGAGAGAGCAGAGCAGTGGGGAAGGGAGAGAGAGAGAGAGGCAGTGGGGAAGGGAGACAGAGAGAGGCAGTGGGGAAGGGAGAGAGAGAGAGGCAGTGGGGAAGGAGAGAGAGAGAGGCAGTGGGGAAGGGAGAGAGAGAGGCAGTGGGGAAGGGAGAGAGAGAGCAGTGGGGAAGGGAGAGAGAGAGAGGCAGTGGGGAAGGGAGAGAGAGAGAGGCAGTGGGGAAGGGAGAGAGAGGCAGTGGGGAAGGGAGAGAGAGAGGCAGTGGGGAAGGGAGAGAGAGAGAGGCAGTGGGGAAGGGAGAGAGAGAGAGGCAGTGGGGAAGGGAGAGAGAGAGGCAGTGGGGAAGGAGAGGAGAGACAGTGGGGAAGGAGAGGCAGTGGGGAAGGGAGAGAGAGAGAGGCAGTGGGGAAGGGAGAGAGAGAGAGGCAGTGGGGAAGGGAGAGAGAGAGAGGCAGTGGGGAAGGGAGAGACAGAGAGAGGCAGTGGGGAAGGGAGAGAGAGGCAGTGGGGAAGGGAGACAGAGAGCAGTGGGGAAGAAGGAGAGAAGAGAGAGGCAGTGGGGAAGGGAGAGAGAGAGAGGCAGTGGGGAAGGGAGAGAGAGAGGCAGTGGGGAAGGGAGAGAGAGAGGCAGTGGGGAAGGGAGAGAGAGAGAGGCAGTGGGGAAGGGGAGAGAGAGAGGCAGTGGGGAAGGGAGAGAGAGAGGCAGTGGGGAAGGGAGAGAGAGAGGCAGTGGGGAAGGGAGAGAGAGAGGCAGTGGGGAAGGGAGACAGAGAGAGGCAGTGGGGAAGGGAGAGAGAGAGGCAGTGGGGAAGGGAGACAGAGAGAGGCAGTGGAGAAGGGAGAGAGAGGCAGTGGGGAAGGGAGACAGAGAGAGGGGCAGTGGGGAAGGGAGAGAGAGGCAGTGGGGAAGGGAGACAGAGAGAGGGCAGTGGGGAAGGGAGAGACAGAGAGAGGCAGTGGGAAGGGAGAGAGAGAGAGGCAGTGGGGAAGGGAGAGAGAGAGGGCAGCAGTGGGGAAGGAGAGACAGAGAGAGGCAGTGGGGAAGGGAGAGAGAGAGGCAGTGGGGAAGGGAGAGAGAGAGAGAGGCAGTGGGGAAGGGAGAGAGAGAGAGGCAGTGGGGAAGGGAGAGAGAGAGGCAGTGGGGAAGGGAGACAGAGAGAGGCAGTGGGGAAGGGAGAGAGAGAGAGGCAGTGGGGAAGGGAGAGAGAGAGAGGCAGTGGGGAAGGGAGAGAGAGGGCAGTGGGGAAGGAGAGAGAGGCAGTAGGGAAGGGAGAGAGAGAGGCAGTGGGGAAGGGAGAGAGAGAGGCAGTGGGGAAGGGAGAGAGAGAGGCAGTGGGGAAGGGAGAGAGAGAGAGGCAGTGGGGAAGGAGAGAGAGGCAGAAGGGAGAGAGAGAGGCAGTGGGGAAGGGAGAGAGAGAGGCAGTGGGGAAGGGAGAGAGAGAGAGGCAGTGGGGAAGGGAGAGAGAGAGGCAGTGGGGAAGAGAGCAGTGGGGAAGGGAGAGAGAGAGGCAGTGGGGAAGGGAGAGAGAGAGGCAGTGGGGAAGGGAGAGAGAGAGAGGCAGTGGGGAAGGGAGAGAGAGAGAGAGGCAGTGGGGAAGGAGAGAGAGAGAGGCAGTGGGGAAGGGAGAGAGAGGCAGTGGGAAGGGAGAGAGAGAGAGGCAGTGGGGAAGGGAGAGAGAGGCAGTGGGGAAGGGAGAGAGAGAGAGGCAGTGGGGAAGGGAGAGAGAGAGAGGCAGTGGGGAAGGAGAGAGGAGTGGGGAAGGAGAGAGAGAGCAGTGGGGAAGGGAGAGAGAGAGAGGCAGTGGGGAAGGGAGAGAGAGAGGCAGTGGGGAAGGGAGAGAGAGGCAGTGGGGAAGGGAGAGAGAGAGGGCAGTGGGGAAGGGAGAGAGAGAGAGAGGCAGTGGGGAAGGGAGACAGAGAGAGGCAGTGGGGAAGGGAGAGAGAGAGGCAGTGGGGAAGGGAGAGAGAGAGGCAGTGGGAAGGAGAGGAGAGAGGCAGAAGGGAGAGAGCAGAGGCAGTGGGGAAGGGAGACAGAGAGAGGCAGTGGGGAAGGAGAGAGAGAGAGGCAGTGGGGAAGGGAGAGAGAGAGAGCGAGGCAGTGGGGAAGGGAGAGAGAGAGGCAGTGGGGAAGGGAGACAGAGAGAGAGAGGCAGTGGGGAAGGGAGACAGAGAGAGGCAGTGGGGAAGGAGACAGAGAGAGGGCAGTGGGGAAGGGAGAGAGAGAGAGAGGCAGGGGAAGGGAGAGAGAGAGAGAGCAGTGGGGAAGGGAGACAGAGAGAGAGGGCAGTGGGGAAGGGAGAGAGAGAGGCAGTGGGGAAGGGAGACAGAGAGAGGCAGTGGGGAAGGGAGAGAGAGAGAGAGGAGGCAGTGGGGAAGGGAGAGAGAGAGAGAGAGGCAGTGGGGAAGGGAGACAGAGAGAGGCAGTTGGGAAGGGAGAGAGAGAGAGGCAGTGGGGAAGGGAGAGAGAGAGAGGCAGTGGGAAGGGAAGAGAGAGAGAGGCAGTGGGAAGGGAGAGAGAGAGAGGCAGTGGGGAAGGAGAGAGGAGGCAGTGGGGAAGGGAGAGAGAGAGGCAGTGGGGAAGGGAGACAGAGAGGCAGTGGGGAAGGGAGAGAGAGGCAGTGGGGAAGGGAGAGAGAGAGGCAGTGGGGAAGGGAGAGAGAGAGGCAGTGGGGAAGGGAGAGAGAGAGGCAGTGGGGAAGGAGAGAGAGAGGCAGTGGGGAAGGGAGAGAGAGAGAGGCAGTTGGGAAGGAGAGAGAGAGGCAGTGGGGAAGGGAGAGAGAGGCAGTGGGGAAGGGAGAGAGAGAGAGGCAGTGGGAAGGGAAGGAGAGAGGCAGGGGAAGGGAGAGAGAGAGGCAGTGGGGAAGGGAGAGAGAGAGAGGCAGTGGGGAAGGGAGAGAGAGAGAGAGGCAGTGGGGAAGGGAGAGAGAGAGAGGCAGTGGGGAAGGGAGAGAGAGAGAGGCAGTGGGGAAGGGAGAGAGAGAGAGGCAGTGGGGAAGGGAGAGAGAGAGAGGCAGTGGGGAAGGAGAGAGAGAGGGCAGTGGGGAAGGGAGAGAGAGAGGCAGTGGGAAGGGAGAGAGAGAGGCAGTGGGGGAGGGAGAGAGAGAGGCAGTGGGGAAGGGAGAGAGAGAGGCAGTGGGGGAGGGAGAGAGAGAGGCAGTGGGGAAGGGAGAGAGAGAGAGGCAGTGGGGAAGGGAGAGAGAGAGGCAGTGGGGAAGGGAGAGAGAGAGGCAGTAGGGAAGGGAGACAGAGAGGGCAGTGGGGAAGGGAGACAGAGAGGCAGTGGGGAAGGGAGACAGAGACAGAGAGAGAGAGGAGGCAGTGGGGAAGGGAGAGAGAGAGAGGCAGTGGGGAAGGGAGACAGAGAGAGAGGCAGTGGGGAAGGGAGAGAGAGAGGCAGTGGGGAATGGAGACAGAGAGAGAGGCAGTGGGGAAGGAGAGAGAGAGAGAGAGAGAGGAGGGGCAGTGGGGAAGGGAGAGAGAGGCAGTTGGGAAGGGAGAGAGAGAGAGGCAGTGGGGAAGGGAGAGAGAGAGAGGGCAGTGGGGAAGGGAGAGAGAGAGGCAGTGGGGAAGGGAGAGAGAGAGAGGCAGTGGGGAAGGGAGAGAGAGAGGCAGTTGGGAAGGGAGAGAGAGAGAGGCAGTGGGGAAGGGAGAGAGAGAGAGCAGTGGGGAAGGGAGAGAGAGAATCAGTAGGGAAGGGAGACAGAGAGAGGCAGTGGGGAAGGGAGACAGAGAGGCAGTGGGGAAGGGAGACAGAGAGGCAGTGGGGAAGGGAGACAGAGAGGCAGTGGGGAAGGGAGACAGAGACAGAGAGAGAGCGAGGCAGTGGGGAAGGGAGAGAGAGAGAGGCAGTGGGGAAGGGAGACAGAGAGAGAGAGAGGCAGTGGGGAAGGGAGACAGAGAGAGGCAGTGGGGAATGGAGACAGAGAGAGAGGCAGTGGGGAAGGGAGAGAGAGAGAGAGAGAGGGGCAGTGGGGAAGGGAGAGAGAGAGAGAGAGGCAGTGGGGAAGGGAGACAGAGAGAGCGAGGCAGTGGGGAAGGGAGACAGAGAGAGGCAGTGGGGAAGGGAGAGAGAGAGAGAGGCATTGGGGAAGGGAGACAGAGAGAGGCAGTGGGGAAGGGAGAGAGAGAGAGGCTAGTGGGGAAGGGAGACAGAGAGAGAGCGAGTGGGGAAGGGAGAGAGAGAGAGAGGCAGTGGGGAAGGGAGACAGAGAGAGGCAGTGGGGAAGGGAGACAGAGAGAGGCAGTGGGGAAGGGAGAGAGAGAGGCAGTGGGGAAGGGAGAGAGAGAGGCAGTGGGGAAGGGAGAGAGAGAGGCAGTGGGGAAGGGAGAGAGAGAGAGGCAGTGGGGAAGGGAGACAGAGAGAGAGGCAGTGGGGAAGGGAGAGAGAGAGGCAGTGGGGAAGGGAGACAGAGAGAGGCAGTGGGGAAGGGAGACAGAGAGAGGCAGTGGGGAAGGGAGACAGAGAGAGAGCGAGGCAGTGGGGAAGGGAGAGAGAGCAGTGGGGAAGGGAGACAGAGAGAGCAGTGGGGAAGGGAGACAGAGAGAGAGAGTGGGGAAGGGAGACAGAGAGAGGCAGTGGGGAAGGGAGACAAGAGACAGAGAGGAGGGAGTGGGGAAGGGAGAGAGAGAGAGGCAGTGGGGAAGGAGAGGGAGAGAGAGAGGCAGTGGGGAAGGGAGACAGAGAGAGGCAGTGGGGAAGGAGAGAGAGAGTGAGGAAGGGGAGACAGAGAGAGGCAGTGGGGAAGGGAGACAGAGAGAGGCAGTGGGGAAGGGAGACAGAGAGGCAGTGGGGAAGGGAGACAGAGAGGCAGTAGGGAAGGGAGACAGAGACAGAGAGAGAGCGAGGTCGTGAGGAAGGGAGACAGAGAGAGAGCGAGGCAGTGGGGAAGGGAGACAGAGGAAGAGAGAGAGAGCATCCCAGCTGCTGTGTTAGCTACAGTACATTACTACAGTACATTACTACAGTACATTACTGTTAAAGAATGATTGTTAAGCCTTGAGACAACTGAGACATGGATTGTGTCTGTGTGCCATTCAAAGGGTGAATGGTCAAGACAAAAGATTGAAGTGCCTTTGAATGGGGTATGATAGTAGGTATCAGGCGCACCAGTGTCAAAAACTGCAGTGTTGCTGGGTTTTTCCACACAGTTTCCTGTGTGTATCAAGAATGGTCCACCACCCAAAGGACATCCAGCCAACTTGACACAACTGTGGGAAGCATTGGAGTCAACATGGGCCAGCATTCCTGTGGAACACTTTCGACACCTTGAAGAGTCCATGTCCTGATGAATTAAGGCTGTTCTGAGGGGAAAATGAGGTGCATCTCAATATTAGGAAGGCTGTTTTTTACAGTCAGTGTATATAATGGACTATCCAGGTATGACTAAACTGTTATCCTGATGTAACATGGTGGCCTAGCCTAACCGTGGCCTAGCCTAACCGTGGCCTAGCCTAACCGTGGCCTAGCCTAACCGTGGCCTAGCCTAACCTAGCCTAACCGTGGCCCGTAGCCTAACCGTGGCCTAGCCTAACCGTGGCCTAGCCTAACTGTAGCCTAACCGTGGCCTAGCCTAACCGTGGCCTAGCCTAGCCTACCGTGGCCTAGCCTAACCGTGGCCTAGCCTAACCGTGGCCATAGCCTAACCGTGGCCTAGCCTAACCGTGGCCTAGCCTAACCGTAGCCTAACCGTGGCCTAGCCTAACCGTGGCCTAGCCTAACCGTGACCTAGCCTAACCGTGACCTAGCCTAACCGTGGCCTAGCCTAACCGTGGCCTAGCCTAACCGTAGCCTAACCGTGGCCTAGCCTAACCGTAACCTAACCGTGACCAAGCCTAACCGTGACCTAGCCTAACCGTAGCCTAACCGTGACCAAGCCTAACCGTGACCTAGCCTAACCGTGGCCTAGCCTAACCGTGACCTAGCCTAACCGTGACCTAGCCTAACCGTGGCCTAGCCTAACCGTGGCCTAGCCTAACCGTGACCTAGCCTAACCGTGGCCTAGCCTAACCGTGACCTAGCCTAACCGTGACCTAGCCTTACCGTGGCCTAGCCTAACCGTGACCTAGCCTAACCGTGACCTAGCCTTACCGTGGCCTAGCCTAACCGTGACCTAGCCTAACCGTGACCTAGCCTTACCGTGGCCTAGCCTAACCGTGACCTAGCCTAACCGTGACCTAGCCTTACCGTGACCTAGCCTAACCGTGACCTAGCCTAACCGTGACCTAGCCTTACCGTGGCCTAGCCTAACCGTGACCTAGCCTAACCGTGACCTAGCCTTACCGTGGCCTAGCCTAACCGTGACCTAGCCTAACCGTGACCTAGCCTTACCGTGGCCTAGCTCATCTTAATCTGCTGCATTTCAAATGTAGGATCAACCCCGTCGGTGTTACCAAGGAATCTGTGTCTGGGCAGGCGCATAAGGAAGACACCTTCTAATGTTCACGTCTAGGCTAGTTTCAAAAACACTTTCTATTTGCTGTGATTTGAGGTTGAAAATGCCCTCAAATGACCCCAGCTCTCACACAACAGCAAGAACACACCATGTCAGAGAAGAGGCTCAGGCAGATCTTAAAACTCAAATTTTACGACAGTATTTAAGTAAAAAGTACGGATGAAGAATCTTAATTTGATCACAGTGTTGCAGGATAATGCAATGCAGGAAATGTAGAACTTGTAGTGGTATTTGAGGTTTAAAATGGCTTCTGAAGTTTGTAATTTCCACTTTGAAATTTCTGATTTGATTTTCCCTTATGAAAAATGTGTCAACCCCAACAAAAAGGTCCATTAATTATAAACCATGTATTAATTCACATTTCCTGTTGCAGCAGGATCATTTTCCTGCTGTAGCAAACTGGCTCAAATTAAGATCCTACATCGGTACAAGTACAGGCCTACACAGTATATCAAAAGAGTCAATACAACCTCACAGGAACAGTTTGTTTGCTGTAAAGACTGGTAATTCCTCAGTCGTCGGTGTACATACAGCATTCTAGCCAGGTGACACAAAGCAAACGTGAGCCCGGGGATGTAGTCCTTTTGAAGACAGTCAAAGAACGTTGGCAGCAATGCTTGTTACACTTCCCCTATGTTGAAACAAGGTCTTTCTTACTGTGTGTGCTGGAGTGCATCGACCTGTGTGTGTGTGTGTGTGTGTGTGTGTGTGTGTGTGTGTGTGTGTGTGTGTGTGTGTGTGTGTGTGTGTGTGTGTGTGTGTGTGTGTGTGTGTGTGTGTGTGTGTGTGTGTGTGTGTGTGTGTGTGTGTACCTGTGCATGAATGTGTGTGTGTGTGTGTATGCGCGCTCAATTTTGTGTGTGTCTCTGTCAAATATTTGCCTGCGGTCTTGGGGCTCAGGGTTCTGCTAGAAGGGAAAACAAAGAGTTCACAGCCCAGGTGATAAAAGACAGGAAGAGTGGAGAGAATAGAGAGATAGAGTGAGAGAATGAGGGAATGAAAGAAAGACAGAGAGAGATGAGATGAAAGAGGGAGAGAGGGAGCTGAAGAAGGCGGGCCAGGTTGAAGCAGGTTGGATGGAGGGGACAGAGAGGACACAGTCCCGAACCTCTCTCCCCTCTCCAGTGATAAATGTGTGTGATGAACAACTCTAGCCTCTACACACAGTATTAATTAGCTGTATGAACTCCTGTGAACCCTCAGCACGGGGATCCTCCAGCCTTTCAACTTCTCAATCACATACACACACACACACACACACACACACACATAGTTACACTCACACACACGCACGCACGCACGCACGCACGCACGCACACACACACACACACACACACACACACATATAGTTACACATACAGACACACACATATAGTTACACACACGCACTCATACACACACACACCCACATAGTTACACACACACACACATAGTTACACATAGTTACACATACATACACACACACACACACATAGTTACACGCACACATACACACAAACCCACATAGTTACACACACACACACACACACACACACACACACACACACACACACACACACACACACACACACACACACACACACACACACACACAGTTACACACACACATACACCCACATAGTTACACACACACGCACGCGCACGCCCACCCACCCACCCACCCACCCACCCACACACATAGTTACACACATACATGCGTACAGATGGGAGACAGATGGGTATAGCTCCCTTTCTGAGAGAGAGAGAGAGAGAGAGAGAGACATGGGGGGGGAACACAAGGTTCCCAAATTTAAGAACTTCTGGCTTGCGTTCTTATTGGATTTCCCTGGAAGTGTTTGTGGTGGTGGACAAAGTGTGTTTGTGTCTGTCTGCCTGTGTGTGTGCATGCATGTGTGTAAGCTCAACCATTATATGTTCTCTCACACTTCTCTTACTCTTTCCTCTACAGGTGATGAAGGAGACAACTTCTATGTGATTGACCAAGGAGAAGTGGATGTAAGTTTCCCATTGGCTTATTCATTCCTCCCCTCTCCACTCCCCTACAACTCCCCAGGTCATTCTCAGTCACCTTACCTGGTCAAATAAGGGTTAATAAAGCAGTGTTAACCAAACTTCTCTACGAGTACCTCCAGTTCCCATTGGAAAGACCTCCAGTTCTCATTGGAAAGACCTCCAGTTATCATTGGAAAGACCCCCAGTTCTCATTGGAAAGACCTCCAGTTCTCATTGTAAAGACCTCCAGTTCTCATTGTAAAGACCTCCAGTTCTCATTGTAAAGACCTCCAGTTCTCATTGTAAAGACCTCCAGTTCTCATTGTAAAGACCTCCAGTTCTCATTGTAAAGACCTCCAGTTCTCATTGTAAAGACCTCCAGTTCTCATTGGAAAGACCTCCAGTTCTCATTGTAAAGACCTCCAGTTCTCATTGTAAAGACCTCCAGTTCTCATTGTAAAGACCTCCAGTTCTCATTGTAAAGACCTCCAGTTCTCATTGTAAAGACCTCCAGTCCTCATTGGAAAGACCTCCAGTCATCATTGGAAAGACCTCCAGTCCTCATTGGAAAGACCTCCAGTTCTCATTGTAAAGACCTCCAGTTCTCATTGGAAAGACCTCCAGTTCTCATTGTAAAGACCTCCAGTTCTCATTGGAAAGACCCCCAGTCCTCATTGGAAAGACCTCCAGTTCTCATTGGAAAGACCTCCAGTTCTCATTGTAAAGACCTCCAGTTCTCATTGGAAAGACCTCCAGTTCTCATTGTAAAGACCTCCAGTTCTCATTGTAAAGACCTCCAGTTCTCATTGGAAAGACCTCCAGTTCTCATTGGAAAGACCTCCAGTCCTCATTGGAAAGACCTCCAGTTCTCATTGTAAAGACCTCCAGTTCTCATTGTAAAGACCTCCAGTCCTCATTGGAAAGACCTCCAGTCATCATTGGAAAGACCTCCAGTCCTCATTGGAAAGACCTCCAGTTCTCATTGTAAAGACCTCCAGTTCTCATTGGAAAGACCTCCAGTTCTCATTGTAAAGACCTCCAGTTCTCATTGGAAAGACCCCCAGTTCTCATTGGAAAGACCTCCAGTTCTCATTGGAAAGACGAGAGAGAGACAAGAAAATCATCCCTCTTTTGAGAAGGAAAAATCATCATACCTTCCTACCTCTACCCCACACACACACACCTTCCTACCTCTACCTCACACATACCTTCCTACCTCTACCTCACACATACCTTCCTACCTCTACCTCACACATACCTTCCTACCTCTACCTCACACATACCTTCCTACCTCTACCTCACACATACCTTCCTACCTCTACCTCACACACACCTTCCTACCTCTACCTCACACATACCTTCCTACCTCTACCTCACACATACCTTCCTACCTCTACCTCACACACACCTTCCTACCTCTACCTCACACATACCTTCCTACCTCTACCTCACACATACCTTCCTACCTCTACCTCACACATACCTTCCTACCTCTACCTCACACATACCTTCCTACCTCTACCTCACACACACCTTCCTACCTCTACCTCACACATACCTTCCTACCTCTACCTCACACATACCTTCCTACCTCTACCTCACACATACCTTCCTACCTCTACCCCACACATACCTTCCTACCTCTACCTCACACATACCTTCCTACCTCTACCTCACACATACATTCCTACCTCTACCTCACACACACCTTCCTACCTCTACCTCACACAGATCTACCGACTTCTACCTCACACATACCTTCCTACCTCTACCTCACACAGACCAACCGACCTCTACCTCACACATACCTTCCTACCTCTACCTCACACATACCTTCCTACCTCTACCTCACACATACCTTCCTACCTCTACCTCACACATACCTTCCTACCTCTACCTCACACAGATCTACCGACTTCTACCTCACACATACCTTCCTACCTCTACCTCACACAGACCAACCGACCTCTACCTCACACATACCTTCCTACCTCTACCTCACACATACCTTCCTACCTCTACCTCACACATACCTTCCTACCTCTACCTCACACAGACCAACCTACCTCTACCTCACACATACCTTCCTACCTCTACCTCACACAGACCAACCAACTTCTACCTCACACATACCTTCCTACCTCTACCCCACACATATCTTCCTACTTCTACTTCTCACATTGGTCAACTGTACTGCTGTTTGTGTTAAATGATGATGAGCACTGGCCTGGGGTCTTTTCTGACTTCATTGACTTGCGGTCTGGTCACGCTAGTGTGGGGCCCAGACACGCTCTGAACGCCACACAATGACAACAGTCAGAACACCTTTTTGTTTTAGGAACCCGAAGCGACAAAGAGATAGAGTTAAGTGGAGAGATAAAAAAAGATAAAAAAACAGATGGAAAATCAAACAGGAAACGACCTTATCGGTTTACGATGAAGGGAGAGGGAAGGAGAGGAGACGTAAGGTAACCAGAGAGGACTGGGTCCAGGTGGGTGAGCTCCGCTGAGCGAGAGAGAGGAGAGAGGGATAAGGTGTGAATGAGAGGGAGAGAGAAAGAGAAGGGGTGGTGGAGAGGGTTGGGGCGATGGTGCCCTGATACAGCAGGTCTACCTACTGGTCCGGGTGGTCGAGCTCCACCGAGCGTATCAGAGAGCCCAGTCAGACCCAGACAGAGATGGATGGATGAGTGGAGAGAGAGGGAGAGAGAGGGATAAGAGAGTGGAGCAGAGAGATAAGGGAGTGGAGGAGAGAGAGAGAGAGATAAGGGAGTGGAGGAGAGGGAGAGAGAGGGATAAGGGAGTGGAGGAGAGGGAGAGAGAGGGATAAGGGAGTGGAGGAGAGGGAGAGAGAGGGATAAGGGAGTGGAGGAGAGGGAGAGAGAGGGATAAGGGAGTGGAGGAGAGAGAGAGAGATAAGGGAGTGGAGGAGAGGGAGAGAGAGGGATAAGGGAGTGGAGGAGAGGGATAAGGGAGCGGAGGAGAGAGAGAGAGATAAGGGAGTGGAGGAGAGGGAGAGAGAGAGAGGGATAAGGGAGTGGAGGAGAGGGAGGGAGAGGGATAAGGGAGTGGCGGAGAGAGGGAGAGAGAGGGATAAGGGAGTGGAGAGGAGAGGGAGAGAGAGAGAGAGAGAGAGAGAGAGAGAGAGAGAGAGGATAAGGGAGTGGAGGAGAGGGAGAGAGAGAGAAGCAGTGGGGTAGAGAGAGAGGGATAAGGGGTGAAGGAGATGGAGAGAGAGAGAGGGATAAGGGAGTGGAGGAGAGGAGAGGGAGAGAGAGAGAGAGAGAGAGGGGATAAGGGAGTGGAGGAGAGGAGAGAGAGAGAGAAGCAGTGGGGTAGAGAGAGGGGGATAAGGGGTGGAGATGGAGAGAGAAAGAGGGATAAGGGAGTGGAGGAGAGGAGAGGGAGAGAGAGAGAGAGAGAGAGAGAGAGAGAGAGGGATAAGGGAGTGGAGGAGAGGGAGAGAGAGAGAAGCAGTGGGGTAGAGAGAGAGGGATAAGGGGTGAAGGAGATGGAGAGAGAGAGGGATAAGGGAGTGGAGGAGAGGAGAGGAGAGGGAGAGAGAGAGAGAGAGAGAGAGAGAGAGAGAGGGGATAAGGGGTGGAGGAGAGGGAGAGAGAGAGAGGGATAAGGGAGTGGAGGAGAGGGAGAGAGAGAGAGGGGGATAAGGGAGTGGAGGAGAGGAGAGGGAGAGAGGGAAGCAGTGGGGTAGAGAGAGAGGGATAAGGGGTGGAGGAGAGGGAGAGAGAGAGAGGGATAAGGGAGTGGAGGAGAGGGAGAGAGAGAGAGAGAGGGATAAGGGAGTGGAGGAGAGGGAGAGAGAGAGAGAAGGGGTGGGGTAGAGAGAGAGGGATAAGGGAGTGGAGGAGAGGAGAGGGAGAGAGAGAGAGGGATAAGGGAGTGGAGGAGAGGAGAGGGAGAGAGAGAGAGGGATAAGGGAGTGGAGGAGAGGAGAGGGAGAGAGAAAGAGAAGGGGTGGGGGAGAGAGAGAGGGATAAGGGAGTGGAGGAGAGGAGAGAGAGAGAGAGAGCCCTGATACAGCAGATCTACCTACCATTGGGACAACATTAAAGGGAATGGGAAAGATCAGCAGTGGCACAGTTGATTTATTCTTTAATTTGGGATTGATGGTGAAGGATGAAGACTCATCTTGACATTAGACTACTTTTGTGTTCTCAAATTGTCTGACAACCTTTAGATTTTGGAGTGAACTGGAATGGTGACGGCAGCCATGACTGTGGAGAAAGGTTATGTTCATTAGTGCACATCGTAGCAAAACATTCTAAAATGTTCTGCAACGGAAAATGAAAAAGAGCATTGTACAAATCCAGGTATAGTCCCTCGGCGGCAGGTAGCCTAGCGGGTAGGAGAGTTGGGCCAGTAACCGAAAGGGGACAAAGTCGTTCTGCCCCTGAGCAAGGCAGTTAACCCACTGTTCCCGTGCACTGATGTCGATTAAGGCAGTCCCCCTGCACCCCTCTGATTCAGAGGGGTTGAGTTAAATGCGGAAGACACATTTCAGTTGAATGTGTTCAGTTGTACAACTGACTTGTTCCAGTCTGTTTATTTTCTTCATTTGGTGCCTAATGAAGACAACCCAGTTGTTCCTGTAGATGGTTAAACACAAGCACAACTCCCTCTGCTATCTACCGTGTAAATCCCTGAGGGTTCTGTTTTAAAGACCTGATAAGGAAGATAGTGACTCAATGGAGGCATTCTAGTGGAAGTACATTCCTCTGTTTATCTTTTCCCCTCTTTTGTTTCATTCTGTCTCTCTTGTTTACTTGTTCTTACACCATTTTAAAGTAGTTCCTCTGTGATATGGTAACTTCATTTTCATAAATTATGTCTTGTTCTTTTCTTCTTCCGTATTATTACATAAGTCATTGTGTGTGGGGCAGTTGTTCCCATATGCACACGCGCACACACACACACACACACACACACACACACACACACACACACACACACACACACACACACACACACACACACACACACACACACACACACACACACACACACAATGTTCCTTCAACATTGCTCCCTGACAGAATCTAAATGTCTCCCACCACACCCAATCACCTCCCCCCCTTACTCCCTCCCTATCCTATGGATATGTGAGCTACATAACCCTCTCCTCTCTCTCCTCTCTCTCCTCGTCCCCCTGAAATAAGCAGCAGTATCAGTCCTCTATCATATCATAGCTGTGCTCCCAGAGGTGGCTGGCTGGGGATCAGCATCACATTCTGGCTGCCACCAGAGAATCTGGAACATCCACTCCCCAGGCCAAGCCCTGTCCGCCTGCACCCATCCCAGCCAAGCCCTGTCAGCCTGCACCCATCCCAGCCAAGACTTCAGAGATGTGGCTCAGTGCTGAGGCTCTCTGTTTCTCTCTTTATACTCCACTATTTCTCTATTCGTCTCTCTCTCTCTCTCTCCCTCTCTCTCTCCCCTCTCTACCTCTCTCTCACTCTCTCTCTCTCTCTCCACCTCTCTCTCTCTCTCTCTCTCTCTCTCTCTCTCTCTCTCTCTCTCTCTCTCTCTCTCTCTCTCTCTCCTCTCTCTCTCCCTCTCCCTCCATCCACCTCTCTCTCTCCTTCTCCCTCTCCACCTCCCTCTCTCTCTCTCCTTTCTCTCTCTCCTCTCTCTCTCTCTCTCCCTCCCTCTTCACCTCTCTCTCTCCACCTCTCTCTCTCTCCCTCTCCACCTCTCCACCTCTCTCTCTCCCCTCCCTCTCTTTCTCTCTCTGTCTCCACCTTTCTCTCTCTCCACCTCTCTCTCTCCCTATCACTCTACCTATTTCTATCTTTCCCTCCCTCTCTCTATCTATCTCTCTCTATCCCGCTATCTCTCTTTCTTGCTCTCCCTCCCTCTCCCCCTCTCTCCAACTCTCCCTCTCTCTCCACATCTATCTATCTATCTATCTATCTATCTATCTATCTATCTATCTATCTATCTATCTATCTATCTATCTATCTATCTCTCTCTCTCTCTCTCTCTCTCCACCTCCCTCCCTCTCTCTCCACCTCTCTCTCTCTCCCCCTCTCTCTCTCTCCACCTCTCTCTCTCTCCACCTCTCTCTCTCTCTCCCTCCCTCCCTCTCTCTCCACCTCCCTCCCTCTCTCTCCACCTCCCTCCCTCTCTCTCCACCTCTCTCTCTCTCCACCTCTCTCTCTCTCTCTCTCCCACTATCTATCTATCTCTTGCTCTCTATCTATCTCTCTTTCTCGCTCCCTTCCAACTTAAAACAGAGCGCTCTGCTCAGTGCTGTATGTGTGTGTGTGTGTGAAACCTCCCATCGTAGTGTAGGGTCCATTAAACTGTGGTGAAGATGTCTCTCATTAGGCAGAATGTAAATCTACCGTTGACTGGGGGAGAAGTGATATTGCTGCTGGTGTTAACGCCACAAACAAAGTATGCGCACGCGGAAACACACACACACACACACACATGCTAGTGCAGCACACACATGCACGCAAGCCCACACACAAATGCCTCAGTGTGTACTGGGACATTCCACTTTGTGGTATTAGTGTCTAGTAATATGTGATTTTATGATAACCCTCAATATGTCCTAGCCCAAGACAAGCCCTTTATCCATACTGATGATAACCCTCAATATGTCCTAGCCCAAGACAAGCCCTTTATCCATACTGATGATAACCCTCAATATGTCCTAGCCCAAGACAAGCCCTTTATCCATACTGATGATAACCCTCAATATGTCCTAGCCCAAGAC
This sequence comes from Oncorhynchus keta, assembly GCF_023373465.1. Classification (NCBI taxonomy): domain Eukaryota; kingdom Metazoa; phylum Chordata; class Actinopteri; order Salmoniformes; family Salmonidae; genus Oncorhynchus; species Oncorhynchus keta. Next base: position 30,094,407 of record NC_068425.1, on the reverse strand, counting down.
AAGCCCTTTATCCATACTGATGATAACCCTCAATATGTCCTAGCCCAAGACAAGCCCTTTATCCATACTGATGATAACCCTCAATATGTCCTAGCCCAAGACAAGCCCTTTATCCATACTGATGATAACCCTCAATATGTCCTAGCCCAAGACAAGCCCTTTATCCATACTGATGATAACCCTCAATATGTCCTAGCCCAAGACAAGCCCTTTATCCATACTGATGATAACCCTCAATATGTCCTAGCTCAAGACAAGCCCTTTATCCATACTGATGATAACCCTCAATATGTCCTAGCTCAAGACAAGCCCTTTATCCATACTGATGATAACCCTCAATATGTCCTAGCTCAAGACAAGCCCTTTATCCATACTGATGATAACCCTCAATATGTCCTAGCTCAAGACAAGCCCTTTATTCATACTGTTGATAACCCTCTATATGTCCTAGCCCAAGACAAGCCCTTTATCCATACTGATGATAACCCTCAATATGTCCTAGCCCAAGACAAGCCCTTTATCCATACTGATGATAACCCTCAATATGTCCTAGCTCAAGACAAGCCCTTTATCCATACTGATGATAACCCTCAATATGTCCTAGCCCAAGACAAGCCCTTTATCCATACTGATGATAACCCTCAATATGTCCTAGCCCAAGACAAGCCCTTTATCCATACTGATGATAACCCTCAATATGTCCTAGCTCAAGACAAGCCCTTTATCCATACTGATGATAACCCTCAATATGTCCTAGCCCAAGACAAGCCCTTTATCCATACTGATGATAACCCTCAATATGTCCTAGCCCAAGACAAGCCCTTTATCCATACTGATGATAACCCTCAATATGTCCTAGCCCAAGACAAGCCCTTTATCCATACTGATGATAACCCTCAATATGTCCTAGCTCAAGACAAGCCCTTTATCCATACTGATGATAACCCTCAATATGTCCTAGCTCAAGACAAGCCCTTTATCCATACTGATGATAACCCTCAATATGTCCTAGCCCAAGACAAGCCCTTTATCCATACTGATGATAACCCTCAATATGTCCAAGCCCAAGACAAGCCCTTTATCCATACTGTTGATAACCCTCTATATGTCCTAGCTCAAGACAAGCCCTTTATCCATACTGACGATAACCCTCAATATGTCCTAGCCCAAGACAAGCCCTTTATCCATACTGATGATAACCCTCAATATGTCCTAGCTCATGACAAGCCCTTTATCCATACTGATGATAACCCTCAATATGTCCTAGCCCAAGACAAGCCCTTTATCCATACTGATGATAACCCTCAATATGTCCTAGCTCAAGACAAGCCCTTTATCCATACTGATGATAACCCTCAATATGTCCTAGCCCAAGACAAGCCCTTTATCCATACTGATGATAACCCTCAATATGTCCTAGCCCAAGACAAGCCCTTTATCCATACTGATGATAACCCTCAATATGTCCTAGCCCAAGACAAGCCCTTTATTCATACTGATGATAACCCTCAATATGTCCTAGCCCAAGACAAGCCCTTTATCCATACTGATGATAACCCTCAATATGTCCTAGCCCAAGACAAGCCCTTTATTCATACTGATGATAACCCTCAATATGTCCTAGCCCAAGACAAGCCCTTTATCCATACTGATGATAACCCTCAATATGTCCTAGCCCAAGACAAGCCCTTTATTCATACTGATGATAACCCTCAATATGTCCTAGCCCAAGACAAGCCCTTTATCCATACTGATGATAACCCTCAATATGTCCTAGCCCAAGACAAGCCCTTTATTCATACTGATGATAACCCTCAATATGTCCTAGCCCAAGACAAGCCCTTTATCCATACTGATGATAACCCTCAATATGTCCTAGCCCAAGACAAGCCCTTTATCCATACTGATGATAACCCTCAATATGTCCTAGCCCAAGACAAGCCCTTTATCCATACTGATGATAACCCTCAATATGTCCTAGCCCAAGACAAGCCCTTTATCCATACTGATGATAACCCTCAATATGTCCTAGCCCAAGACAAGCCCTTTATCCATACTGATGATAACCCTCAATATGTCCTAGCCCAAGACAAGCCCTTTATCCATACTGATGATAACCCTCAATATGTCCTAGCCCAAGACAACCCAGCTCAGACCATCCAGCCCCACCCTAACCCTCCTCATGTCTTTGATGGACAGATTAAAAAAGAAAAGCTGTGTACTAAATGAAATCTTATTGGTCACATACACATGGTTAGCAGATGTTATTGGTCACATACACATGGTTAGCAGATGTTATTGGTCACATACACATGGTTAGCAGATGTTATTGGTCACATACACATGGTTAGCAGATGTTATTGGTCACATACACATGGTTAGCAGATGTTATTGGTCACATACACATGGTTAGCAGATGTTATTGGTCACATACACATGGTTAGCAGATGTTATTGGTCACATACACATGGTTAGCAGATGTTATTGGTCACATACACATGGTTAGCAGATGTTATTGGTCAAATACACATGGTTAGCAGATGTTATTGGTCAAATACACATGGTTATCAGATGTTATTGGTCACATACACATGGTTAGCAGATGTTATTGGTCAAATACAGATGGTTAGCAGATGTTATTGGTCACATACACATGGTTAGCAGATGTTATTGGTCAAATACACATGGTTAGCAGATGTTATTGGTCACATACACATGGTTAGCAGATGTTATTGGTCACATACACATGGTTAGCAGATGTTATTGGTCAAATACACATGGTTAGCAGATGTTATTGGTCAAATACACATGGTTATCAGATGTTATTGGTCACATACACATGCTTAGCAGATGTTATTGGTCACATACACATGGTTAGCAGATGTTATTGGTCACATACACATGGTTAGCAGATGTTATTGGTCACATACACATGGTTAGCAGATGTTATTGGTCAAATACACATGGTTATCAGATGTTATTGGTCAAATACACATGGTTAGCAGATGTTATTGGTCAAATACACATGGTTAGCAGATGTTATTGGTCAAATACACATGGTTATCAGATGTTATTGGTCACATACACATGCTTAGCAGATGTTATTGGTCACATACACATGGTTAGCAGATGTTATTGGTCACATACACATGGTTAGCAGATGTTATTGGTCACATACACATGGTTAGCAGATGTTATTGGTCAAATACACATGGTTATCAGATGTTATTGGTCAAATACACATGGTTAGCAGATGTTATTGGTCAAATACACATGGTTATCAGATGTTATTGGTCAAATACACATGGTTAGCAGATGTTATTGGTCAAATACACATGGTTATCAGATGTTATTGGTCACATACACATGCTTAGCAGATGTTATTGGTCACATACACATGGTTAGCAGATGTTATTGGTCACATACACATGGTTAGCAGATGTTATTGGTCACATACACATGGTTAGCAGATGTTATTGGTCACATACACATGGTTAGCAGATGTTATTGGTCACATACACATGGTTAGCAGATGTTATTGGTCACATACACATGCTTAGCAGATGTTATTGCGGTGTAGTGAAATGCTTGTGTTCCTAGCGCCAACAGTGCAGTAATATCTAACGATACACAACAATACAAGTAAAATAATGGAATTCAGAAATATATAAATATTAGGATGTGCAATGTAGGAGTGGCGTTGCCAGGTTAGTCGAGGTAATTTGTAAAGTGACATTGCATAGGTAATAAACAGCGAGTGTGTGCCGGCTAGTGATGGCTATTTAACAGTCTGCTGGCCTTTTTCAGTCGCTGAGTCCCAGCTTTGATGCACCTGTACTGACCTTTCCTTCTGGATGACAGCAGGGTGAACAGGCAGTGGATCTGGTGGTTGATGTCCTTGATGATCTTTATGGCCTTCCTGTGACATCGGATGCCGTAGGTGTCCTGGAGAACAGGTAGTTTGCCCCCGGTGATGCGTTGGGCAGACCGCACCACCCTCTGGAGAGCCTTGTGGTTGCGGGCGGTGCAGTTGCCGTACCAGGTGGTGATACAGCCCGACAGGATGCTCTCAATGGTGCATCTGTAAAAGTTAGTGAGGGTCTTAGGGACCAAGCTGAATTTTAGCCTCCTGAAGTTGAAGAGGTGCTGTTATGCCTTCTTCACCACACTGTCTGTGTGGGTGGACCATTTCCGAATGTCAGTGATGTGTACGCCGCGGCTCCATCAATGTGGATGGGGGCGTGCTCGCTCTGCTGTTTCCTGAAGTCCGTGATCACATCATCCCTGTAGGCTTTCTCGTCGTTGTTGGTGATCAAGCCCACTACTGTTGTCATCTAGAAACTTGATGATTGAGTTGGAGGCATGCATGGCCACGCAGTCATGAGTGAACAGGGAGTACAGGAGGGGGCTGAGCATGCACCCTTGTGGGTTCCCTGTGTTGAGGATCAGCGGAGTGGAGATGTTGTTTCCTACCTTCATCACCTGGGGGCGGCCCGTCAGGAACTCCAGGACCCAGATGCACAGGGCGGGGTTCAGACCCAGGGCCCCGAGCTTAATGATGAATTTGGAGGGTACTATGGTGTTGAAGGCTGAGCTGTAGTTAATGAACAGCATTCTGACATAGATATTTCTCTTGTCCATATGGGATCAGGCAGTGTGCAGTGCGATGACGATTGCATCATCTGTGGATATTTTGGGGCGGTAAGCACATTACTGTGGGTTTTAGGGTGTAAGGTATGGTGGAGGTGATATGATCCTTGACTAGCCTCTCAAAGCACTTCATGATGACAGAAGTGAGTCCTACGGGGCGGTAGTCATTTATTTCAGTTACCTTAGCTTTCTTGGGAACAGGAACAATGGTGGCCATCTTGAAGCATGTGGAGACAACAGACTGGGATAGGGATTGTTTGAATATGTCCTAAACACTCCAGCCAGCTGGTCTGCGCATGCTCTGAGGATGCGGTTAGGGATGTCATCTGGACCATGGGATCATAATGGGATCATTCACCTGTGGACCATGGGATCATTCACCTGTGGACCATGGGATCATTGTGAGATCATTCACCTGTGGACCATGGGATCATTGTGAGATCATTCACCTGTGGACCATGGGATCATTGTGGGATCATTCACCTGTGGACCATGGGATCATTCACCTGTGGACCATGGGATCATTGTGAGATCATTCACCTGTGGACCATGGGATCATTGTGAGATCATTCACCTGTGGACCATGGGATCATTGTGGGATCATTCACCTGTGGACCATGGGATCATTCACCTGTGGACCATGGGATCATTGTGAGATCATTCACCTGTGGACCATGGGATCATTATGGGATCATTCACCTGTGGACCATGGGATCATTGTGAGATCATTCACCTGTGGACCATGGGATCATTGTGAGATCATTCACCTGTGGAATGGGACCATTGTGAGATCATTCACCTGTGGACCATGGGACCATTGTGGGATCATTCACCTGTGGACCATGGGACCATTGTGAGATCATTCACCTGTGGACCATGGGATCATTGTGAGATCATCCAGCTGTGGACCATGGGACCATTGTGGGATCATTCACCTGTGCTCCTCTTGAAGCACTGTGAAGATTGTATCCCACTCTCAGATCTCCCCCCCCTCTCTCTCTCTCCTTCCCTTCTTCTCTATCTGTCTCCTCCTTCTTTCCTTCTCTCAGTGTTATTAAGTCAACAAGTGGATTGTGTGTCAACAGGTGAAACTGTATCTGCGGACTGAAAGGGGCTCTGTGAGGCCGTGTGTGTGTGTGTGTGTGTGTGTGTGTGTGTGTGTGTGTGTGTGTGTGTGTGTGTGTGTGTGTGTGTGTGTGTGTGTGTGTGTGTGTGTGTGTGTGTGTGTGTGTGTGTGTGTGTGTGTGTGTGTGTGTGTGTGTGTGTGTGTGTGTGTGTGTGTGAGCTAAGTAGGCCATCCAGTGACCGCAGTTCTGGGTTGTGTGTGAGAGAGACCAAGCAAGAGTGAGAGATTAGGGTGTTTAAGTCCACCACAGCTTTCCCACCTCCATCACCCCTTAATCAAAGGGAAGTCACACACACCACAGACGGAGAGAGAGAGAAGGGAGGGAGAGAGAGATAGGAGAGATAGAAGGCTTTTAGTGTCCCTTCCTCTGGCTTAGAGGGGATCAAATGCTCAGGGGGGTCCAGCCATCAGAGCTAAGACCCAGGAAACAAGGAGGGGGGAGAGATGGAGGGATGGGGATTGAGGGGAAGAGGACATTTGGGGTAAGGAGGAACAGGGGGAACAAGAAACAAGATATAGAGATATGGATGAAGTAGATTGAAAGGGGAGGGTGAAGGGAGAGAAACAGAAGGGGAGAGGAGGGCGAATGAGGTGAGTGGGTTGGAAAGGGAAACTGGAGAGATGTGGGGAGAAAGGAGGTAGAGGTGTGAGTGGGTTGGAAAGGGAAACTGGAGAGATGTGGGGAGAAATGAGGTAGAGGTGTGAGTGGGCTGGAAAGGGAAACTGGAGAGATGTGGGGAGAAAGGAGGTCGAGGTGTGAGTGGGTTGGAAAGGGAAACTGGAGAGATGTGGGGAGAAAGGAGGTAGAGATGTGAGTGGGTTGGAAAGGGAAACTGGAGAGATGTGGGGAGAAATGAGGTAGAGGTGTGAGTGGGCTGGAAAGGGAAACTGGAGAGATGTGGGGAGAAAGGAGGTCGAGGTGTGAGTGGGTTGGAAAGGGAAACTGGAGAGATGTGGGGAGAAAGGAGGTAGAGGTGTGAGTGGGCTGGAAAGGGAAACTGGAGAGATGTGGGGAGAAAGGAGGTCGAGGTGTGAGTGGGTTGGAAAGGGAAACTGGAGAGATGTGGGGAGAAAGGAGGTAGAGGTGTGAGTGGGTTGGAAAGGGAAACTGGAGAGATGTGGGGAGAAAGGAGGTAGAGGTGTGAGTGGGCTGGAAAGGGAAACTGGAGAGATGTGGGGAGAAATGAGGTAGAGGGGGATGGAGGAGAGAGAAGAGGGGGGTGAAGGAGAGAGAAGAGGGGAGTGAAGGAGAGGTGTGTAGTGGAGACAGCCGTCCGGTCAGGGAGGGACCTCTGTGTTTGACCCTATAATGGAGGGTAATGATCCACGATGAGGGAGTCGTGTTCACACCCATGTCCACCTCTACCCTGAGCCCTGTCTGTAACTAGAGACCCTAATCCCTCACACTAACCCCTCACATTAACCCCTCACACCCCTCCTCACACTCACTCTAACCCCTCTTCCTAACCACACACACACCTCAACCTCACACTAACCCCTCACATTTACCCCTCACACCCCTCCTCACCCTAACCCCTCACCCTCACACCCCTCCTCACACTCACCCTAACCCCTCTTCCTAACCACACACACACCTCAACCTCACACTAACCCCTCACAGCCTTTCTCACACTTAATGACCTCACTACAAAGAGTTCCAAGTAGGGCCTGGTTTCATATGAGTGGACTATAGCCACGGCCCAACATGTATGGCAGCAGCAGACTAAGGGGACTAGAACTAGGACTGTGTCCTGGTCAGGTCACATGGTCAGGTAAAGCACTTGGTCCTAGCTAAGGACGTAGGATCTTAAAGAGGCTTCTGAAGTTTCTCATTTCCAGGCTTGAGTTTGTCTTAACTAAAAATGGATCAACCCCTACAAAATGTGATAATGCAACACAATAATTCCCATGTCCTGTTGCTGCAGGATTATTAGGATCCTATTCTCTGATTGGCCATAGATACTTTTGTTCAGACAGTCCAATCATGCCTTTTCTGTGAAATGTGATGAAATATGATGATCTTACAGTAAGTGTTATGTTGACCAACAATATGCCCATGGAGCTACACACATTACCCACACACAGTATTGTGGGAGGCTGTTACAGCCCACGGAGCCCCTCTCACAGTATCTGTCTGTCTGTGTGTGTGTCTCTCTCTCCAGGTATATGTGAACGGAGAGTGGGTGACCAGTATCGGGGAGGGGGGCAGCTTTGGGGAGCTGGCCCTGATCTACGGGACCCCCCGAGCCGCCACCGTCAAGGCCAAGACTGACATGAAGCTGTGGGGCATCGACCGGGACAGCTACCGACGCATCCTCATGGTACAGATACACACATGTAGAAACACACACACACACACACACACACACACACACACACACACACACACACACACACACACACACACACACACACACACACACACACACACACAGAAAGGCATAAACAGACACACAACCGTAGCAGCTACTGACACATCCTCAAAGTACATAAGAGACACACATACAGTACACCTGGCACAGCTGTCCTCTGCCTCTGTCCAGACACCAACCTGTCTGACTCTACTGCCTCTGTCCAGACACCAACCTGTCTGACTCTACTGCCTCTGTCCAGACACCAATCTGTCTGACTCTACTGCCTCTATCCAGACACCAATCTGTCTGACTCTACTGCCTCTGTCCAGACACCAATCTGTCTGACTCTACTGCCTCTGTCCAGACACCAACCTGTCTGACTCTACTGCCTCTGTCCAGACACCAATCTGTCTGACTCTACTGCCTCTGTCCAGACACCAACCTGTCTGACTCTACTGCCTTTGTCCAGACACCAATCTGTCTGACTCTACTGCCTCTGTCCAGACACCAATCTGTCTGACTCTACTGCCTCTGTCCAGACACCAAACTGTCTGACTCTACTGCCTCTGTCCAGACACCAACCTGTCTGACTCTACTGCCTCTGTCCAGACACCAACCTGTCTGACTCTACTGCCTCTGTCCAGACACCAACCTGTCTGACTCTACTGCCTCTGTCCAGACACCAATCTGTCTGACTCTACTGCCTCTGTCCAGACACCAACCTGTCTGACTCTACTGCCTCTGTCCAGACACCAATCTGTCTGACTCTACTGCCTCTGTCCAGACACCAATCTGTCTGACTCTACTGCCTCTGTCCAGACACCAACCTGTCTGACTTTACTGCCTCTGTCCAGACACCAATCTGTCTGACTCTACTGCCTCTGTCCAGACACCAACCTGTCTGACTCTACTGCCTCTGTCCAGACACCAATCTGTCTGACTCTACTGCCTCTGTCCAGACACCAATCTGTCTGACTCTACTGCCTCTGTCCAGACACCAAACTGTCTGACTCTACTGCCTCTGTCCAGACACCAACCTGTCTGACTCTACTGCCTCTGTCCAGACACCAACCTGTCTGACTCTACTGCCTCTGTCCAGACACCAACCTGTCTGACTCTACTGCCTCTGTCCAGACACCAACCTGTCTGACTCTACTGCCTCTGTCCAGACACCAATCTGTCTGACTCTACTGCCTCTGTCCAGACACCAATCTGTCTGACTCTACTGCCTCTGTCCACACACCAATCTGTCTGACTCTACTGCCTCTGTCCAGACACCAACCTGTCTGACTCTACTGCCTCTGGCCAGACACCAACCTGACTGACTCCCAAATGGCTCCCTATTCCCTTTATAGTGCAGTGCTTTTACCCCTCAGGGCCCTCAGCCTCTGGAGAGTTTCTGCAGTCTATTGTGTCAGATCATATTGTGTTGGATTGTTCTGTCTAACACAGACCACCCTCTCCTCCTCAACCACTGCACTCAGTACAGCAGAGGAACAGTAGCCTGTCTAACACAGACCACCCTCTCCTCCTCAACCATCCACTCAGTACAGCAGAGAAACAGTAGCCTGTCTAACACAGACCACCCTCTCCTCCTCAACCATCCACTCAGTACAGCAGAGGAACAGTAGCCTGTCTAACACAGACCACCCTCTCCTCCTCAACCACTGCACTCAGTACAGCAGAGGAACAGTAGCCTGTCTAACACAGACCACCCTCTCCTCCTCAACCATCTACTCAGTACAGCAGAGGAACAGTAGCCTGTCTAACACAGACCACCCTCTCCTCCTCAACCATCCACTCAGTACAGCAGAGGAACAGTAGCCTGTCTAACACAGACCACCCTCTCCTCCTCAACCATCCACTCAGTACAGCAGAGGAACAGTAGCCTGTATAACACAGACCACCCTCTCCTCCTCAACCACTGCACTCAGGACAGCAGAGGAACAGTAGCCTGTCTAACACAGACCACCCTCTCCTCCTCAACCACTGCACTCAGTACAGCAGAGAAACAGTAGCCTGTCTAACACAGACCACCCTTCACACAGACCACCCTCTCCTCCTCAACCATCTACTCAGTACAGCAGAGGAACAGTAGCCTGTCTAACACAGACCACCCTCTCCTCCTCAACCACTGCACTCAGTACAGCAGAGGAACAGTAGCCTGTCTAACACAGACCACCCTTCACACTGACCACCCTCTCCTCCTCAACCATCCACTCAGTACAGCAGAGAAACAGTAGCCTGTCTAACACAGACCACCCTCTCCTCCTCAACCATCCACTCAGTACAGCAGAGAAACAGTAGCCTGTCAACACAGACCACCCTCTCCTCCTCAACCACTGCACTCAGTACAGCAGAGGAACAGTAGCCTGTCTAACACAGACCACCCTCTCCTCCTCAACCATCCACT
>NC_068425.1:30038864-30076364 GCF_023373465.1 Oncorhynchus keta | reverse complement strand
CTCGCTCAACAACATTCTGGCTCTCGACTGGTCTGTGTACTCGCTGCACTCATCCTCTGCTCGCTCAACAACATTCTGGCTCTCGACTGGTCTGTGTACTCGCTGCACTCATCCTCTGCTCGCTCAACAACATTCTGGCTCTCGACTGGTCTGTGTACTCGCTGTACTCATCCTCTGCCTGCTCAACAATATTCTGGCTCTTGACTGGTCTGTGTACTTGCTGCACTCATCCTCTGCTCGCTCAACAACAATCTGGCTCTCGACTGGTCTGTGTACTCGCTGCACTCATCCTCTGCTCGCTCAACAACATTCTGGCTCTCGACTGGTCTGTGTACTCGCTGCACTCATCCTCTGCCCGCTCAACAACATTCTGGCTCTCGACTGGTCTGTGTACTTGCTGCACTCATCCTCTGCTCGCTCAACAACATTCTGGCTCTCGACTGGTCTGTGTACTCGCTGCACTCATCCTCTGCTCGCTCAACAACATTCTGGCTCTCGACTGGTCTGTGTACTCGCTGCACTCATCCTCTGCTCGCTCAACAACATTCTGGCTCTCGATTGGTCTGTGTACTCGCTGCACTCATCCTCTGCTCGCTCAACAACATTCTGGCTCTCGATTGGTCTGTGCGCTGGCCGCACTCATCCTCTGCTCGCTCAACCACATTCTGTCTCTCGACTGGTCTGTGCGCTCTCCGCACTCATCCTCTGCTCGCAGGACACATCCTCTAAGCTCTCGACTCTCGACTTTGCTAGCTCAATGATGTTTCATCTTGCTCGACAGCGCCATCTTGCACGCAATGGACTTTAGAGGCTGATTTGATGCCATAGAGACCGCGGACGTCACCGACTCTCTTTTAATGTGAGCAGGTTTAATGTGAGTGGGTTTAATGTGAGTGGGTTTAATGTGAGCGGGTTTAATGTGAGCGGGTTTAATGTGAGCGGGTTTAATGTGAGCGGGTTTAATGTGAGCGGGTTTAATGTGAGCGGGTTTAATGTGAGTGGGTTTAATGTGAGCGGGTTTAATGTGAGCGGGTTTAATGTGAGCGGGTTTAATGTGAGCGTGGGTTTAATGTGAGTGGGTTTAATGTGAGTGGGTTTAATGTGAGTGGGTTTAATGTGAGTGGGTTTAACGTGAGTGGGTTTAATGTGAGCGGGTTTAATGTGAGTGGGTTAAACGTGAGCAGGTTTAATGTGAGTGGGTTTAATGTGAGTGGGTTTAAAGTGAGCAGGTTTAATGTGAGTGGGTTTAAAGTGAGCGGGTTTAATGTGAGTGGGTTTAACGTGAGTGGGTTTAATGTGAGTGGGTTTAATGTGAGTGGGTTTAATGTGAGCGGGTTTAATGTGAGCGGGTTTAATGTGAGCGGGTTTAATGTGAGCGGGTTTAATGTGAGCGGTTTAATGAGTGGGTTTAATGTGAGCGGGTTTAATGTGAGTGGGTTTAAAGTGAGCAGGTTTAATGTGAGTGGGTTTAACGTGAGTGGGTTTAATGTGAGTGGGTTAAACGTGAGCGGGTTTAATGTGAGCGGGTTTAATGTGAGCGGGTTTAATGTGAGCGGGTTTAATGTGAGTGGGTTAAACGTGAGCGGGTTTAATGTGAGTGGGTTTAATGTGAGTGGGTTTAATGTGAGTGGGTTTAACGTGAGCGGGTTTAATGTGAGCGGGTTTAATGTGAGTGGGTTTAATGTGAGCGGGTCAGAGATGTAATCTGAGGGCTACTGATCCCGTCTTTGAGCGTCCCAGACGTCCTGATATTTTCAAACCTGTTTGATTTTATCGGCACAAAATCTGCAATGCTCTTCTAGTGTGAGATGTACAACGACAGGTTTTGAGAACGGTGTTCAGCAATAGCCAATGAGAGGTCTCCAGAGAAGACGCCAGGGAGACGATGAGGTTGTATTGCACATAAACTAACGTAGCAGGAGTAAATAAACGTAGATCCCCTCGGTGCTGGTCTGGATGAGAATATTAACAAAAAGGAGCCTTAACATCTTTCCAGCATCCGGTTGTTGTGGACTCGGCAGAGGCTCTATCACATATAGTATTCTTAATGGTATGGTATCTCATCACCCAGAATGTGTGTACTGAGTCTCAGACAGGAGTGATGACTCGCCCTACTACTGCTATGCATTTGTCCTTAACTTTGTTTACACTAAATCAAAGCCAAAGTGAAATTGTTACAGCTCAGAAGTTCTCAAGTAATATTATTCAATACAACATGGAAGTTATTGGCTAAGTATTTCAACTCTTTATGGCAAGCATGAATGCCTGACTGAAATGTTTATGAGCCACAGCTCATTCTAGCTAATCTAGTAACATCATCACTGTATCACATCATTGTTTTGGCAAGGCAGCGTGGTATGGAGAATCCTCACGACCAAGTGAAGAATGTTGTAGTGTGTGACCCCTGTACTGTGCCACATCGTTTACGTTGGCAAGACAAACAAATACAGGAAAGATGGTTGTTTATGAGAGGCTCAGCGATGTTAGGATTTAGAAAGTCGTGTAGTGTATGCCTGGCATAAGTCTAACTACAGTAATAGATGTTACTGTTTCATCAGGGAGCCACAAACATAATGTCAACAAATGGAATCACTGAATACACGTTATGTTTATAATTGAATCCAGCCACAGACCAGAAAGAAGCTAAACAAATCATGTTGTATTTGAATTTCACATTGTTTAAAGTTGAGAGATATCATTCAGGCAAGGTAATGAGACTGGGGTATACGATAATATGGGAAAGACAGCCTCATGTATAGACCCCCTAAGACCAAGGACATACAAACCCATCAGAGGAACTGTTTGTAATTAAACCAGCTACCCAAATCATTCATGTCAGTGGTTGACAGTATACAGGTATTATTGCATGCTGAGGAACCAATCGCAGTGAAATGAGATTACATCTGGTCATGATCAGTTTCTTATATGTCATTCAGGTAAGTTTAGTAGATTGACTTGGTATCATCGTTGGTGTAGTTGATTGGCTTGGTATCATCGTTGGTGTAGTTGATTGGCTTGGTATCATCGTTGGTGTAGCTGATTGGCTTGGTATCATCGTTGGTGTAGTTGATTGGCTTGGTATCATCGTTGGTGTAGCTGATTGGCTTGGTATCATCGTTGGTGTAGTTGATTGGCTTGGTATCATCGTTGGTGTAGCTGATTGGCTTGGTATCATCGTTGGTGTAGTTGGTTGGCTTGGTATCATCGTTGGTGTAGTTGATTGGCTTGGTATCATCGTTGGTGTAGCAGATTGGCTTGGTATCATCGTTGGTGTAGTTGGTTGGCTTGGTATCATCGTTGGTGTAGCTGATTGGCTTGGTATCATCGTTGGTGTAGCTGATTGGCTTGGTATCATCGTTGGTGTAGTTGATTGGCTTGGTATCATCGTTGGTGTAGCTGATTGGCTTGGTATCATCGTTGGTGTAGTTGGTTGGCTTGGTATCATCGTTGGTGTAGTTGATTGGCTTGGTATCATCGTTGGTGTAGCTGATTGGCTTGGTATCATCGTTGGTGTAGTTGATTGGCTTGGTATCATCGTTGGTGTAGTTGATTGGCTTGGTATCATCGTTGGTGTAGCTGATTGGCTTGGTATCATCGTTGGTGTAGTTGATTGGCTTGGTATCATCGTTGGTGTAGTTGATTGGCTTGGTATCATCGTTGGTGTAGCTGATTGGCTTGGTATCATCGTTGGTGTAGTTGGTTGGCTTGGTATCATCGTTGGTGTAGTTGATTGGCTTGGTATCATCGTTGGTGTAGCTGATTGGCTTGGTATCATCGTTGGTGTAGTTGGTTGGCTTGGTATCATCGTTGGTGTAGTTGATTGGCTTGGTATCATCGTTGGTGTAGCAGATTGGCTTGGTATCATCGTTGGTGTAGTTGGTTGGCTTGGTATCATCGTTGGTGTAGTTGGTTGGCTTGGTATCATCGTTGGTGTAGTTGGTTGGCTTGGTATCATCGTTGGTGTAGCAGATTGGCTTGGTATCATCGTTGGTGTAGCTGATTGGCTTGGTATCATCGTTGGTGTAGCAGATTGGCTTGGTATCATCGTTGGTGTAGCTGATTGGCTTGGTATCATCGTTGGTGTAGTTGGTTGGCTTGGTATCATCGTTGGTGTAGCAGATTGGCTTGGTATCATCGTTGGTGTAGCAGATTGGCTTGGTATCATCGTTGGTGTAGCTGATTGGCTTGGTATCATCGTTGGTGTAGCAGATTGGCTTGGTATCATCGTTGGTGTAGCAGATTGGCTTGGTATCATCGTTGGTGTAGCAGATTGGCTTGGTATCATCGTTGGTGTAATTGGTTGGCTTGGTATCATCGTTGGTGTAGTTGATTGGCTTGGTATCATCGTTGGTGTAGTTGGTTGGCTTGGTATCATCGTTGGTGTAGTTGATTGGCTTGGTATCATCGTTGGTGTAGCTGATTGGCTTGGTATCATCGTTGGTGTAGTTGATTGGCTTGGTATCATCGTTGGTGTAGCTGATTGGCTTGGTATCATCGTTGGTGTAGCTGATTGGCCAGCAAGCAAAAGTTGACGTTACATGTCGTTCACTTTAGGGGAAACTGCTCCAGCCACTAACTGTAGTTAGTTGAAATAAAGGGTTATCGGCTGAATGTGGAAGTGCATCGGACAGGCCTTGGACTTTGAAACCCCACTCCCACCATGACGTATAGCACTGCCCACCAGGCGAAATGGAGTGGAAAGAGTGTGTCCCGAAGGAGAAACAGAGAGAGAGAGAGAAGCCTGTGGGTTTCATGTTGGACAAAGATGAAGGCAATGTAGGTGGATGGATATTACAGTGGATGGGTTGGCTGGCCATGTGCCACACCTCAGGCTGGTTCCACCCAAGACAGAGGTGGATAAAGAGCAGGAATTCACAGGCGAAGTGAAATGCAGAGTGAAGGATGGCTAAGGCATGGTCAACAGAAAGAGGAGCTAACCTACAGCACCTGACTGAACTGACTGACATTCACTCCAGAAAGACAATCCCTTGTCTTCATCCAGAAAGAGATTACCTTGTCTCCATCCAGAAAGACATTCCCTTGTCTCCATCCAGAAAGACATACCCTTGTCTCCATCCAGAAAGAAAGACATTCCCTTGTCTCATCCAGAAAGACATTCCCTTGTCTCATCCAGAAAGACATTCCCTTGTCTCCATCCAGAAAGACATTCCCTTGTCTCCATCCAGAAAGACATTCCCTTGTCTCCATCCAGAAAGACATTCCCTTATCTCCATCCAGAAAGACATTCCCTTATCTCCATCCAGAAAGACATTCCCTTGTCTCCATCCAGAAAGACATTCCCTTGTCTCCATCCAGAAAGACATTCCCTTGTCTCCATCCAGAAAGACATTCCCTTGTCTCCATCCAGAAAGACATTCCCTTGTCTCCATTCAGAAAGACATTCCCTTGTCTCCATCCAGAAAGACATTCCCTTATCTCCATCCAGAAAGACATTCCCTTATCTCCATCCAGAAAGACATTCCCTTGTCTCCATTCAGAAAGACATTCCCTTGTCTCCATCCAGAAAGACATTCCCTTGTCTCCATCCAGAAAGACATTCCCTTGACTCCATCCAGAAAGACATTCCCTTGTCTCCATCCAGAAAGACATTCCATTGTCTCCATCCAGAAAGACATTCCCTTGTCTCCATCCAGAAAGACATTCCCTTGTCTCCATCCAGAAAGACATTCCCTTGACTCCATCCAGAAAGACATTCCCTTGACTCCATCCAGAAAGACATTCCCTTGTCTCCATCCATGTGTCCATGTTGGGACCAGAGTTTGATGACATTAACCTGTTCCAGACCAGCTCTCACCCTCCCAACCCCATGAGTCAGCCAACATGCAGGGAAATGTAAGCAAGCTAAGCTCTTAAGCCCTCCAGGGGTGTCTGCTGCTCTCCTGGGCCCTGGTAGAACATTGGGAGAACATGGGTAGAACGTTACAACAGGGTCTCGTGTTCTAATTCCTAATTCTATGGTCTGGTGCATCAGTGTGGTCTGCCGGTGAGTGGAGAACGCTCTGTCTTTCACCATCTATTTCTCAGTACTGAGACGTTGGTTTGATTTTCCTAATAGGTTTTCAGTCAAAACTTTAAACATGTTAGTCATGAAGCAAGCTGTCTGGCTGTCTGGGTAGCAGAAAAATGTCATGTAAAATGTAAAACTAAAAACAGACTGTATTTTACACACGCAAACACATGCGCACACGCGTACTTACTCACTACGCACATGTACTCACACACACACCCATACACTTTCCCTCTCTCTCACACACACACAAATATACACACACACACTCTCGCTTTCACTTTCACACACACACACACACACACACATACACATACACACACATACACACACACGCACACTCTCGCTTTCTCTCTCTCTCACACACACACACACACACACACACACACACACACACACACACACACACACACACACACACACACACACACACACACACACACACACACACACACACACACACACACACACACCCAGGAGGGAGTGGATGGCGAGAGCCAGAGAATTCCTTTAATCAAGCTGTTTACTCTTGGGAGATCAATGCATCACTCGCTTGGGAACATTTCTCCCCTTTTAAGAGAAAATATGAAATTATATTAAATTAGAGGCAGCAGCAGCAGCAGGCCTCATCAGACACTTCCAGACTAAAGACACCCTTGGTCTTGAATCACTGTATAATTTCCATATGCAAACGTAATGCTGCTGCTGCCTGGGAGCAGACTGGGGTGACGCCGTCTCTCTCTCTCCAGCTCTCTTTGTCAATCTTTTTAGACTATTTTTTCTCTCTCTCTCCTTCCCTTTCTCTCTCTCTCTTTCTCTGTCTCTCTCTCTCTCTCTCTCTCTCTCGCCCTCTGTCTCCCTCTCCCTCTCCCTCTCTCTCTCTCTCTCTCTCTCTCTCTCTCTCTCTCTCTCTCTCTCTCTCTCCCTCTGTCTCCCTCTCACTCTCTCTCTCACTCTCTCTCTCTCTCTCTCCCTCTCTCTCTCTCTCTCGTCTCCCTCTCTCTCTCTCTCTCTCTCTCTCTCTCTCTCTCTCTCTCTCTCTCTCTCTCTCTCTCTCCCCCTCTCTCTCTCTCTCTCTCTCTCTCTCTCTCTCTCTCTCTCTCTCCCCTCTCCCTCTCTCTCTCTCTCTCTCTCTCTCTCTCTCTCTCTCTCTCCCTTTCTCTCTCCCCCTCTCTCTCTCTCCCTCTCTCTCCTCTCCCTCTCTCTCCCTCTCTCTCTCTCTCTCTCTCTCTCTCTCTCTCTCTCTCTCTCTCCCCCCCTTTCTCTCTCCCCCTCTCTCTCTCTCCCTCTTCTCTCCCTCTCCTCTCTCCCTCCCTCCCTCTCTCTCTCTCTCTCTCTCTCTCTCCCTCTCTCTCTCTCTCTCTCTCTCTCTCTCTCTCTCTCTCTCTCTCTCTCTCTCTCTCTCTCTCTCTCTCTCTCTCTCTCTCTCCCCTCGCTCTCTCTCTCTCTCTCCCCCTTTCTCTCTCCCCCTCTCTCTCTCTCCCTCTTCCTCTCCCTCTCCTCTCTCCCTCCCTCCCTCTCTCTCTCTCTCTCTCCCTCTCCCTCTCTCTCATCTCCCTCATTGCCCACTGAGATGTAAATAGGAGCGTAGTGTAGCAGAGTGGGTCTAGACTTGTCAGAAAGCACCTGTTGATCACAGTGAAGTCAGAATGAAGGAAAGTCCCCTACTATGTGGCTGGGTGAGGTGGTCACAGCTACTGCACAGTGTGATATTGTCTGATACTGTTGTTCACACCTCAAGTACGAGGAGATATTGCACATCTACAATGAGGTATAATGTAACACACATACTTATCATTTCCTTAATGGCTGACATTTCTCCATTCACCCCCTCTTTGAGTGTTTGGGCACAATAATTTGCCAAGCACACACACACACACACACACACACACACACACACACACACACACACACACACACACACACACACACACACACACACACACACACACACACACACACACAGTGCTTTACACCTCCCACCTACTGCACGGTACTGTTCCCACTAATGGGCCCAGTGGCCCACCATTAAAGCCCATGTTTTAGAACTGTTGTTGGAGCTGCTTATGTAACTGTCCTTCTCTCCTTGTCCACCTGTTTCTGCCTTCTGCTTCTGTATTCTGTTTCCTGTCTCCTGTTACATGTTCTAACTCTGTTTTCTCTTCTACAGGGTAGCACACTGAGGAAGAGGAAGATGTACGAAGAGTTCCTGAGCAAGGTCTCCATCCTCGGTGAGTGTGTGTGTGTGCGTATGCGTGCATACGTGTGTGTACATGTTGGTTTGTTGGAGATTGCATTTGATATGAGAGGCGTATGCGTGTTTTTATGTGTGTGTGTGTACCTGTGTGTTTTTGTGTGTGTGTACCTGTGTGTTTATGTGTGTGTACCTGTGTGTTTTTATGTGTGTGTACCTGTGTGTTTTTATGTGTGTGTACCTGTGTGTTTTTATGTGTGTGTACCTGTGTGTTTTTATGTGTTTTTATGTGTGTGTACCTGTGTGTTTTTATGTGTGTGTACCTGTGTGTTTATATGTGTGTACCTGTGTGTTTTTATGTGTGTGTACCTGTGTGTTTTATGTGTGTGTACCTGTGTTTTTATGTGTGTGTACCTGTGTTTTTATGTGTGTGTACCTGTGTGTTTATATATTAAATCAAATCAACGTGTATTGGTTGGTTACACCGGTTTGTAGATGTTGCTGCAGGTGCAGAGAAATGCTTGTGTTTCTAGCTCCAACAGCTCCAACAGGGCAGCAATACCGAGCAATAAAACAACAATACACACATCAGCAAAAAATAATACACATCAAAATGAGCAATGTCAGAGTCTGGAATGTAAATATATACACTGAGTGTACAAAACATTAGGACCAAACAAATACATGCACACACTTACAGAAACATACAGGTGTTTTTTAAACACAGACCCACAGAACCTTATAACACTGTAGGTCCAGTTTGTGGAGTCACACAGATGTAGGATCGTCATTCTATCATCCTGTTGCAGGATAATGCAGTGCAGGAAATGTACAACTTGTAGTGTATTTGAGGTTTAAAAAGGATTCTGAAATCTGTCATTTCCACTTTGAAATGTCCAACTTGATTAGCCCTCTGTCTTTACAGTGTGTATGTGATGTGAGGGTCTATCTCTCTGTCTTTACAGTGTGTATGTGATGTGAGGGTCTATCTCTCTGTCTTTACAGTGTGTATGTGATGTGAGGGTCTATCTCTCTGACTTTACAGTGTGTATGTGATGTGAGGGTCTATCTCTCTGTCTTTACAGTGTGTATGTGATGTGTGTGTATGTGATGTGAGGGTCTATCTCTCTGACTTTACAGTGTGTATGTGATGTGAGGGTCTATCTCTCTGTCTTTACAGTGTGTATGTGATGTGAGGGTCTATCTCTCTGACTTTACTGTCTTTACAGTGTGTATGTGATGTGTGGGTCTATCTCTCTGACTTTATGTGATGTGATGTGAGGGTCTATCTCTCTGTCTTTACAGTGTGTATGTGATGTGAGGGTCTATCTCTCTGACTTTACAGTGTGTATGTGATGTGAGGGTCTATCTCTCTGACTTTACAGTGTGTATGTGATGTGAGGGTCTATCTCTCTGACTTTACAGTGTGTATGTGATGTGAGGGTCTATCTCTCTGTCTTTACAGTGTGTATGTGATGTGAGGGTCTATCTCTCTGTCTTTACAGTGTGTATGTGATGTGAGGGTCTATCTCTCTGTCTTTACAGTGTGTATGTGATGTGAGGGTCTATCTCTCTGTGATGTGATGGGGTCTATCTCTGTCTTTACAGTGTGTGATGTGAGGGTCTCTTACTTTAGTGTGTATGTGATGTGAGGGTCTATCTCTCTGACTTTACAGTGTGTATGTGATGTGTGTGTATGTGATGTGAGGGTCTATCTCTCTGTCTTTACAGTGTGTATGTGATGTGAGGGTCTATCTCTCTGACTTTACAGTGTGTATGTGATGTGTGTGTATGTGATGTGAGGGTCTATCTCTCTGTCTTTACAGTGTGTATGTGATGTGAGGGTCTATCTCTCTGTCTTTACAGTGTGTATGTGATGTGAGGGTCTATCTCTCTGACTTTACAGTGTGTATGTGATGTGAGGGTCTATCTCTCTGACTTTACAGTGTGTATGTGATGTGTGTGTATGTGATGTGAGGGTCTATCTCTCTGTCTTTACAGTGTGTATGTGATGTGAGGGTCTATCTCTCTGACTTTACAGTGTGTATGTGATGTGAGGGTCTATCTCTCTGTGTGTATGTGATGTGAGGGTCTATCTCTCTTTACAGTCTTTCTGTCTTTACAGTGTGTATGTGATGTGAGGGTCTATCTCTCTGTCTTTACAGTGTGTATGTGATGTGAGGGTCTATCTCTCTGTCTTTACAGTGTGTATGTGATGTGTGTGTATGTGATGTGAGGGTCTATCTCTCTGTCTTTACAGTGTGTATGTGATGTGAGGGTCTATCTCTCTGTCTTTACAGTGTGTATGTGATGTGAGGGTCTATCTCTCTGTCTTTACAGTGTGTATGTGATGTGAGGGTCTATCTCTCTGTCTTTACAGTGTGTATGTGATGTGTGTGTATGTGATGTGAGGGTCTATCTCTCTGTCTTTACAGTGTGTATGTGATGTGAGGGTCTATCTCTCTCTCGACCTACTTTCATGATACACTACATGACCAAAACTATGTGGACACCTGCTCCTCAAACATCTCATTCCAAAATAATGGCCATTATTTTGGATTTGGTCCCCCTTTTGCTGCAATAACAGCCTCCACTCTTCTGGGAAGGCTTTCCACTAGATGTTGGAACATTGCTGCGGGGACTTGCTTCCATTCAGCCACAAGAGCATTAGTGAGGTCAGGCTCTAATGTTGGGCGATTAGGCCTGGCTCGCAGTCAGCGTTCCAACTCATCCAAAGGGTGCTGGATGGGTTTGAGGTCAGGGCTCTGTGCAGGCCAGTCAAGTTCTTCCACACCAATCTCGACAAGAAAACATTTCTGTATGGACCTCGCTTTGTGCATGGGGGCATTGTCATGCTGAAACAGTACAGGGCCTTCCCCAAACTGTTGCTAAAAAGTTGGGATCACAGAATGGTCTAGAATGTCATTCCCTTCACTGGAACTAAGGGGTCTGTAGCCTGAACCATGAAAAACAACCCCAGACCATTATTCCTCCTCCACCAAACTTTTCCACTGCTCCAGATTTCAATGGACCAAGCTTTACACCACTGCAGCCGACACTTGGCATTGCACATGGTGATCTTAGGCTTGTGTGCTGCTGCTCGGCCATGGAAACCCATTTCAGGAAGCTCCCGACGAACAGTTCTTGTGTTGACGTTGCTTCTAGAGGCAGTTTGGAACTCGCTAGTGAGTGTTGCAACTGAGGACAGACGATTTTTGGGAGCGGTGTGGGTGCTTTACGTTGGCATAGCAATCAAAAGGAAGGGTTAGGGCTTATTATTGATTCAAAAATGTTTGTAGAATTGACCCTCCCCCAATCCTGTCAAAAGGGGCACAGGGCAGTTTCCCTTTTGTGACCCTGTTGCAGTGTGTGTGTGTGTGTGTGTGTGTGTGTGTGTGTGTGTGTGTGTGTGTGTGTGTGTGTGTGTGTGTGTGTGTGTGTGTGTGTGTGTGTGTGTGTGTGTGTGTGTGTGTGTGTGTGTGTAGAGGACATGCCTCCTGTGTGGGGTTATTATCTGGCTGAGTAAACACACAGGGCCTCTTTTCCTCCTCTTCCTCATCCTCTTCCTCCTCCTCCTCTTCCTCCTCCTCCTCCTCTTCATCCTCCTCTTCCTCCTCCTCCTCCTCCTCTTCCTCCTCCTCTTCATCCTCCTCCTCCTCTTCCTCATCCTCCTCTTCCTCCTCCTCCTCTTCATCCTCCTCCTCTTCCTCCTCCTCTTCCTCCTCCTCCTCCTCCTCCTCTTCATCCTCCTCCTCCTCTTCATCCTCCTCTTCCACCTCCTCCTCCTCTTCCTCCTCCTCTTCCTCCTCCTCCTCTTCCTCCTCCTCCTCCTCTTCATCCTCCTCCTCTTCATCCTCCTCCTCTTCCTACTCCTCTTCATCCTCCTCTTCCTCCTCCTCTTCCTCCTCCTCCTCCTCAGCTCTATCCTCCTCTCATTTTCTTTTCCCCCATGAACCTCCTGTTACGGCCCCAACGAGGCCCGTATTCAAACGCCCACCTCTCTCTTCAAACTTCTTTTCTTCCCTCTCTTTTCTCCTCCCTCCTTTGAGGAGGAAGAGAGGGAGGGAGAAAGAGGAGGAGGAAGAGAGGGAGGGAGGAAGGGATGGAGGCAGGAGTGTTTTTGTTTGTCTTTGAATTCGGCGACAGCCACAAAACTGGGTACAATCCCTTGATGTTGTTTAGGGTTAAAAGGGGAAGAGAATAACATGCTCTCTGGTGGCAGACACACAGGCAGACACACACACACACTCTCTCTCTTTTACCCAGACACACACCCAATGACCAGTGTGCCCCCAGTGAAGGGGGTTAGTTAAGTGGGGTGAAGGCTCTGCAGATTGTGAAATGATGATACTGTGAGGAGACTGGTTCACATTACCACTGTGTTAGCTGTTAGTTACTTCAACATCTTCTAGAGGATCTCACTATGGTGATACAATAGTCTAGTGCAGGGGTTTCTAACTCATTCCATGGAGAGCCTAGTGTCTGCTGGTTTTAGTTTATTCCTTTCAATTAAGCCCTAGACAACCAAGTGAGGGGAGTTCTTTAGTAATTAGTAAGATTAACTCATCAACCAAGTACAAGGGAGGAGTGAAAACCTGCAGACTCTCGGTCCTCTGTGGAATGAGTTTGACATGTGGTCTAGAGAGAGAGAGACACATCGAGACACTGTTGCCCTAGAGCACACAAAAAAAACAATACATACCTCGGCCTAAACATCAGCACCACAGGTAACTTCCAGCTGTGAACGATCTGTGAGACAAGGCAAGAAGGGCATTCTATGCCATCAAAAGGAACATAAAATTTGACATACCAATTCATGCCAAACCCATTGCCCTTCATGGTTGTGTGGTCAGGGGTCCGCCCACCAACCAATAATTCACAAAATGGGACAAACACCAAATATCTTCAGTGTGCAACTTAAAACACCAAGTAATGCAGAACTAGGCCGATACCCACTAATTATCCAAATCCAGAAAAGAGCGGTTAAATTCTACAACCACCTAAATGGAAGCGATTTCCAAACAAAGCCATCACCTACAGAGAGATGAACCTGAAGAAGAGTCCCCTAAGCAAGCTGGTCCTGGGGCTCTGTTCACAAACACAAACAGACCCCACAGAGCCCCAGGACAGCAACACAATTACACCCAACCAAATCATGAGAAAACTGAAAGATAATTACTTGACACATTGGGAAGAATTTACAAAAAAACAGAGTAAACTAGAATGCTATTTGGCCCTAAACAGAGAGTACACAGTGGCAGAATACCTGACCACTGTGACTGACCCAAACTTAAGGAAAGCGTTGACTATGTACAGACTCAGTGAGCATAGCCTTGCTATTGAGAAAGGCCTCAACCTGACTCTCAAGAGAAGACAGGCTATGTGCACACTGCCCACAAAATGAGGTGGAAACTGAGCTGCACAGATCCACAAGAAAAGATCAACCAGTGAAGAACAAACACCATTGTAAATACAACCCATATTCATGTTTATTTATTTTCCATGTTGTACTTTAACTATTTGCACATCGTTACAACACTGTGTGAATTATATGACGTTTGAAATGTCTTTATTTTTTTGAACTTCTGTGAGTGTCATGTTTACTGTTAATTTGTATTGTTTATTTCACTTCTGTTTATTATCTACTTCACTTGCTTTGGCAATGTGTTTGCCGTGCCAATAACGCCCACACACAACAAGCTCTCACAGTCCCACTGCAGAACCAGACGCTTGTCCGTAAACGTCAAATGTTGAAGGTTAAGTTTAGGCATTCATTCGGAATGGTTAAGTTGAGGGCTACATTTTGGGATAGGTATGGAGCCGCAGCTCACCCACACAACTCACATAACCCTTAACTTGAAAGGTAAACCTATGAATTGGATAATAATATTGGAGTTAAATTTAGTAAATGTGGTTGTCAGTGATGGTTCACTATACTATATATGGCTGAATTCTGCATTCATGTACTCAGCGCATTTCCAAGTATAAGACCTTTTTATTGCCAAGACCTGAAAATACCCTCACCTTCTAGAAACATCCACTCTGCTGAATCACTCCTTCAGAGCCCTGTGTAGCCTTCTACTGAAATGCTACTGTACTGCTACACAGTATACACACCCTGATGTGGTCATACACTATGAATGGTGGCTGTTAGTCCTGTCTCTTTACTTGGAAAATGGGGGAGAGGAGGGAGGATGAGGGAGGGGGGAGATGAGATGATGAGGAGGGAGATGGAGAGGAGAGGAGAGGAGAGGAGAGGAGGGATGGAGGAAGATGGGGGGAGAGGAGGGAGGGAGGGGGAGAAGAGGGACGGGGGAGAAGAGGGACGGGGGAGAGGAGGGAGAATGGGAGGGAGAGGAGAGATGGGGAGAGGAGGAGGAGATGGGAGGGAGGTAATGTCTCTTGCTGAGTGAGTGGATTAGTGTGAGGTAGGAAGGAGGGGAGTTGCCCCAATTACATATGAGTGTTTAAACAAGAGCCATTATCTACTGTGGCCAGCACAGTGGGGGACGCTCACACACACACACACACACACACACACACACACACACACACACACACACACACACACACACTTATTCCCCAACACTGCTGCATAGGGACCAGTAGAAATCAGCACTGACAGTGCCTTCCTATTTCCCCTCTGTCAATAAGCCAATTGGATATTCCCTACACTGAAGTGTAGTCACCTACATTCTAACACTCAGCACCAATCATACTGGACACAGTCTTCTCCCGCAAACTGTATTAAAGATATCATCTAATAGTCCGATCTTTGTGTGATGAAACCTCAAACCATTGACTGACTACAGTACACACTAACCCAAGTATGCATTGAGGGCCTGCCTCTCAACATAGGAATGTGTGTGTGTGTGTGTGTGTGTGTGTGTGTGTGTGTGTGTGTGTGTGTGTGTGTGTGTGTGTGTGTGTGTGTGTGTGTGTGTGTGTGTGTGTGTGTGTGTGTGTGTGTGTGTGTGTGTGTGTGTGTGTGTGTGTGTGTGTGTTCGTATGGCCTAATATTAGTGTTTGTCTCTGTTGTTGACCCTCTTGTCCCCCTGCAGAGTCTCTGGACAAGTGGGAGCGTCTGACTGTAGCTGATTCTCTGGAGCCAGTCCAGTTTGAGGACGGGGAGAAGATCGTGGTACAGGGAGACCCCGGAGATGACTTCTTCATCATCACAGAGGTACAGGAGTGTGTGTGTTTGTGTGTACGCATGTCTTTTTCTGGTTGTCACTACCTTCCACAGCCACAAAGTCATCAATATGGCTAAACCTCACCTATTTCTACAATGTATCTTCTTAAAATTAGATTTGAACCCTAACCTTAACCACACTGCTAACCTTATGCCTAACCTTCACATTAAAATAAAAACAAAAAGCTAATTTCTGTAGCCAATTTTGACTTTGTGGCTGTAGAATCTGACTTTGTGGCTGTAGAATCTGACTTTGTGGCTGTAGAATCTGACTTTGTGGCTGTAGAATCTGACTTTGTAGCTGTAGAATCTGACTTTGTGGCTGTAGAATCTGACTTTGTGGCTGTAGAATCTGACTTTGTAGCTGTAGAATCTGACTTTGTGGCTGTAGAATCTGACTTTGTGGCTGTATGAATCTGACTTTGTGGCTGTAGAATCTGACTTTGTGGCTGTAGAATCTGACTTTGTGGCTGTAGAATCTGACTTTGTGGCTGTAGAATCTGACTTTGTAGCTGTAGAATCTGACTTTGTGGCTGTAGAATCCGACTTTGTGGCTGTAGAATCTGACTTTGTGGCTGTAGAATCTGACTTTGTGGCTGTAGAATCTGACTTTGTGTCACTGTGTCAGTGTGTGTGATGTGTCAGTGTGTCAGTGCGTGTGATGTGTCAGTGTGTGTGATGTGTCAGTGTGTGTGATGTGTCACTGTGTCAATGAGTGTGATGTGTCAGTGTGTCATTGAGTGTGATGTGTCACTGTCAGTGTGTGTGATGTGTCAGTGTGTGTGATGTGTCAGTGTGTCAGTGTGTGTGATGTGTCACAGTGTCAGTGTGTGTGATGTGTCAGTGTGTGTGATGTGTCAGTGTGTGTGATGTGTGTCAGTGTGTCAGTGTGTGTGATGTGTCAGTGTGTCAGTGTGTGTGATGTGTCACAGTGTCAGTGTGTGTGATGTGTCAGTGTGTCAGTGTGTGTGATGTGTCAGTGTGTCAGTGTGTGTGATGTGTCACAGTGTCAGTGTGTGTGATGTGTCAGTGTGTCAGTGTGTGTGATGTGTCAGTGTGTCAGTGTGTGTGATGTGTCACAGTGTCAGTGTGTGTGATGTGTCAGTGTGTCAGTGTGTCAGTGTGTGTGATGTGTCACAGTGTCAGTGTGTGTGATGTGTCAGTGTGTCAGTGTGTGTGATGTGTCACTGTGTCAGTGTGATGTGCTCTTTGTATATCTGTGGATACGTGTGTATCAATGTCTATGATGGAAGTCCAGTGTCTTATTGTATATCAATACTTCCTCTTGTCTGAGATCAGAACTGATGACATCCTTATTGGCTCCAGGAGACAGACGAAGTGGCGTTGTGAGGTGTGTGTGTTTGTGTGCGTGGTGCATGCGTGTGTTCTGAGGGAGAGTGTGAATGAGTGGGAGGTTTGGGAGAAGGGGGCTGGTCACACTGCTAGGTTTGTGGTTGTGTGGAGCAGGGCCCCTTAGAGCAGGGCCCCCCACCTGACAGCCAGTCAGTCAGCCTAACACACTTTTGATTAACTCCATAGTTTACAAGGGGTTCCATCAGTGTCAAGCCAAGAGGACCAGTGTGTGTGAGGGGGGTCAAGCCAAGAGGACCAGTGTGTGTGAGGGGGGTCGTCTGTCCTTTTTTTGGTCTGTTGTTTTCACCTCCTGTTTAAACTTGGCTTGCTCTCATTCCTTTCCTCTCTCCCCCTCTCCTTCTCATATCTATTTCCCTCTCTCTCTCTCTCTCTCTCTCCCCCTATTCCCCCTCTCTCTCTCTCTCTCAGCCCTCAATAGCCCCAGTGATTGGTAGCTCTGGAGCTCTCTCTGAGACTGGAGGGCTGGAGGGGTATTATCAGGCTGCTGAGTGAAGTATCCCTCTCTCTCTCTCTCTCTCCCTCTCCTTCTCATATCTATTTCTCTCTTCTCTCTCTCTCTCCCCCTCTCCTTCTCTCTCTACCTCTTAGTCTCTTTCTCTACCTCCCTCTCTCTTCCTTACGCTCTCTCTCTCTACCCCTCCAAACCTCTCTCTCCATCTCTACCCTTCTCGCTCTACCTCCTCTCTTTCTCTTTTACCCCCTATTCCCCCTCCCCCTCTCTCTTTCTCTCTCAGCCCTAACAATAGCCCCAGTGATTGGTAGCTAGCTAGCATGGAGCTCTGTGAGCCAAGCCCCAGTAAGGCGCAGCTGAGACTGGAGGGCTGGAGGGGTATTATCAGGCTGCTGAGTGAAGTATCCCTCCGTTTGGCTCTCTCTCCATCTCCACCTGCACCAATGAGCCTGCAGCACTGGAGCCACAGCCCTCCCTCTCTACCTCCTTCCTTCCCTCACTTTCTACATTCCTCTCCCATCTTCTCTAGTCTGGAAGGCAACTGCATTGATTGTGCTGTCTTCTCCTCGTTTCTAGATCGACTGTGCTGTCCTCTCCCTGTTTCTAGATAGACTGTGCTGTCCTCTCCCTGTTTCTAGATAGACTGTGCTGTCCTCTCCCTGTTTCTAGATCGACTGTGCTGTCCTCTCCCTGTTTCTAGATCGACTGTGCTGTCCTCTCCCTGTTTCTAGATCGACTGTGCTGTCCTCTCCTGTTTCTAGATCGACTGTTGTCCTCTCCCTGTTTCTAGATAGACTGTGCTGTCCTCTCCCTGTTTCTAGATCGACTGTGCTGTCCTCTCCCTGTTTCTAGATTGCCTGTTCCATCCCCCTCATAGTCTCTAGATTCCATTACAGGTCAGGTGATGTGAGAGAGAGAAGAGAGGCAGGTCACATACTACAGAGTCTAGACTTCCAGTTGTAGGCTAAGGCCCTGACTTAAAGGCATAGTAGAGACCGGCTGGAGAGGAGATACACACACTGAGAGCAGAAAGCACAGAGAGAGATGAACCAAAAGGGAAAGAGACTGTTTTTGCAGAGAGAGAGAGAGCGCTTGTCTGACTCTGGACTTCCCCTCCAGCGGGCCCTCAGCCCAGTCAGTCCATTCCTCTGTCCCCCTGGGTATTCTCTGGTCCCTGTGTGTCTGACAGATCAGGACCCCACTGAGAACATGGCCCTTTTTAAACAGGAACAGGCATCTGGTGTCATTTCTAAAGCCCCAGGAAAAGAATAGGGGAAATTTCCCATTGAAAGCCGAAAAAGCCCTGTATTTCTCACTGGTTTAATTTCAGAGGGACATCCAGGCCTCCTGTCTTTTATATCATCTGTCTGAGTCACTCTTTCATTCCTTTCTCATGGGTGACAGCATGGGTATCCCATGTCAGGGTGTCCGCGGGTCCTTAAAGAGGCTTAAAAAGTATTACATTCATTTATCTGATTTAAAGGCCTTAAAACGTCTTAAAATGTCTTAAATTAAGTTTGAAAAGGTTTCAGTTCAATTATAAAAAAATTATTAATATTTTACATTTCGGCTTCAATATTTTTATTTTAATTTTAAATGCGTTATGCACTATGTGGGTTGTAATGCTGTAACAACACAGACTAAAACAATGCATAGAAGTCCCATGATGGTGGTAACTGCCCGTTACTGATTATCACCTATTAACCACCAATCATTACCATTACTGTACAATATTTCAGTTGTCTATATTACATTTGTTTATTTGATGACTTTATTATTTCATTCCAAGTCATCTCATCTCATCTCTATAGAGCTGCTGCCTATGCTGTCAACAATCACTATCTCAGTAGTTCAAAGTAAAATACTTCTGAATACCAACTATCAATCACTTAGATCATGTATTCTCAGGTAGAGATTCCTCTCGAAGCAACTGCTCTCTCTGTTTCCCCTCTTGATCATTAATTTTTCTGTCTCTTATGTAGCAGGCGTAAAAGAAACACCGACCGGACAAGTAGTCACACAATGGATTATGGTAATTGTAGTTAATTATCACATTTTCTGCACTAAACTATGTAGAACATTGTCCTGTTGGAAACTACAATTCCCTACTACATCACACAGTTTGGGTATGATCTGATTAACTCTAGAGAATTGTATTTATTTATTTTTATTTAACTATGCAAGTCAGTTGAGAACAAATTCTTATTTACAATGACAGCCTAGGAACAGTGGGTTAACTGCCTTGTTCAGGGGAAGAACGACAGATTTGTACCTTATCAGCTCGGGGATATCATCTAGCAACGTTTGGTTACTGGCCCAGTGCTCTAACCACTACGCTACGTGCCGCCCCACAGAGAAACTACAGGTCAATGTGCACTATCTGAAATGGAATTCAAATAATTGAACCAATGTGAGTCAGTGACATTTTGGTTAGTTTCTCAGAACTAGTAATTGAGATGATGCTCCAGCCGAATGGAGCAGTGACTATATCAAGTACCCTATATAGGCCTGTACTGTTAGATCAATCGCATGGCTATCTGGCAGTAAATATCATATTTACAGTTAGCAATCTAGCTAATGTGTTTTGAGTTCCCACTTCCTCAGGTGCTAAATGATGTAGCATAGGCATAGCACACGAAAACATAGAAGGCAAATGCATCTCTAAAAAGCCAAACACATTATTCTGGATCCTATTTTGACATGGTGCAAATCATAATATCCATAATGCATTTCCTGAATATATCAGATGAAATAGCTAACTTCTTTCATGTCTTACTTGGCAGTGTAAAAATACAGTGTAGAGCCTTCCTGCTTAGATACCTTGCTTCAAAGTATAGCCATTTGATACCTGATTCACTGAATGAAGGAATGATTTGATTAGACGATTTGGTTGTAGGCTAATGTTCTGATGTCATAGCATAACACCTCCAGGAGAGCCACTGGGTGTGGAGGTTATACCACTGTTACTGTATAAAACACATGTGGTCAACTCTCCATCTGAAGAGCTAGGCCACTGGGTGTGCAGACGTTTGTTCCAGCCCTACTCTAACATCCATACCACTGTTACTGTATAAAACACATGTGGTCAACTCTCCATCTGAAGAGCTAGGCCACTGGGTGTGCAGACGTTTGTTCCAGCCCTACTCTAACATCCATACCACTGTTACTGTATAAAACACATGTGGTCAACTCTCCATCTGAAGAGCTAGGCCACTGGGTGTGCAGACGTTTGTTCCAGCCCTACTCTAACATCCATACCACTGTTACTGTATAAAACACATGTGGTCAACTCTCCATCTGAAGAGCTAGGCCACTGGGTGTGCAGACGTTTGTTCCAGCCCTACTCTAACATCCATACCACTGTTACTGTATAAAACACATGTGGTCAACTCTCCATCTGAAGAGCTAGGCCACTGGGTGTGCAGACGTTTGTTCCAGCCCTACTCTAACATCCATACCACTGTTACTGTATAAAACACATGTGGTCAACTCTCCATCTGAAGAGCTAGGCCACTGGGTGTGCAGACGTTTGTTCCAGCCCTACTCTAACATCCATACCACTGTTACTGTATAAAACACATGTGGTCAACTCTCCATCTGAAGAGCTAGGCCACTGGGTGTGCAGACGTTTGTTCCAGCCCTACTCTAACATCCATACCACTGTTACTGTATAAAACACATGTGGTCAACTCTCCATCTGAAGAGCTAGGCCACTGGGTGTGCAGACGTTTGTTCCAGCCCTACTCTAACATCCATACCACTGTTACTGTATAAAACACATGTGGTCAACTCTCCATCTGAAGAGCTAGGCCACTGGGTGTGCAGACGTTTGTTCCAGCCCTACTCTAACATCCATACCACTGTTACTGTATAAAACACATGTGGTCAACTCTCCATCTGAAGAGCTAGGCCACTGGGTGTGCAGACGTTTGTTCCAGCCCTACTCTAACATCCATACCACTGTTACTGTATAAAACACATGTGGTCAACTCTCCATCTGAAGAGCTAGGCCACTGGGTGTGCAGACGTTTGTTCCAGCCCTACTCTAACATCCATACCACTGTTACTGTATAAAACACATGTGGTCAACTCTCCATCTGAAGAGCTAGGCCACTGGGTGTGCAGACGTTTGTTCCAGCCCTACTCTAACATCCATACCACTGTTACTGTATAAAACACATGTGGTCAACTCTCCATCTGAAGAGCTAGGCCACTGGGTGTGCAGATGTTTGTTCCAGCCCTACTCTAACATCCATACCACTGTTACTGTATAAAACACATGTGGTCAACTCTCCATCTGAAGAGCTAGGCCACTGGGTGTGCAGATGTTTGTTCCAGCCCTACTCTAACATCCATACCACTGTTACTGTATAAAACACATGTGGTCAACTCTCCATCTGAAGAGCTAGGCCACTGGGTGTGCAGACGTTTGTTCCAGCCCTACTCAAGCACACCTGAATCAGCTTAACAAGGTTCTGTTGTTGCCTGTTGAGCAGCTGATTGGTATGGTATTGAGCATCATTATACTAAGCTGGTTTAAGTATCGTAGACAACATTCTGATTACAGAGTTTGTGATCTAGCTGTTGATTAGTCCATTGGGGTTGCCTTCTTATTTTATTGATTTATTTCACCTTTATTTAACCAGGTAGGCTAGTTGAGAACACCTTTATTTAACCAGGTAGGCTAGTTGAGAACACCTTTATTTAACCAGGTAGGCTAGTTGAGAACACCTTTATTTAACCAGGTAGGCTAGTTGAGAACACCTTTATTTAACCAGGTAGGCTAGTTGAGAACACCTTTATTTAACCAGGTAGGCTAGTTGAGAACACCTTTATTTAACCAGGTAGGCTAGTTGAGAACACCTTTATTTAACCAGGTAGGCTAGTTGAGAACACCTTTATTTAACCAGGTAGGCTAGTTGAGAACACCTTTATTTAACCAGGTAGGCTAGTTGAGAACACCTTTATTTAACCAGGTAGGCTAGTTGAGAACACCTTTATTTAACCAGGTAGGCTAGTTGAGAACACCTTTATTTAACCAGGTAGGCTAGTTGAGAACACCTTTATTTAACCAGGTAGGCTAGTTGAGAACACCTTTATTTAACCAGGTAGGCTAGTTGAGAACACCTTTATTTAACCAGGTAGGCTAGTTGAGAACACCTTTATTTAACCAGGTAGGCTAGTTGAGAACACCTTTATTTAACCAGGTAGGCTAGTTGAGAACACCTTTATTTAACCAGGTAGGCTAGTTGAGAACACCTTTATTTAACCAGGTAGGCTAGTTGAGAACACCTTTATTTAACCAGGTAGGCTAGTTGAGAACACCTTTATTTAACCAGGTAGGCTAGTTGAGAACACCTTTATTTAACCAGGTAGGCTAGTTGAGAACACCTTTATTTAACCAGGTAGGCTAGTTGAGAACACCTTTATTTAACCAGGTAGGCTAGTTGAGAACACCTTTATTTAACCAGGTAGGCTAGTTGAGAACACCTTTATTTAACCAGGTAGGCTAGTTGAGAACAAGTTCTCATTTGCAACTGCGACCTGGCCAAGATAAAGCAAAGCAGTTCGACACATACAACACAGAGTTACACATGGAATAAACAAACATACAATCAATAATACAGTAGAAAAATATTTCTACAGCATGTACAAATGAGAGAGGTAAGGCAATAAACAGTCCATGGTGGCAAAGTAATTACAATATAGCAATTAAACACTGGAATGGTAAGATGTGCAGAAGATGAATGTGCAAGTTGAGATCCTGGGGTGCAAAGGAGCAAGATAAATAAATAAATACAGGATAGGGATGAGGTAGATTGGATGGGCTATTTACAGATGAGCTATGTACAGGTGCAGTTAATATGGGCAACCCCATGCTTCAGCCATCAATAGCCTAGCCACTATGCTACTACAACAGTAAGGCTATAGGATTATACTTATTGATAAAATAGCATACCTGCCTAATTATGAGCTAGGCTATAGCCTTTGGTGAAAGAACCAACCCTAAAAATACTACTTTTTACCAACATGGGCTCATTTCTGGAGAGGAATATTGGCAGGTGTGTGGTGCTCGCAGACCTCAACATTGGTATTAAATTGAATTCCAATTGGCATTAAAAAGTCTTAAATACCTGATATCTGCATGTTTTACAATCAATATCTTTCTGTATTACAGTACTGTTCTGTATATTTATCCATCCCTCCTTCTTTTTTGATCTCTCTTCTTCTTCTCTCTCTACAGTAGAAAAATCTTTCTACAGCTCTCTCCCTCTCTCCCTCTCTCTGAAGTCTCTCATGTACAAATGTCAAATCTCGGTCTCACCCCTTCTCACCCCCTCTCTCTGATTTAGATGCAAGTGGCTGTTCCACTGGTTGTCATAAGGTGTATGCATCAATCTTCTTCTTCTCTGGATCTCCCTCTCCCTCTGCTCTCTCTCTTAAGTCAGTAGTATCTCTATATATTTTATATTTATCCATCACTCTTCTTCTTCTCTATCTCTCTCCCTCTCTCTCTCTCTCTCTCTCTCTGAAGTCAGTAGTATCTCTATATATTTTATATTTATCCATCACTCTTCTTCTTCTCTATCTCGGTCTCCCTCTCCTCTCTCTCTCTCTCTCTCTCTGAAGTCAGTAGTATCTATATATTTTATATTTATCCATCACTCTTCTTCTTCTCTATCTCTCTCCCTCTCCCTCTCTCTCTCTCTCTCTCTGAAGTCAGTAGTATCTCAGATATTTTATATTTATCCATCACTCTTCTTCTTCTCTGGGGTCTCCCTCTCTCTCTCTCTCTCTCTCTGAAGTCAGTAGTATAAATATATATTTTAATTTATCCATCATAGGGATCCCTCTCCTCTCTCTCTCTCTCTCTGAAGTCAGTAGATTGGATGGGCTTTATTTTATCCATCACTCTTCTTCTTCTCTATCTCAGTTAATCTCCTCTCTCTCTCTCCTCTCTCTCTGAAGTCAGTAGTATCTCTATATATTTTATATTTATCCATCACTCTTCTTCTTCTCTATCTCGGTCTCCCTCTCTCTCTCTCTCTCTCTCTCTGAAGTCTAGTAGTATTATATATATTTTATATTTATCCATCACTCTTCTTCTTCTCTATCTCGGTCTCCCTCTCCCTCTCTCTCTCTCTCTCTGAAGAGTAGTATCTATATATATTTTATATTTATCCATCACTCTTCTTCTTCTCTATCTCGAACTCCCTAAAAATACTACTTTTTACCAACATGGGCTCTCTCTGAAGTCAGGAGTATTGGCCATCAGGGTCTCCCTCTCCCTCTCTCTCTCTCTCTGAAGTCAGTAGTATCTCTAGATATTTTATATTTATCCATCAACTTCTTCTTCTCTATCTGGTCTCCCTTCCCTCTCTCTCAATTGAAGTCAGTTATCTCTATATATTTTATATTTATCCATCATCTTCTTCTTCTCTATCTCGTTTTCCAATCTCTCTCTCTCTCTGAAGTCAGTAGTATCTATATATATTTTATATTTATCCATCACTCTTCTTCTTTTGATCTCTCTCCTCTCTCTCTCTCTCTCTCTCTCTCTGAAGTCAGTAGTATCTCTCCCATCACTCTTCTTCTTCTCTATCTCTCTCCCTCTCTCCTCTCTCTCTCTCTCTCTGAAGTCAGTAGTATCTCTATATATTTTATATTTATCCATCACTCTTCTTCTTCTCTATCTCTCTCCCTCTCCCTCTCTCTCTCTCTCTCTGAAGTCAGTAGTATCTCTATATATTTTATATTTATCCATCACTCTTCTTCTTCTCTATCTCGGTCTCCCTCTCCCTCTCTCTCTCTCTCTCTCAGTAGTATCTCTATATTTTATATTTATCCATCACTCTTCTTCTTCTCTATCTCTCTCCTCTCCCTCTCTCTCTCTCTCTCTCTGAAGTCAGTAGTATCTCTCCATCACTCTTCTTCTTCTCTATCTCTCTCCCTCTCCCTCTCTCTCTCTCTCTCTCAGTAGTATCTCTATATATTTTATATTTATCCATCACTCTTCTTCTTCTCTATCTCCTCCCTCTCTCCTCTCTCTCTCTCTCTCTCTGAAGTCAGTAGTATCTCTATATATTTTATATTTATCCATCACTCTTCTTCTTCTCTATCTCGGTCTCCCTCTCCCTCTCTCTCTCTCTCTCTGAAGTCAGTAGTATCTCTCCATCACTCTTCTTCTTCTCTCTCTCTCCCTCTCCTCTCTCTCTCTCTCTCCTGAAGTCAGTAGTATCTCTATATATTTTATATTTATCCATCACTCTTCTTCTTCTCTATCTCTCTCCCTCTCCCTCCTCTCTCTCTCTCTGAAGTCAGTAGTATCTCTATATATTTATATTTATCCATCACTCTTCTTCTTCTCTATCTCGGTCTCCCTCTCCCTCTCTCTCTCTCTCTCTGAAGTCAGTAGTATCTCTATATATTTTATATTTATCCATCACTCTTCTTCTTCTCTATCTCGGTCTCCCTCTCCCTCTCTCTCTCTCTCTCTGAAGTCAGTAGTATCTCTATATATTTTATATTTATCCATCACTCTTCTTCTTCTCTATCTCGGTCTCCCTCTCCTCTCTCTCTCTCTCTCTCTGAAGTCAGTAGTATCTCTATATATTTTATATTTATCCATCACTCTTCTTCTTCTCTATCTCGGTCTCCCTCTCCCTCTCTCTCTCTCTCTCTGAAGTCAGTAGTATCTCTATATATTTTATATTTATCCATCACTCTTCTTCTTCTCTATCTCGGTCTCCCTCTCCCTCTCTCTCTCTCTCTGAAGTCAGTAGTATCTCTATATATTTTATATTTATCCATCACTCTTCTTCTTCTCTATCTCGGTCTCCCTCTCCCTCTCTCTCTCTCTCTCTGAAGTCAGTAGTATCTCTATATATTTTATATTTATCCATCACTCTTCTTCTTCTCTATCTCGGTCTCCCTCTCCCTCTCTCTCTCTCTCTGAAGTCAGTAGTATCTCTATATATTTTATATTTATCCATCACTCTTCTTCTTCTCTATCTCGGTCTCCCTCTCCTCTCTCTCTCTCTCTCTCTGAAGTCAGTAGTATCTCTATATATTTTATATTTATCCATCACTCTTCTTCTTCTCTATCTCGGTCTCCCTCTCCCTCTCTCTCTCTCTCTCTGAAGTCAGTAGTATCTCTATATATTTTATATTTATCCATCACTCTTCTTCTTCTCTATCTCGGTCTCTGAAGTCAGTAGTATCTCTATATATTTTATATTTATCCATCACTCTTCTTCTTCTCTATCTCGGTCTCCCTCTCCCTCTCTCTCTCTCTCTCTGAAGTCAGTAGTATCTCTATATATTTTATATTTATCCATCACTCTTCTTCTTCTCTATCTCGGTCTCCCTCTCCCTCTCTCTCTCTCTCTCTCTGAAGTCAGTAGTATCTCTATATATTTTATATTTATCCATCACTCTTCTTCTTCTCTATCTCGGTCTCCCTCTCCCTCTCTCTCTCTCTCTCTGAAGTCAGTAGTATCTCTATATATTTTATATTTATCCATCACTCTTCTTCTTCTCTATCTCGGTCTCCCTCTCCCTCTCCCTCTCTCTCTCTCTCTCTGAAGTCAGTAGTATCTCTATATATTTTATATTTATCCATCACTCTTCTTCTTCTCTATCTCGGTCTCCCTCTCCCTCTCTCTCTCTCTCTCTCTGAAGTCAGTAGTATCTCTATATATTTTATATTTATCCATCACTCTTCTTCTTCTCTATCTCGGTCTCCCTCTCCCTCTCTCTCTCTCTCTCTCTCTGAAGTCAGTAGTATCTCTATATATTTTATATTTATCCATCACTCTTCTTCTTCTCTATCTCGGTCTCCCTCTCCCTCTCTCTCTCTCTCTCTCTGAAGTCAGTAGTATCTCTATATATTTTATATTTATCCATCACTCTTCTTCTTCTCTCTCATCTCTCCCTCTCTCTCTCTCTCTCTCTGAAGTCAGTAGTATCTCTATATATTTTATATTTATCCATCACTCTTCTTCTTCTCTATCTCGGTCTCCCTCTCCCTCTCTCTCTCTCTCTCTCTGAAGTCAGTAGTATCTCTATATATTTTATATTTATCCATCACTCTTCTTCTTCTCTATCTCGGTCTCCCTCTCCCTCTCTCTCTCTCTCTCTGAAGTCAGTAGTATCTCTATATATTTTATATTTATCCATCACTCTTCTTCTTCTCTATCTCGGTCTCCCTCTCCCTCTCTCTCTCTCTCTCTGAAGTCAGTAGTATCTCTATATATTTTATATTTATCCATCACTCTTCTTCTTCTCTATCTCGGTCTCCCTCTCCCTCTCTCTCTCTCTCTCTGAAGTCAGTAGTATCTATATATATTTTATATTTATCCATCACTCTTCTTCTTCTCTATCTCGGTCTCCCTCTCCCTCTCCCTCTCTCTCTCTCTCTCTGAAGTCAGTAGTATCTATATATATTTTATATTTATCCATCACTCTCTTCTTCTTCTCTCTCTCTCTCTCGGTCTCCCTCTCCCTCACTTGCTCCCTCCCTGGAGGCTGACTCTCCTGACCCTGTGTGAAACTCAGCAGAGCCACATTCCACCAGACAACCGCCCTGCTCTGGGAAAGTCAGACCCAGCCTCAGAGAGAGAGGGAGAGGGAGAGGAAAGGAATGGAGGGATGAGCTAAGGAGGGAGAGGGAGAGATGTAAGGCAGAGGAGAGGCTGAGGGGTTGGGGATATACCACATCATATCTGGACGTTGTTGTTGCAGCCTGTCATTTGTCATACTTTCATCTCATCCCTTAGTTTTTTCTCACCGATGCTTAGGTAAGCCCTGACAACTATCCCTTCTTCATATAAAAAGGCCTCTCATCCTTCTCTCTCTCTCTCTCTCTCTCTCTCTCTCTCTCTCTCTCTCTCTCTCTCCCTCTCTCTCTCCCTCTCTCTCTCTCTCTCTCTCTCTCTCCCTCTCTCTCTCTCTCTCTCTCTCTCTCTCTCTCTCTCTCTCTCTCTCTCTCTCTCTCTCTCTCTCTCTCTCTCTCTCTCTCGCTCTCTCTTGCTCTTCCTCCCTTTCCCTTCTTCTCTTTCTCTCTCTTTCTCTCTCTGCCAAAAGCCAAACCCCCAATCACTAATTATATGGTGCGTATGAGGGATTAAAAAACATGTGGGATAAAGACATCACTTTCTTTTCACATACCCCAGAGGAGAGAGGGAATAGGGCCTTAATGAAAAGTGGCGTGTTTACATTTCTTCTCACACTGTACAAACCAGCCTATACACAGACTGTCAGGCG
Organism: Oncorhynchus keta; assembly: GCF_023373465.1. Classification (NCBI taxonomy): domain Eukaryota; kingdom Metazoa; phylum Chordata; class Actinopteri; order Salmoniformes; family Salmonidae; genus Oncorhynchus; species Oncorhynchus keta. The sequence goes on along the minus strand of NC_068425.1, from coordinate 30,047,860 downwards.
GTGGCCGTGAAGAAGACTACGCCTCACCAAAGGATAGGAGGGGTGTAAACGCCTCTCACTGTTCAGGGGTGTATCCTATTAGCTATGTAATTAGCCACTACACATTAACAAAAAAATATAATTTAATACGGGATCTGTTAGCATAAATTATATTTTATTAAATGAATACTTCAGGATTTTGGCTATGAAGCCTTTATCTACTTCTCCAGTCAGATTAACATATATAATATTTATGTTTCTGCGTGCAGTATGAAGGAAGTTGCTAACTAGCGTTAGCGCAATGATTGTAAGTCTATGGTAACTACTAGCATGCTAGTAGATACCATAGACTTCCAGTCATTGCACTAATGCTAATGAGTACCACAGTATGAGTCATAATACCCATTAAACCTAGCGGTCAAACAGGTAAATGGTTCCAAATGTTTTTTCCACCATTCGAATAGGGGATTTTAGAGACTCTTAAAATAAGGTCTGTTTCATGTAGGCTTACCCTGGCGTGACATTTTGAATACCTTGTAAATATTTCCCTGACAAGGTGACTTATCAATATATTCGCCTTTATAAATTCCTAATAAATGAAATTCTATTTAGCTGCTAATGTGGCTATCATAAACAACTACAAAATTCCATGATGATCTGGACGAGACTGCCAAATCGAGGCAAAGGTAAGAATCTCTTGATTAACTATCTTATGTTAGCTAAATGTAGTAATAAATAAGACTACACGAAACACAGCCCTTATTTTAAGTGTTTCTAAATTCCCCTATGAATTGAAAAATGAGTGGAACCATTTCCTTGTTTGACCGCTAGGTTTTATGGGTATTATGACACCTCCACTGTGGGCTGGCAAACTACCTCTAACTTCCTTCATACTGGATTCAGAGGCGTAAACTGGTCTCCATGAGTTCATCTGACTCTGGGGAAGTAGATAAAGCATCTCATTGCCAAAATCCCAAAGTAACCTTTTAACACAAATAGGTTTGCTTTACAGAACCTTTATTTGTTTAAGTTTTACAGCAAATTTCCTGCAATTTGACACAATTTGCCATTATGTCATTATGTCATGTTAATATGATATCTGAATAAGAGTGACGAACAAAATCAATGTGGGCCCCCTGCAGGTCAGTACCCCTGCAGGTCAGTACCCCTGCAGGTCAGGACCCCTGCAGGTCAGTACCCCTGCAGGTCAGTACCCCTGCAGGTCAGTACCCCTGCAGGTCAGTACCCCTGCAGGTCAGTACCCCTGCAGGTCAGTACCCCTGCATGTCAGTACCCCTGCAGGTCAGTACCCCTGCAGGTCAGTACCCCTGCAGGTCAGTACCCCTGCAGGTCAGTACCCCTGCAGGTCAGTACCCCAGGTACCCCTGCAGGTCAGTACCCCTGCATATCAGTACCCCTGCAGGTCAGTACCCCTGCAGGTCAGGACCCCTGCATGTCAGTACCCCTGCAGGTCAGTACCCCTGCAGGTCAGGACCCCTGCATGTCAGTACCCCTGCAGGTCAGTACCCCTGCAGGTCAGGACCCCTGCAGGTCAGTACCCCTGCAGGTCAGTACCCCTGCAGGTCAGTACCCCTGCAGGTCAGGACCCCTGCAGGTCAGGACCCCTGCAGGTCAGTACCCCTGCAGGTCAGTACCCCTGCAGGTCAGGACCCCTGCAGGTCAGTACCCCTGCAGTTCAGTACCCCTGGGCACGTGCCCGGTCGGTAATTCGGCCATGATTACTACAGGTTTACATAGCTGGCTAGACTAACTAGACTAATATACCAATGTAATAAAGGTAGACTCAGAGAAATGACTTGGCCACGAGCAGCACTACAGATATTGAGATGAGCGAGATGCAAGACACACACAGTTTCTGCACATTTGCACTGATTCGCTTCACACTGTTCACAGTCTTCCTTTGTCTTCCTTCCTCATAGCAGCAGCAGCTACCATCATATCATATGGTTATTTGTCTTCCTTCCTCATAGCAGCAGCAGCTACCATCATATCATATGGTTATTTGTCTTCCTCATAGCAGCAGCAGCAGCTACCATCATATCATATGGTTATTTGTCTTCCTCATAGCAGCAGCAGCTACCATCATATCATATGGTTATTTGTCTTCCTCATAGCAGCAGCAGCTACCATCATATCATATGGTTATTTGTCTTCCTCATAGCAGCAGCAGCTACCATCATATCATATGGTTATTTGTCTTCCTTCCTCATCAGCAGCAGCTAGCAGCAGCAGCTACCATCATATCATATGGTTATTTGTCTTCCTCATAGCAGCAGCAGCTACCATCATATCATATGGTTATTTGTCTTCCTCATAGCAGCAGCAGCTACCATCATATCATATGGTTATTTGTCTTCCTCATAGCAGCAGCAGCTACCATCATATCATATGGTTATTTGTCTTCCTCATAGCAGCAGCAGCTACCATCATATCATATGGTTATTTGTCTTCCTCATAGCAGCAGCAGCTACCATCATATCATATGGTTATTTGTCTTCCTCATAGCAGCAGCAGCTACCATCATATCATATGGTTATTTGTCTTCCTTCCTCATAGCAGCAGCAGCTACCATCATATCATATGGTTATTTGTCTTCCTCATAGCAGCAGCAGCTACCATCATATCATATGGTTATTTGTCTTCCTCATAGCAGCAGCAGCTACCATCATATCATATGGTTATTTGTCTTCCTCATAGCAGCAGCAGCTACCATCATATCATATGGTTATTTGTCTTCCTCATAGCAGCAGCAGCTACCATCATATCATATGGTTATTTGTCTTCCTCATAGCAGCAGCAGCTACCATCATATCATATGGTTATTTGTCTTCCTCATAGCAGCAGCAGCTACCATCATATCATATGGTTATTTGTCTTCCTCATAGCAGCAGCAGCTACCATCATATCATATGGTTATTTGTCTTCCTCATAGCAGCAGCAGCAGCAGCTACCATCATATCATATGGTTATTTGTCTTCCTCATAGCAGCAGCAGCAGCAGCTACCATCATATCATATGGTTATTTGTCTTCCTCATAGCAGCAGCAGCTACCATCATATCATATGGTTATTTGTCTTCCTCATAGCAGCAGCAGCTACCATCATATCATATGGTTATTTGTCTTCCTCATAGCAGCAGCAGCAGCTACCATCATATCATATGGTTATTTGTCTTCCTTCCTCATAGCAGCAGCAGCAGCTACCATCATATCATATGGTTATTTGTCTTCCTCATAGCAGCAGCAGCTACCATCATATCATATGGTTATTTGTCTTCCTCATAGCAGCAGCAGCTTCCTTCAGCAGCAGCAGCTACCATCATATCATATGGTTATTTGTCTTCCTCATAGCAGCAGCAGCTACCATCATATCATATGGTTATTTGTCTTCCTCATAGCAGCAGCAGCAGCTACCATCATATCATATGGTTATTTGTCTTCCTCATAGCAGCAGCAGCTACCATCATATCATATGGTTATTTGTCTTCCTTCCTCATAGCAGCAGCAGCTACCATCATATCATATGGTTATTTGTCTTCCTCATAGCAGCAGCAGCTACCATCATATCATATGGTTATTTGTCTTCCTCATAGCAGCAGCAGCTACCATCATATCATATGGTTATTTGTCTTCCTCATAGCAGCAGCAGCAGCTACCATCATATCATATGGTTATTTGTCTTCCTTCCTCATAGCAGCAGCAGCTACCATCATATCATATGGTTATTTGTCTTCCTTCCTCATAGCAGCAGCAGCAGCTACCATCATATCATATGGTTATTTGTCTTCCTCATAGCAGCAGCAGCTACCATCATATCATATGGTTATTTGTCTTCCTCATAGCAGCAGCAGCTACCATCATATCATATGGTTATTTGTCTTCCTCATAGCAGCAGCAGCTACCATCATATCATATGGTTATTTGTCTTCCTCATAGCAGCAGCAGCTATCATATCATCATATCATATGGTTATTTGTCTTCCTCCTCATAGCAGCAGCAGCTACCATCATATCATATGGTTATTTGTCTTCCTCACCATCATATCATATGGTTATTTGTCTTCCTCATAGCAGCAGCAGCTACCATCATATCATATGGTTATTTGTCTTCCTCATAGCAGCAGCAGCTACCATCATATCATATGGTTATTTGTCTTCCTCATAGCAGCAGCAGCTACCATCATATCATATGGTTATTTGTCTTCCTCATAGCAGCAGCAGCTACCATCATATCATATGGTTATTTGTCTTCCTCATAGCAGCAGCAGCTACCATCATATCATATGGTTATTTGTCTTCCTTCCTCATAGCAGCAGCAGCTACCATCATATCATATGGTTATTTGTCTTCCTCATAGCAGCAGCAGCTACCATCATATCATATGGTTATTTGTCTTCCTCATAGCAGCAGCAGCTACCATCATATCATATGGTTATTTGTCTTCCTCATAGCAGCAGCAGCTACCATCATATCATATGGTTATTTGTCTTCCTCATAGCAGCAGCAGCTACCATCATATCATATGGTTATTTGTCTTCCTCATAGCAGCAGCAGCTACCATCATATCATATGGTTATTTGTCTTCCTCATAGCAGCAGCAGCAGCTACCATCATATCATATGGTTATTTGTCTTCCTCATAGCAGCAGCAGCAGCTACCATCATATCATATGGTTATTTGTCTTCCTCATAGCAGCAGCAGCTACCATCATATCATATGGTTATTTGTCTTCCTCATAGCAGCAGCAGCTACCATCATATCATATGGTTATTTGTCTTCCTCATAGTTATCATGTCTTCCTCATAGCAGCAGCAGCTACCATCATATCATATGGTTATTTGTCTTCCTCATAGCAGCAGCAGCTACCATCATATCATATGGTTATTTGTCTTCCTCATAGCAGCAGCAGCTACCATCATATCATATGGTTATTTGTCTTCCTCATAGCAGCAGCAGCAGCTACCATCATATCATATGGTTATTTGTCTTCCTCATAGCAGCAGCAGCTACCATCATATCATATGGTTATTTGTCTTCCTCATAGCAGCAGCAGCTACCATCATATCATATGGTTATTTGTCTTCCTCATAGCAGCAGCAGCTACCATCATATCATATGGTTATTTGTCTTCCTCATAGCAGCAGCAGCTACCATCATATCATATGGTTATTTGTCTTCCTCATAGCAGCAGCAGCAGCTACCATCATATCATATGGTTATTTGTCTTCCTTCCTCATAGCAGCAGCAGCTACCATCATATCATATGGTTATTTGTCTTCCTCATAGCAGCAGCAGCTACCATCATATCATATGGTTATTTGTCTTCCTCATAGCAGCAGCAGCTACCATCATATCATATGGTTATTTGTCTTCCTCATAGCAGCAGCAGCTACCATCATATCATATGGTTATTTGTCTTCCTCATAGCAGCAGCAGCTACCATCATATCATATGGTTATTTGTCTTCCTCATAGCAGCAGCAGCTACCATCATATCATATGGTTATTTGTCTTCCTTCCTCATAGCAGCAGCAGCTACCATCATATCATATATCATATGGTTATTTGTCTTCCTCATAGCAGCAGCAGCTACCATCATATCATATGGTTATTTGTCTTCCTCATAGCAGCAGCAGCTACCATCATATCATATGGTTATTTGTCTTCCTCATAGCAGCAGCAGCTACCATCATATCATATGGTTATTTGTCTTCCTCATAGCAGCAGCAGCTACCATCATATCATATGGTTATTTGTCTTCCTTCCTCATAGCAGCAGCAGCAGGTTATTTGTCTACCATCATATCATATGGTTATTTGTCTTCCTTCCTCATATCAGCAGCAGCAGCAGCTACCATCATATCATATGGTTATTTGTCTTCCTCCTCATAGCAGCAGCAGCTACCATCATATCATATGGTTATTTGTCTTCCTCATAGCAGCAGCAGCTACCATCATATCATATGGTTATTTGTCTTCCTCATAGCAGCAGCAGCTACCATCATATCATATGGTTATTTGTCTTCCTCATAGCAGCAGCAGCTACCATCATATCATATGGTTATTTGTCTTCCTCATAGCAGCAGCAGCTACCATCATATCATATGGTTATTTGTCTTCCTCATAGCAGCAGCAGCTACCATCATATCATATGGTTATTTGTCTTCCTCATAGCAGCAGCAGCTACCATCATATCATATGGTTATTTGTCTTCCTCATAGCAGCAGCAGCAGCTACCATCATATCATATGGTTATTTGTCTCTTCCTCATAGCAGCAGCAGGTTATTTGTCTTCCTCATAGCAGCAGCAGCTACCATCATATCATATGGTTATTTGTCTTCCTCATAGCAGCAGCAGCAGCTACCATCATATCATATGGTTATTTGTCTTCCTCATAGCAGCAGCAGCTACCATCATATCATATGGTTATTTGTCTTCCTCATAGCAGCAGCAGCTACCATCATATCATATGGTTATTTGTCTTCCTCATAGCAGCAGCAGCAGCTACCATCATATCATATGGTTATTTGTCTTCCTCATAGCAGCAGCAGCTACCATCATATCATATGGTTATTTGTCTTCCTCATAGCAGCAGCAGCTACCATCATATCATATGGTTATTTGTCTTCCTCATAGCAGCAGCAGCTACCATCATATCATATGCTACCATCATATCATATGGTTATTTGTCTTCCTTCCTCATAGCAGCAGCAGCAGCTACCATCATATCATATGGTTATTTGTCTTCCTTCCTCATAGCAGCAGCAGCAGCTACCATCATATCATATGGTTATTTGTCTTCCTCATCATAGCAGCAGCAGCAGCTACCATCATATCATATGGTTATTTGTCTTCCTCATAGCAGCAGCAGCAGCTACCATCATATCATATGGTTATTTGTCTTCCTCATAGCAGCAGCAGCAGCTACCATCATATCATATGGTTATTTGTCTTCCTTCCTCATAGGTTATTTGTCAGCAGCAGCAGCTACCATCATATCATATGGTTATTTGTCTTCCTCATAGCAGCAGCAGCAGCTACCATCATATCATATGGTTATTTGTCTTCCTTCCTCATAGCAGCAGCAGCTACCATCATATCATATGGTTATTTGTCTTCCTTCCTCATAGCAGCAGCAGCAGCTACCATCATATCATATGGTTATTTGTCTTCCTCATAGCAGCAGCAGCTACCATCATATCATATGGTTATTTGTCTTCCTTCCTCATAGCAGCAGCAGCTACCATCATATCATATGGTTATTTGTCTTCCTTCCTCATAGCAGCAGCAGCTACCATCATATCATATGGTTATTTGTCTTCCTCATAGCAGCAGCAGCTACCATCATATCATATGGTTATTTGTCTTCCTTCCTCATAGCAGCAGCAGCTACCATCATATCATATGGTTATTTGTCTTCCTCATAGCAGCAGCAGCTACCATCATATCATATGGTTATTTGTCTTCCTTCCTCATAGCAGCAGCAGCTACCATCATATCATATGGTTATTTGTCTTCCTCATAGCAGCAGCAGCTACCATCATATCATATGGTTATTTGTCTTCCTTCCTCATAGCAGCAGCAGCTACCATCATATCATATGGTTATTTGTCTTCCTTCCTCATAGCAGCAGCAGCTACCATCATATCATATGGTTATTTGTCTTCCTCATAGCAGCAGCAGCTACCATCATATCATATGGTTATTTGTCTTCCTCATAGCAGCAGCAGCTACCATCATATCATATGGTTATTTGTCTTCCTCATAGCAGCAGCAGCTACCATCATATCATATGGTTATTTGTCTTCCTCATAGCAGCAGCAGCTACCATCATATCATATGGTTATTTGTCTTCCTCATAGCAGCAGCAGCTACCATCATATCATATGGTTATTTGTCTTCCTCATAGCAGCAGCAGCTACCATCATATCATATGGTTATTTGTCTTCCTCATAGCAGCAGCAGCTACCATCATATCATATGGTTATTTGTCTTCCTCATAGCAGCAGCTAGGTTATTTGTCTTCCTCACAGCAGCTCATCATATCATATGGTTATTTGTCTTCCTCATAGCAGCAGCAGCTACCATCATATCATATGGTTATTTGTCTTCCTCATAGCAGCAGCAGCTACCATCATATCATATGGTTATTTGTCTTCCTCATAGCAGCAGCAGCTACCATCATATCATATGGTTATTTGTCTTCCTCATAGCAGCAGCAGCTACCATCATATCATATGGTTATTTGTCTTCCTCATAGCAGCAGCAGCTACCATCATATCATATGGTTATTTGTCTTCCTCATAGCAGCAGCAGCTACCATCATATCATATGGTTATTTGTCTTCATATGGTTATTTGTCTTCCTCATAGCAGCAGCAGCTACCATCATATCATATGGTTATTTGTCTTCCTTCCTCATAGCAGCAGCAGCTACCATCATATCATATGGTTATTTGTCTTCCTTCCTCATAGCAGCAGCAGCTACCATCATATCATATGGTTATTTGTCTTCCTCATCATAGCAGCAGCAGCTACCATCATATCATATGGTTATTTGTCTTCCTCATAGCAGCAGCAGCTACCATCATATCATATGGTTATTTGTCTTCCTCATAGCAGCAGCAGCTACCATCATATCATATGGTTATTTGTCTTCCTCAGCTACCATCATATCATATGGTTATTTGTCTTCCTCATAGCAGCAGCAGCTACCATCATATCATATGGTTATTTGTCTTCCTTCCTCAGCAGCAGCAGCTACCATCATATCATATGGTTATTTGTCTTCCTCATAGCAGCAGCAGCTACCATCATATCATATGGTTATTTGTCTTCCTCATAGCAGCAGCAGCAGCTACCATCATATCATATGGTTATTTGTCTTCCTCATAGCAGCAGCAGCAGCTACCATCATATCATATGGTTATTTGTCTTCCTCATAGCAGCAGCAGCTACCATCATATCATATGGTTATTTGTCTTCCTTCCTCATAGCAGCA